>NC_089989.1:9503562-9810318 GCF_036417845.1 Apteryx mantelli | reverse complement strand
AGTATCAGTATTTGAACTTCAAAATCATCAGCTAGCCACTCCCCAATGTGCACATCTCCATAATTAGATTCTAATAATCTTAGAAATTCTATTTGACTTGTTGGGGACGCAACCTTTAGAGATCACACTTTCAAACTTTTTTAATTGCAATTATCATGGTTAGAAATTCATTTCAAGTCTTTAATGAAAGCTGAGGTTCCAATGTAATCACTTAGCTCCAGTAGCTGGGCTTTAAGAAACCTACCATAAGTGCAAGAGTCATGATATACCTTGAAGCTTGTTAAGACTTGGGAATTAATCTAAGTGATCATTGATAAACTGATTGCTATTGCTTGATCTTATCATAGTTTATCTCTTTGCTCACCCAAAGGGAGGGCAGAGGGCAGGGGAAACTTCACTGATATCTGAGGAATGACTTCTGCTTACGTGACAGCGAATGCAATGCTCTGCCTCCTACTGACACTCTCCTTCTCTTTGAAACGGGTTCAGCTCCATCTGATTAAGTTCTCTGAAATGTTTTTGTCTCTGACGTCTCTCTATCTCTTCTAGTCCTTTCTGGCAGTTCTGCAACTGCTCCCATCTAGGCAGTCGTGAAGCCCTGTTGGGGAACAGTGGGGAAAGGGACATCTGTGTTTCGCTTTATCTGCCTCTCTCTCCAATTCTTATAGCAACTCCCTAATTATAGCACTGCGGTTGGAATGAAGGTTGTTTAAGTATTCTGACATCTTCCCAAGTCTGGTGAATAGCTTTAATAATTAGACAATGGGATTTTTCTATTCCTGCCCACCCGCATCCCCTTCACTGACTGTTGCTTGTGATTCTATTATTATCTGCCATATTCCAACAATGTTATTCCTTTCAAAGGATTTTGCAGAGTGCAGCAAAATATCAGAGAAATAATTCAAATGTATGAGCTAAAGATAGAAAGAAAGGACAATGGACCTTATGTTCATTTCACCATATAAACAGTCCCTAAGTGCTTTATGTCTTGACACACCATTCTCTAGTAATATAATCATTTTACATGCCCAGATACAGAGCCGGAATGAAGTCTCTTTGCTGTTGTTCCTACACTGAGATGAAGTAGGGACCATTTTTGTGGATAAATAAGAACTGTGCTAGTGACTTCAAACAAGGTTTGAACATATGCTGTGTGAAGGCCACTGATTTGACTTCTTATCTGTTTACAGTGTTTATTTGAATAACTTCTAATTCAGAATCACAGTCCAAGATTTCCAGGCTAGTAGAAAGAACATACTACGTCTGCTACCTAAATACTAAACATCAATATCTGTAACGCACATTTTATTTGAGAAGGTAATAGTTTCTAGGACCTTCCAAAATATCCATTGAGAAAGCAAGTATGTAAGCACCATTTCTTAATGTTGTTTAAGTTGTTAAAAAGTGACTGTGCTATACAACATAGTTCATGCACTAAAGCAGAAGGATAGAAGTGTATGGGTCTACACATTGCTCTGGTCTTCAACACTGCACCCTAGTCATCAGCAATGTCATCTCCAGTCATGCTGGATCATCGATAGAGGGAAACTGCACTCATTCCCAGGTCAGGCTTGTCGCTCCTCCAGTGCATTGATATTTAGAGAAGAAGAACATGGCTTGTGCATGTGGTTTTTCAGAGTGGTTGTGCAAAATATTTAGACTCCTTACGGCTCTAACTTCACTCAGGTTTTAGGAGCTCACATGCTAGCCACTTCGCCGAGTTGTTGCCTTCTGAAGAATTTACCTGCAAAATGTGGTGAGCCCTTGTTGCCTGCCCCACATGTCAGTGTAGGAGGGAAATTAAGGAAACTCTGAAAGCAGGAGTATTTCATGTTTATAATAATTTTATAGCTAAAAATATCACGCAATATAACTTGCAAATGGGAAAAAATATCTACCTATGGTGCATAAAACATACTTCTGCATTCTCTCTTCCTCCATCCTAAGGACATTGGCTAAAACATAAAATTCAAGGAAGAGAATAAAGGTTTCCTGAATCCAGACTTAGCCTTATTTCAAGCTACAAAACCTTGCTTTCATTTCACAGATGCAAGACCAGGTTTTTAGGATGGAAATTATGGGAAAGATCAGAGGTCAAAAGAAAAATCAACCTTCCTCCTAAAGAAAAACATGACTCATACAGGTGTCTCTTTTGTATCACTTTCAACAAGCTGACTAGAAATTAAGAATTACATTTCATGGGGAAAAGAAACCCAAAGATGCAAAGACTTCTTTTTATTCCATATACAGATGAAAGAGAAGCTGTTTGGTCCTGAAATGAAAGAGATGCTCCCCCACAAAAAAAGGGGCTGCTGAGTACTCCAGTTGACTTCGAATCACACAGTTTAGAGCACAGGTCTTCTTTGACTCTTGTCTATCTAGAGCTGTGTCTTTTTTGGTTTGTTTCTATGCTTATGTGCTTCTCCTCCTTTGAGTCAAAAAGAGGAAAAGTTTCCTCCATCCTGAGAAAGATTTGTGTCTGAAAGAGTTCTGTGCACTCCTGAACAGTTACTAGATGTGAGCAATCAAACGCAATTGCTTTTTTTACCATTTGCACATTGAGCTTTCAGCACAAGTCAAACACAGTCCTTGAGTCTAAATTATTCTGGGCTAGGTATCATCAGAAAAGATTCTTCTCAGGCAGAGCAGATGCCATCAGAAACCTATGGGGTCAGTTCCCTCTGTCTATTCAGGTTAATAACTTGAAAAGGGACATACCGGTATAAGGAGTGATTGATCAATACAGCTGAAAGCCTTGGTTAAACTCCCATTGAATTCACTGGTGTGAGACTTCGCAAAGCTGAGAGGAGATTGGCACAGAGAAAATTTCTTACGCAATTTTTGCAGCGTGCTTGATCATCGCCAGATTTATGTTAAATGTGCAAATTAATTGTCATTCCAAAAGCTTGTTATCCATGGCAAATGAAGGATATCACTTTGTATTCTGAATGGGATACATCATCCCCCAGAAGACAGGTAGAATTCACCAAATTGATTGTGGGGTGTGTAGGAGTTAATATACTGCAGGTTTAAATATATTCTGGTAGATTATGCTCAAAAGAGCCTGAGTGAAATAAATGTAGGCCCTTTCCTAACCTGGAGGCTAATTATCTACATGATGTTAGTAAAACTAGGTACAGTACCACTGGCAATTCAGCATCTGAAGGTGACATGAATAGATTTGCAGGGAGTTGTGGGTGCACTCTCAGACTTATTAAAAAGGGAATGTCTTTCAGTATTTTGGAGTGGAGGATCTATACAGAGCAGTATGGAGCAGATAGGTGGTAACTGAAAGAAAAATAGTTCTTGCTATCTTTCCCTGAATCCATGAGAAGTAGCAGAAGTACTCACTGAGTACCTCTTAAAACTGTTTTGTTTACTTTTCCAAGACTGTAATTTTCTGAAACATTAATGTAAGTCCAATTATATATATATATCAAGAAATTGAAACTATGTTCATGAAGTGGAAACTAGGGCAACCTTTCTGGAGCCAGATGCTCTGGCCCAGAAAGTATTCTGGTAAGGTACATAGCAGATGCCAGTAAAAGTACTGCCTGGAGAGGTGTGCAGATCTTTGCACTCTCTATTTATTTATCAGTTTGTCGCTTACTGGATTTAGCTTCATTCTCCTCTGCAGTTTGTTCAGTCCTAGTCCCTGTTCCATGCTGTGGCCACTTGTGCGTTTCTTAGTGCTTAGGATGTATGTGTTGGCCTGCTGGGAGCTAGAGCTCTGATTTCAGGCTTGCCAGTATGGAATTAGGTTGGTCCCAGCACTAGCTCATCACGGACCCAGATTCGATTCAGAAAACAGGATGAAAACTGCTCAGTCTCTCACCTATGTCTCTTAGCCTCCCTTTTACTTTGCTAGCCGGCCAATATCTTGACAAATAAGTCTGACTGTTCCCTCACTGACAATCACTCACTCCCAAACTTCTCACCCATTTTGAGCATGCCCTGTGTCACATACATGTGTCAATGTGCACATTCAACCCACCCTACACTCTACTGTCATCTCCAGCTACTTTCCCATCCATTTTCTGTTCTTCACATTTAAACTGACTAAGCCACCATTTTTATAGCGTCTCAACTCTGCTGTGAGAAGTGCAGGGCTCCTGGCGGAGAGCTCTGCCTGCAGCAGCCCAGGGATTTCCTCCACACTGGACGGCATCAGAGCCCGTTGCAGGGCCAGCGCTAATGTCCACATGCAGGTGGTGTAACCACCTGTGCGGTGCGTGTGCGGCAGCACTCCTGCCTGACGTGTGAGCTGACTGGCACAGAGCTCAGGGAGGGAGGATAGGGGTATTACTGGGACATTTGGAGGCAAATTTCCTGTCAACTGGTCAGAAAGAGTGAGGACACTGGACTTCACAATATTGTATTCTGATCCAGCATTACAGATTTTGCCTTTCTTTGTTTTTGTTTGCTTTTCTTGATATATTATCTTCTGAAGAGACTTTGCAGTTTATCTTAATTTTACAGAGACTTTAAAGTTTTGTAATTGTTCACCAGTTCCATAGAGTAGTCACTTAAAATGCTGTTTCTCATTTTTGTCCTGTGGTCCATACTCTTTCAGAGCTTTCAAAAGTGGCAAAACAGTGGCTCCTTTTTGCTTTGATAGTTTTGTGGAGGGCACATATCTCCTACCCTCCTTTTCACAGCACTTCCCAAAATCTGCTCTCCATTCTTCTTTTCACGATTTGCCTCATGATTAAAACATTTTAGTAGGCCATCCTGGTTTTATATTTGTTTAATTATGAAACAACCCTATCAAAAGAAATTACTAATGCACTTGGATTTGTATCTGATAATGAAATTAAAACTTCTGCTGTGGTGGCCTTCAGGTCTCTAATTTTCAGTTTTATTATGAGAACAGCTAAGCTAAACACATGAGGCACTGGCTGTAGTAAGGTAACAACCCAGCATGACTACAAATGAAACAAAATTCTCTCTGAGAGCTGTCTCTCTAAAATGCCTTGACATTACATTCTAAAAATATCCCTAAGAAAGTGCCAAGCTATCATCTCTGGCCATCTTTATAGACTATTTTATTTAACTATTTCTTTAAGACTTCGGATTTGAGAAAGTCAAGGTTCTTTCTAAGCATTTTCCAGCCTGTGCAGATAACCCATTTGAAATGTTTTTAGATTTTAAAGGGAAAAAGTGCATGTTTTCTGTCCTTCCCCTGTCCTCCCTCAGGTGCATGTCCAACCCACAAACTGCGCACTTTCCACTCTATCATCAGTCTTCTAAGGCAATAAAAACGCAGTCTCAGTGGTTTTAGCTTGTGTGGGTCATTTGCAAAGTGATTTCTGTATTTCATTGGTTTGTTTTTTTTCTCCATCACCTGGACTGATCTGAAACAGGTCTCATTCTTCCTCAATAAACCGCAATGTGTTTAAAAACAAGCAAACAAACAAAAACAGAGCTCTCTCTATCTCCAGTATTTCAGAATCCTTATGCAGTTACCAGGAACTACATGTGAGAAATAAATTGCTGGAGCAGGCACTGTAAATACACCTGTAGATGCTCTGTAAGCGACAGGCTTTTCTTTTTTGTCTTAGTGCAATGTAAGCACGGACAAACGAGAAAGGTGTACTTCAGTTTAGACAAACTTATCATCTAGTGTTTGAATAAGTTCTGCACCTTTTGTAGAGATCTTTTTTAGTCATCTTGTATAATTTGAGCTACCAGATGTCATTCTTTAAATTACCTACCAGCTCACTGTGAAATGCTGTAGCAAAACATCTTGAATAGGTTTGGTATTGCACCTGTTCATATATATATACACATATACTCATATATATATATGTACCTGTAGGATCTTGTTTTAGAATAGTAACACACTCAATACCATAAGCTATAGCTTTACTTTGATACTACACTTGTGTAAAGCCAAGGAACCCAATTAAAGTGATTTACACTGCTGTAAAGAGATCAGAACCTTGTCCAGCCTTGTCCATTTTAAATAGATAAAATTATAAAAGAAAAGCTAAGAAAACTTGGAAGTCTTGTCTTAAGAGATATGCAGAGCAAAGTGCTTTGGTCAAGTCCGGCATGCATCTGATGAGCACTGAAATGTTCCCTGGTTCATTCCAGCAGTGCCTTTTCGGTGCCCCACTCCACTAGTGCTCAAATCCCCTGACTATCAGTTTGATATACTTCTTTCTAAGTAAATGTGATCTGAGGATGAATGAAGCTACTTCTCAGCAATTTTGTCCAGAAGCAATTCTGTATTTGGTACTAGGTCAAAAAAGATGGTATCACTGCATGAGCATCTTGGCTCATTCAAGCTGTTAAGCATTGTTCTGTGCTTGGTGTCTCAGTCTTCTCCAAACAGCAGGGTTAGTTTTCTTCTCCATTACAGAGGATTTAGCATGTGTTTTTCTAGATGACAGTCTGTTGTAGATAATTGAGCAAAATCTCCTGAGTTAACTAGCTTTGAAAGACATGAGGTTCAGCTCAGAGAGCGAGTTTTCTTTTGGCTATCATTATGCTTCAGCAATTTTTCTTCCAGAAATTTTGCATTTTTTTTCTGCTTTTAGTTCATCTGTCTCTACTGCTGTAGGGATTGATGCTTTGAGGGAAGAGTTTGCTCACAAGTGTAATCAGTATGTTTTTCATTCAAATAATGGCTTGAGCAATTGCACGCTGTATCTTTATTTTGTGGCTCTTACCACAATCAAACAAGTCATGTTCCCTCGGCTAATAGCTCCAGAAAAATAACTCTTGCTGTACTAATTTATTATACATTGCTACAACCTATGAAGATTAACTTCTATCTCAGCTGCTTCAGCAATAACTTCCACAAATAAGGATGGCTTTTGTCTCTATACACGATGGGAATCTTTTTTCATATGGTCCACAGTCACCTAATTGCATTCATATTGTTATTAGGAAACTCCATGGTGTATGTTTGTGACCTCCATATTTTTTATAGGCTGATATGGCCTTTGGCAAAAAAAAAAAAAAAAAAAAAAAAAAAAAGAACAAAGTTCTTCACCACTGTAAAATTTAGAGAGGAAATGAGGAGCTCTCTTCTTTTCAAGACACAACATTTATAAGGTCAAAATTAGGATAAAGTCTAGACTAAATCAACAGAAAGTATATTGAATAAAACATACTAATATCAGACATATCTGCAATGTAATTTTAATGCAATAAGCTTTTGTTTGTGTAAGCTTTCCAGTCGTCAAGACTGAGAACAACGTATATGAAGTCTTTTTCCACTTACATTACAATGAATGCAAAAGAAAAATCTGTAACTTATCAACAGGAAAAATCTCCAATTTTATTTTGCTTTTAAGGCTCTACTGTAGCATCTTTTTCTAAAAGGAAAATTAGCATATGATGGAGGCCTACTGAGGATAAGTGTTTGCTTTTGTACTAATTTTCAATGTCGCATCTGTGCTGAGATTTTAGGAAAGACAGAAAGAAAAGAAATGCCACTGGATATCTCATGGGATGAATGAGATGCGTAATGGGACACAACACTGTTAAATGGTGTTTTGTGAGGAAAGTATCCAGGTACTGAGGCCAAAGAGCAGATATATTCCCATTCTTTCACATCACACATACATAGTAATTTCATCACAGACATGTTGTATACTGGCCTATGCTTATCTGGCCTGGCTTTGAGCCTTTACACATTGCCCATGTCCAGCAAAGCACCTGACTGCAGTGGGATTTCTCACCTCTCACATTCCCTGAACTCTGAGAGCAAGAGGTGAGACAGTGTTCCCACACGGAAGGCATCAGGAGGCTGCTCCCATTTCTAGCTAGGAGTCTTCCGGCCCAGATATTACGCTGACTTTATTTCACCCCCTAAACACTGGGATTCACTCCCGTCTAAGCAAAGATGGTGTGTGGTTTATATGCTCTGATGGCACAGAGAGCTTACTTGATTACACTTGAATGCAAATCCCATACTGTGATAGATAATACTCAGTTCCATGTTCCAGCTGTTTGCTGCTAAAATGCTTGCTTAAATATAAGCATGTTGTGTTTTAGAGAAGGAGACCAGCACTGGTACCTTTTGTATCTTTTGCTTAGAGCATAAGCATAAGATTTGTCCTTTGTACAACAGTTAACTTAATGTAACAGACATCAAAAAGCATTTGTAATGACAACAAACCAAAGGGGCTGGTAGAGAAACATGAATATCTGTGTGCTTTCAGTTTAACGCCAAACCTCCTTCACACAGCATCAAGGAAAAGAGCACTGACTTTGTCTGAAATTCAAGCTGAAAATATCGAGTGCAAAAAGGCAGTTATGGGCACTGATTTCATTCACAAAAGTGTTGCTCTAGATTAAATGGACATGTGCAGCACAAAGATTTGATTGGTATATTGAATTTCTACTTTCTATTTGCCAAACACCAATGTGGAAAATCAATGATGAGGAAAATTGTCTATCACCCTTTCCCATTAGCAGCCCCTATCGTGTTTCAGGAGGTCTTTGGAAAGACTGTTTGTTTGCAAGTTGTGTACCAGTAATAACCCAGCACCAGCTGTATGTACCTTACTGGGCCTGTTTCTGTGTTGTGCTATGCCTTTTGCAGGCATTGGCACTGGTACAAGTCCAGATCAAGATGATAATGTGATGCCAGTGTTGTTCAGCGATAAACAGCTACAGAAAATGCCAAGAAATAGAAAATCAAGTCATTTTTAGTCCCTGATTCTCACAACCGTGCAGAGCTTGCAGATGTAGCTATATGAAACCTCAGTGAGAAAACCTGAAGCTAAGTTGTTTTTTCACCTCATAGTAGCCACTGACTAGGAAAATAAACCTGGTTGCTTAATGTTGCTCAGTGGTCTTCGGCCTGTATCTGAGCTCCACAGTGATTACACAAAACCTTCTGTGGGCACTCTCATTTGGAACAAAAATAATCTGAATTTGCTTTATCTTACTTTAGGCATGAGAATAATTTGATTTAAATATATATCTTCTGAGTGAATGTTCTTCTATGTAGAGCAGGCTTCAGCTGTGTTTTGGAGCTAAGAGGCAGATTTCTTTGCTTCTCTGACCTTCCTTCCTGTCAATTCTTGCAATTGTATCTATATCTTACTGGGTCTCAGTAGTGTTTCCCAAGAAGGAATGAAGAGAATTGGAAAATTATGTAGCTAGCAGTAAACTGAGAAAGATACAAATGCCTTTGGGGGCAGAAATAATCCACCAGGACCAAGTTAGGAATTTGACTTGGAGTTCAACAAGTTTTGTCTAGGAAAATGTCATTTTTGATTCCTCCAAAGTGATTCTGTGGATGTGAAAGCCCTGGAAATTGTTTCTGTGGGAGCATGTTGGAAAATAAAGTGGGTATAAGTGAGAGAGATGCTGTGCCTGAGGAATGTCTGCCCACACTTGGTTGTGGTCCATTCATTATTGAAAAATAAATATAAATGCAGTTCAAATGTTTTTTTTTTCTCTCAAGTCAGTTTGCCTCAGAGTCAGGCCATGATCCGTTGGGCAAACCCTGCCTACACCTGTGTTCTGGCAGTTCATCCTGGGAGAATACATTTGTTCAGCACTCTGAAACAATGCCCATATCCAGCTTCAGGAAAACAAATCTGTTTTCCTCATTCTTGCCAAATGGACAGACCAAACCGATACTCCTAGTCTGAAGCACTGGTGGCCCACCTACCACATGCGATGGTCTTCCTCCTTCCTCTGGACTGTGGCATTGGATATTTGTGTATGTGTGATGACAACTTTACTGCTACCCTATACTTTGCAAATTGTTTTAAGATAATAGGCAGAGATAGGTGTGAAGGGACTGAAAGAGTGGACAGAGTACTGATTACAAATTCCTACAAGCTCTGGCATAGAATATTTATAATAATCCGAAGCAGCTGAAAGAGCAGGTCTTCGCTGGACCACCTAGGGCACAGCTCGACAGCACGACACGTCTAGATGGCCGTTAAGGAATCTGAGCGGCTGCTGTTAGCGTGGCATGGATCCAAGCTCATGATACTTGCCAAGTCTTGGGCTTATTAGCTGCAGCCCTGTGCTGCGTTAATGCGATTGCACAGCTCTTGGAGCTGAGCTGCTTCTCTCGTCCTGCGGCTCTGTGTGCCCGCAGCGTGTTGGTGTCTCTCCCCACAACTGGCAGCGTAGACACACCAGCGGAGGCACTTCCGACCGGCTCGGCAGAAGCAGTTTGGGAGAGCAGAGCTCCAGCGGGGGCTGACTCACAGGGAATCACTGTGTCCCCAGAAACCGCTAGGCAGAGCTCAGCATCAAAGTCCTTGGCAGAGCTGCCTGAGACACAAGGCACAACTGGTTTATTTGTAACTAGAGGAAGCAGACGTGCCAAGCTCATTCAGATCTGCTCCTCAGCTTGATCGTCTTCTTTTTCTTTTTTTTGTTTTTTGCCAATATTCACCCATGTCCATGTTTCTAGCAAATTATGGATATTTTGTTTTAACTAAGCACCGAAGCATTTTATACAGCCTTTAGAATTCAGGCTTTCATTTTCAAAACTAGAGAAGTTTTAAATTAAATTGTCCTCAACCTTGATGGAGTTTAATTTTTTCAGTCTATCAGTGTTTCCCAGACAAGCCAAGTGTCACATTGAGACATGATTTACATATTCATGAAATAATTTGTATTCAGAAGCATTGTTTAATGTTTTCTGGATAGTTTTCATACTAACGAGTGTTTAACTCAAGAGACTATGCAGGTAACCTGAAAAATGAAAGCCTTCCATAACTTTTGCAAAATACTATTAAAGAAATATATTCCAAAACATATAGTCCAAAATAAATAAATTCATGAGCTCTGAATTATTGTATTTCTTTTTTTTTTATCAAACAAGTTATTTGCATAGCAATGAATCATACTTTTTAAATGAAAATGATTAGGAAATGTCCTTATTTTTCAGAGATTTATGCTTATTTTCCTTCTCCTTCTTGACCACAGATCTAGCTGAGTAACTATGATGTTTAAACTATTGCTTAAATCAGAAGACTTGGAAGCAGCAACTAGGACATAAAAGAGGGGAGTCCCCCCCTTTCTAAAAAATCCTAAGGGATAAACAAAAATCTGACATTTGTAGCAGGCAAATTAGTAGATACCGTAATGAAGATTAGAATCAGTAAATATGTGGAGAAACAGTATAACAGGAAAAGGCTTTTATAGGATGAAATCATGCCTTACAAATCTATCAAAGTACTTTAAAATACCAAACAAGTATGTAGACCAGGACAGTCAATCTGACACTGGATTTCCCTAAAGTCTCCCGCCTGAATATCTTAAACCTAATCCCTCATAGGATAATCCCTTCCCTTAGATCAATAACTGCTTAAAAAACAGGGAGAAAAAGCAGTTAGATCAATGAGTGAGGGAGGATATTTTGGAGATCTTCATGTCATGAACAGCATGGGGAAAGTAAATGGAGAATGGCTACTTAATGTTCCCAAAACCAAGCATTTGGAGAGGCACCCCGTAGAAATACTGAGCAGCTGGTTTACAGAAACCCAAGGAACTGTTTCATGTAACACGCAGCTCTGCAGTGGAGTTTGCTGGTGTGGGAGGCTGAGCAGGCTGGGCAGGACATCTTATGTGTACACCAAAGGACTAGACAAATTCATAGCGAAAAGTTGCTGAGTTACCATTAAACAAACTTGGTTCATGCTACCTCCCGTTAAAGATATACCTAAACTGATTTCAGGTAGCTGTCTTAAATATCCACTTGATTAGAGGAATCTTTGATCTGATCCTGGATAGCCAAGTACATAAGGATATTCAGGGTGTGTACTGGGTATACATGAAGGTCTGCCATGCGTGGCCATTCATGGAGTAAAAGGATAGTCAGGACAGGGAGTGTCTTAATATATTCACGAGGTCAAACTGGACATTGACGCTCTATTGATTTTGCCCAAATCACACATATGTATGTATGTATACATAGGGCTAAATTCAGCCATCTCCAGCAGCAATGATTCAATTTGCATTTGTGATTATACTATTTTGCATGTAAATTAGGTACCTGCTTTGCACATACACTCACAGACCTAATTTTTCCCTTGTGATTGACAGAAAGTGGGGGCCTCCTTTCAGAAGCAGGTTAGCGTTAGAGGAGGAAAATGACAACAATAAAAACCTCTTAAGAACCCTTTATTTGGTTGCCTTCCAAGCCACAACAGCTGCAGAGGGTGATTAGCTTCATGTGGTGTCAGTTGCATTTTTATCCAGTGTTATTGTCTGTTTGTTTTCTTTTTCAGACATTTCTCCCTGTTGAGGCTAGAGCTGCCTGTGCCCCATGCAGACCCACCACTACAGACATTTCTCCTGGAGGGAGAGCAGTCAGCCACCCAGGAGGGGTAACTTCTCCTCTTTTCCATGCCTCACAGTGACTGTCACCGTCTCCACCGTGAGCTTACTCAGCGTCGCTCTGTGGGAAGCAGAGTTAAACATGGACATCCCCACACCACTCTCTTCAGGTGAGACCAATCTGGAAATGTATTTGGTGGCCCATGGAAAGGGAGAGCAAGGGAGGCACTGCAGCTCGCAGGGTAGGAGGCAGGAGCACCGCTGCACTTGTGACTCCACTGCAGTCAAAGGATTCAAGGGTACAGGTGTCATTTGGCCCAGATCCTAAGCTACATCCCAGACAGTAGTACCACATGATAGATGGTGATACTGTGACCCTGAAGAAGAGGGCCAGAGCATCTCCCTTTTTATTACCAGTACTGGCTCATTATCCAGCTGGGTTTCTTGCCCCACATCTGTTCCTTTCCTCAGACCAATACCCGTTCTACAGGTGCTGGAGAACTGTGACAATTCATGGCTAAAATCATAATCGCCCTTAAAAAAAATCTTTAGAAGGCTCCAAGAGGCTGTATGGGACAGGGCACCCAAAGGCCTCGTCTGGCCCTGGCTGGAAAGAGCAGTTAGCTTGTTAATAGCTTTCTATCTCTGAAAAGGAGACGGAACATATATCCTTGCTCAGGCTGCTTTAAGCCCTTAGGAAGTTATGAGAAAATAGGTGTTACATATCAGAGCGAGGCAGATAAGGCAGGCGATACTGGCAGATAAGACAGCACCAGTCCCAGGACGGCACCAGATCCCAGACATCACAGCAGAGCTGGCATCACCGAAGCCCCCTGCATGTCCCCAGGCAGGGCTGCCCGTCGCAGTTTCCACCAGGGCTGGGGGGGGTATGGGAGCGCTAGGTGGTGCAGGTGAGCTGTGTCAAAATGACTGCGTATATGCAGTTACCCAGGTTGCTCATGGTTTGATGGAGCTCGGAAAGTTTGATGTCAAAACGGTACAGCAATTGTATAGAAGCAAGCTTGTCAATCAAATCCTGTATTTTTCTACTAGGGTTACTCTTTGACTTTTTCATATTACTGTACTTTTCACCTCATTCTGCATTAAATGAAGTGACAGGCTGCTGCTTTAAAAAGTGGTATAATATTCTAATTTATCCTCCTACCCCAGCCTGTCTTTCATAGCCATACCATGGCTTTGTTCACCCCGTCCCTTTTCTCTGTGACGATGAAACCCTGTCACTGCAGAACAGGGAGCAGGATCCTATTCTCCACAGCAAGCATATTTGAAAACATGGCTGTTTAATAAGACTTTCATCACTGAAGAGCAGTTTTTAGTCTGACTATTGGTTCAGTTCGGACAGCCCCACATTTGTACTCTTTTTCTACAAAGTGAACTCCTTGGCACAAACCCCACTGCATTCACACTTATGTTTCACCCACTACTCTAGTAACATCTCATCGAACTGCACCCCAGCAGTGGCTTTCTCCTTAACGCTGTAGGGACAAATGGTTGGAGAATAGTAACTTATATTTGCATAGCTCCATTCATACAGACATCTTAGAGATGAACTTTTCAGAACAAACAGTAACATTTACCCCATCCGGCTGAGGTGGCAGGTGAAAATTAGGTAGGCACAGACAGGTGAAGAAGGCAGGGATGGTCAAGGACTGACTCAGAGCCTGAGGCTAATGCTTCCTGTCCTGGAAAAAGTGCCACTATAAAGTTTCTAAGGGCACCTTGCTACATCTATGTTAACTCATTTCCTTCCAAATTTCAACTTCACTTATCCTTAGTTATTGATGAAGAAAAGGTTTTCTGGATTTCCTTTAAATGCCCTAATGTTTCAGGCTATAAATAAACAGCAAATGTTTGCCCTGGCACTGCCAACCTCTCCCATGCTTCCATGCTTCCACGATGGCCACGCACACAAGTCTGGGGCCAAGCGCCACAGAACACAGCAGTGTGAGCCGGGGCAAAGGCAGCGAGGACTGCCCCAGCCCGGTAAGGACCGGCCTGTTCTGCACTCCTGTCTTACCCCTCAAACTGGGCATGAGATGCTAGCTTTGGTGCTTCCCACAAGTTACTCTATTTCCATTATTATACAATAGCATCCTCTTTTTCTTTTTTCTTTTTTTAAGTCAGACTATGTCCTTAGATGATAGGCCCAAGCAGGAAAGGGTGAAGGAGCTTTCCTCTGCCTAATTTGCTTACAGGGAAGGAGCAACTGCTTTCCAGAGCACAAGGCAGCACAGAAAACTCTCTGATTATTCTTCCAGCTTACCTAAAGGAAAATGGATCTTCCGGAGGCATGAAGCGTTCTCATTCGGACTAAGCACCATTGGCCTTTTAGCAAGCAGCCTGCCTGAAATGGAGACACTGCCCCTTCTCTCCCTTCTCTCATGCACACCTGCCTTTGCTATTTTTGGTTTGCCCAGAGGCAGAATTGCTATAGTTACAAGTGTCTGACTCAGAGTTTGCAATAGCCATTACCAAGGAACCATGCAGCTTCTGGTGCCCGGCAGGGGCTGTAGGTGTAACTGTGATTTGGGGAAGTATTTTTCTTTTGGGGAAGGACCTTTGGGAGCTTACTTGGCTTCATCTAGCTCCTCCACCTTGTTACAGCTGAGTAAACTGTTTATAGGAGAGTAACCACACAAACAAGGAGAGCTGTAAAATCGGCTAAGGCCAACCAGTGGCCATATAACTGATAGATGGCCGTGTCATGGTGGGCAGCACTGGTATCGCTGGCAATGCCAGCCTCTAGTTAACTTGGCTCTGCTCTGGCCTGAGGTGAGCACAGCACCTTGTCAGTACCCAAAATACCCGACTGCCTTCAGCATCAGGTCTTCACATCCGGCGAGATTGTCCTGCTAGTGCAGACTGTGCAACCCAGTCATGGAGAATGGAACTGTTTGGCTGACTATAAGTTACACAGAAATTAGGTCTGTTGTGCAAAACTTTAAATCTTCTCATTTTGGGGGAGTTCCCTAAATTGCTGACTGCCTGTTAGGCTAACCTATTCATGGTTTGAAAGGCATGCATGTTGGTGAAGGCCTCATCAGGTGATGCTCAGAACACCAAACTAACCAAGTCACAAGACAATTTCTGTAGAAAGCAACCCCTAGAAAGCACTTCCTTTGCTATGCAAAGGGCCACTGCTCCTACTGTAAAAGTTAACAGGATTTGCTTTCAAAGCTATTTCTTCTGCTGCCTGCCTTTTTCTGAGTTGTGCTGGCTTTGCTTCCAGCTCTCTCCATCTTGCATCTGTAAAACTTAAGCTTTCCTCCTTCTCTCCTCTGTTATTCCGGCCTTCCCTGCAGCACTGGTCTGTATGGGAGTGAAGCTGCCTCGGAGCTTGGGGATCTTAAAGAGCAGGCACTCCCATTAAAAGAGCATGAGCCAAAGGCATTGCTGTCAGAAATGAATGAGAGGTTCACCTCTCACCATTTCACACGCTGCCTCTGAAGTATCTGCATCCAAATGTGATCCAAACCCCCAAAGAACAGAAAAAATTAAAACCCCAAATATTTTGACTACAGTTGTCAGAGGTCAGGGTGTGTAGGATTACTGTGGTACAGTGCCTCAAGAAGAGAAGATTTTTCTACCATGAAGGGTGGGGCAGTATTTGTCTCCTTCTTCAGCCTGACATTTTCCAGCACTAATTAGGTCTTTGTCACCTGCTCCTTTTCCTCAG
The DNA here is from genome assembly GCF_036417845.1 of Apteryx mantelli. Classification (NCBI taxonomy): domain Eukaryota; kingdom Metazoa; phylum Chordata; class Aves; order Apterygiformes; family Apterygidae; genus Apteryx; species Apteryx mantelli. The sequence goes on along the minus strand of NC_089989.1, from coordinate 9,794,354 downwards.
TCACTTCTGAGGAAATCACTGGAGAAGAAAAAAAGCTACAAAAAAGGGATCTCCCATTTCATCTCACATGATTTTTAAATGCTTCAACTTTGATTCTTGCAGTAATAATAGTTTATAATTATGGAGTTATTTCAGCCAAATACATTAGTGTGCATTCAAATCCTCCGGTCTCTTAAAGGCCCTCAGGGAATGCCACAGATAATGTGTTTCATGGATGGGCAAACGGAAGCAGTGCTGAAGGAAGGCAAGCTGTACAGTTGAGATTATAACAACAGTATCTTAGGTTCAAGCTCCTTTCTGGGACTTTCATCCCTTTTCAGAGCATAAAGCAGAAAAAGGGAGAGAGCCTTGCCTGCCACACTTTTAGAAATAGTTGGTATTTGTAATACTAAAGACCACAAACAATGGGGCAACAGAGAAAACAGCAATGAGAAGCAAAGGCACCAGATTTTGACTAAAAAAACTACCTCAGCACCAGAGAGCAGGAGAATATTTCCCTGCTGCTTCATTTTGATTTGATTTGACAACCTCATTTCATCCTAATGTCACTGGAAATCACAGTCCAATTTTCTGTGGCACAGTGTTAGCTACAAAGAGCCCTGTATATGTTTTGCATGTTTTGGTTCAGAATAGAACAGAGTTAACATTTATAGGCTTTGCCTTGCAGGGGCTGCCTAGAGCACCACAACTGCCTGCTATGTCCCCTCCCAATTAAAACAAAAATGGATAGGTTTTACTATACCTGTGTTCTCTTGCCTTTTCACTTGACTGAGCATTAGTGGACACTGTCTCTCTGTCAGTCGCATTTCATCTCATCCTTTTGCCTCTAGCCCTTTCGGTCTAGATTTGATTTTCTCACCACTTTAAGCAGAAACTGAGAGAGCTGTATATCGGCGCATTTCTTTACTGCTTTATGCAGTAGTGACAGTAGGCTGCATCCTACATGCAGCTGCTGAATATCTTTATTCCCCTCTTGAAGACAACGGAAGTTACAGGCACTCAATAATTCTAGTGGATGTTCAGAATTTTGCATGATTAAATCCATTTTTGACGCTTCTAGCAAATGTTTGCATGAATGTGTATGCATATGTATGTATAAATATATAAAAATGTGTGCAGGCATGTGTGCATCCGCATGTAAACACACATATTTTCTGACTGGAAAATTCTGCTTTATAAATAAGATTTTGTCTCTCAGCCATGGGAAGAATATTAAAATCTCTCTGTTCTTTAAACAAGACTTAAAAAAACTACATTCCAATCAGATTTTGTGTGTTTATATTCTAAATAACTAAAATGACCTCTGATTTAATTTGTGATGTGAACAGAATAAATGATTGCCACAGCATCCTTCATGCAAGTAGCTCAAAGCCCCTGTACTTCAGTCGTTGGCTTGTGCAGGTACACTGTGCCTTAGAGAAGGGGCACATAAGATGCCTCCCTTCCTCCTGAAATCCGCTCTCTTCTATATGACAACAAGACATTCGGAGCTTCAGAGGTGTTATGGTGGCAAGGTGTTATGGCTTGTCTCTGACTGCTCAGAGAAGCTGCGGTGCTGCAGTGAGTTTTGAGTGGTGTCAGCACTGTGAAAGGAAGTAGAAGACAGAGGCTAAAGGGCAGGAATGGACTAATACTGCTCCTTGGATCAAGATAAATAGCCCGGGACACTACCCCCTGCTTCAGTTAGAGTGGTGCTGCATCCATCCCTACAAAAAATGTGTAGGGATCTATTCATATACAACCCTTTAAAGAAGTGGGTCCTAGACATAGTGAGGATTTTGGTTTTAGTTCCACTTCAAAACCATGGTGAATTACTCAGATATTGAAACTGAAGGAAAAGGGAATTCAGTTTTTTCTCCATTTAAAGAGTTTTGGAGTTTTTTTGCCATCTGAATTCCTACATCCTCATGCCAGTATGTATGGGTCATATGAGAGCAGAGTGAAATATATAAGGTAGTGGTTCTGCACGGAAACAATAAGGTAAACAAACTCAAAGGGATCAGAAACAGGCAATAACTCAGGGTAGCACAGAGAGTCTCACTTAGACAGGCGCTTCGGTAGGGCACTCCACGGGGGTAGAGACAGCCCTCAGGATGATATCTTGAGCTCTGTTTTTGTTTTGCCTTTGGCTAAACAAATAAGGAGAAAAGATAGAAAAATAAGCAAGAAACATATCTTCCCATCATTATGTGGCACAAACTGTGTGTTAAACACAAGTAATCCTGAGAAAATAATAGGCACAGAGGAATCTTTTTATTTCTCCCATAATTTACAGTGATTTTTGCACTGACTGACATAAAGTGTCTCAAAAAGAAGAGTTATACTTGTGCCTTGAGCTTTCAAGATCTGTCTCATTCTTGCTGCCAGAAGCAGTTATAGCCCATTCCGGCTCAGTGCTAATTTAGGCCCTTGAGCTACAGTAATAGTAGCAGAAAGAGCAGCTCCTGGCTAGACCCGTGTTTGTGTCTGTGTCTGTGTGTGTGACAACATCTGGGCATGTGTGTAAAACACAGATTGTGTGTGCATATGTGTGTGCGCACATGTGTGTGCGTGCACATATATGCATATATAGTTAAAAAAAAATCTACAAACATCTTGTGGAACTTGCTAACATCAACAACAGAGCATGCAAATATCTTTCCTTGCACTGTGTTAAAAGAACAAAGCGAGCAGCTCTCTGAAGCCACTGATATTGTTTAAAAGGGTTGTGGGATTGCTCTCCACTAAGAAATGTTTGCTGTGTTTGGCAGCTGATTTATCTGTGTCCCACAGCTTGACAGCACTCCTCCAAGTTAGAACATTTTCCCCTACATTTGTTCTAGATTGAGCATTTTGACATGCAATAGCATCCTTCATGGGCTTTGTGAAGTCTTCTTCTGAGAATGAGTGAAGATTTCTGTGGGCAGCTGGAGAGTGTGGGGAGCATCATTTTTCTATATTGAGTTCTCAGTGTGCTGAAGCTTCACAATGCCAAAGCAAAAATATAACCAAGTGTATGGAAGGTTTATTGAACAAAATGCAGTTCCTTTTATTTCATGTCCCATCCTTCAGTACTGCATGTAACTGAATGTCTTCACATCCTTATTTTGTTTACAGTTAATGCCACAGGGATTTGGGGGTTATATTGCTACTACTTTGTAAACTTGATCACTCTAATCACACTTTGATGCTGTACATTGATTTCAAGCATCTCCTTGGATAGTGGAGCAGAGCAAACTGTTCATTCCCAGTTAAGACCAGTAACAATAGGGTTCTCCCAGAATTAAACATGTTCTCTGCAAGGAACATTAAGTCATGATGGTCATTTCTAGATACAGTCGTTCTACACACAAAAAGCTTTTACAAATTATCCGAAGATAGGAGGGAAATATAGGGAACAGAAAAATACATGATTAACAATGATGATATTCAAAGGTTGTATTTAGGGATATTTGTATGCTTCTAATAAGTATTCTGTTTGTTAATATGGTCCAAAATGCATTTTCTGAGGAAAACTGTAATACTTTATATATATACTTTCTCCTTCACTAAAAACATGTTTCTTCCCTGACGGCCTGTTATTCACCTGGAAAACATGAAACGTCCAGATAGATCATCATCAGTCCTGAAGAACTTTTAAGACATTCTTCCCCACTTTCTCCTGTTTGCATCTTACTATCTAAGATTACAGTCAATATGCCTTTGATTTCTGAAGGAAGTATTGTCTTTCACAGTGTAAATATTTTAAAATGTTTATTAGACTTGTAAGTACTGTAATAGTCCAGGAGCTTTTGTTTCATAGAGCATTTAAGCCAACTAAAATCTGATATTTTACCACCACAGAAAAATCTTCAGCATTTAGATGCAGCACCTCTTGCAGTTGCTTATAGCCATATAGTCATGGCTTATTTCATTTCAGGGAAGAGCTGCTGTAAGACAAATGCCCCATTATCTACTTTTTCCCTCAACAAGAAAATTGAGAGAATTTGCTTCAAGACTTACCTAACTGAACAATTATGATTCTCCTCCTCTGCCCCATGTGACTCTGTCTCAGAGATTGTGAACTCAGATCTTCTAATCCTGTCACTTTTGTTTCCACACCTACACATGCTGTGTTAAAGACCTGAAAATTCATCTCATGCGATTCATAGTACTTCCCTTTTTAGCAGCAAAAGACTTCTGTCTTATGATACTGGTCTCACTGTTGCTTCTGCAGCTAGTATTGATACCTATTGCCAGTACAGTTTGACTTGGCACCAGCTGTGCCATTAGGTCAAATCACATTAGACCCTTTTCATTTACTGAAAGAAATTCACTAGTCGATTCTCTCAGCTAGACTGTTTGGGTAAGATGCATCTCACTTAATTCTCCAACATAAATGTTTCTATATGAGTTAGTCACCCAGGCTTTCTTCGCAGGGAATAAATGGCCTTTTTCAGGGCATGTTTTCATCTTACCTATTTTAGACATGAATCAGAATGACATGAATTGCCTCCTAGATTCTGTTGATTATTTAGACTAAATTTCCACTGACTATAAAGGGATCCTAGATAACTAGTTCATATGGAGATACCTACATTTAGTCAGATCAATCCCATCATTTGTATAAATAGCCCTTGGAAGATAATGTAGCATCTCCCAGTCTCTTTGCCACATATATGAATGAAAAATGTCTTTGGTCTGGATGAAGTCAAAACTGAGCTTCCACAATGGATACATTGTTTCTCCCAGGGTCAATTCTTTCATCTATTTCCTGTGATTTCTATGGTACCCAGAGCACATGAAAAAAAAAACAACCTTAAAACACTACTAAGCCTCAAAGCCATGACAATAATAACCTAACACCTTTAGTATGGTGACTGATGAAATTGCCTACGCAATTCCTGTGGCTTTTTCCAGTAAATGTGCAGCCTGCTCTCACAGAACAAAAATCACTTACTCAATCCAAAATCCTGCCCTCTATCTCTGCATTTCATGGGATAGTTCATCAGAGTCTGAATTTATTCATGAGAGCCTTTTACGGAAGAGCTGAAAATTGTACTGAAAACTAGGAACCATAAGAATGATTGTTTCATGTCGTGAGAAACAGCCTTGCCCTGGTTGGCATCCACTCTATTATCTCTGACCCCATCCCAAGTTCAGCATATATTACAGTATCTCAAACTTAAAACACTCTACACTCTCTAGCAGTTCAGTTAAAGTTCATCTTGTAGCAACCTGAACAATGTACCATAAAATAAAAAATAGGTCCCATCCTTTCACAGCTTAACAGTCCTTAAGGGTCTTTAGGGTATAAGCACCAATTTCACGTACAAATTTTAAAGCATCCATTTTCCTTTAGCTGATTCTCTGATGGAACTTTTGTATCCTGTATCCTCCTTCATCTCCCACAGAAAATAGCATTTTTTATTGCCTATCCCTAAGTAAATATACTGTAATGGTCAAACATAATGTTCCCAAACTAGAAAGTTTTCTTGGAATTACATCCTACATTAACATAAAGTAACATTTAGATTTTTATCTGAATTTATATTTATTATAGTTTTTCATAAGCCATGCAGAGAAAGAAGAGAAATCCTGTTCTCGGTGTCTGGTGCCTGAATGCACCCATAGGCCTTAATGGCCCCTGACCAGCCTCACCTGAGGCCTCCACCCACACTCCTGCCCCTGGGCCAAGGAGCCCCATTTAAACTTAACCCTGGGCCTTCAGTCAGTCTCTGCCAAACCTGTGTTGTGGGAGTACCAATCTCCAGCTCAGTTATAGCTGTACTAGGCTATGGAGCCTGTTGATCTCTACCTGCGGGTTGACTTCAGATCTGCCTCCTCACCATGAACTTTCCTGATGATCTGGACTCTTGGTTGAACCTGGCTGCCATCTCTAGGTCTGCCCTGCTCACCTGGCTTGGGTACTGTGGGGCTGGGCCCTGGACTGTGAGGCCCCTGCCCTGCCAGTCATTGCCCTCAGCTCCCTGTCCCCCAGGGAGCAGCTGGCCCTTGCTGTGCCCTGGTACTCTGAACATTGAGTGTTTTCTATAATAATGGAAAGAGACAGGTAAGAACTGTACAGTTAACTTCTATCTTTCTAGTAAAGGTCAGGTAGTTTCAGCTTAGTGCATATGTCATTGGAAGCCACAAGTATAAATTGTTACTTTTTAGTTCATGGCTCTCTATCTCTTAGAGATAGTGGTGTTTTCCACAACAGTATAAACCGCAGCAACTCTTCTGAGCAATGTTGCCATTGCAGATACCTCTAGTGTGTCCAGGCCAGCTTGAGAGTACTGAGGAGAAGCCTTTGATCAGGCTCTGTGTGCTTTTGTTTTAGGCCAGGTCTAAAGGGGCAAATCTCAGCACTTGAATACATTTGATCATGTATAAAAACACAGGATTACTGAAAAAAGGTTTCTCTCAATGACAAGGAAGTGTGGTGGAGGTATTCAACTGTGCACAGTTAGAGCTTACTGTCCCTCTGAGTTTGCAGAGCGTGAGATCCTTGGCCTTGAAGGAAGAGCTGTTCAGCAGCCCTGCTTGAAGGGAGGCAGCTCTCTAGCCTTTTTGCAGCACAAGGATGCACAGGCTATTTGCTGATCTCCCCAAAGCACTCCTGGCAAAAGCATTCGACGTAAGTCTACTGAGTGTGTGTATACTGACTGGTTGTGCCTAGGTCCATTTTGCTGTCTGGAAGATCATCAGTGTAGGAGGTTACTGACTGGTAGAAAGTGGGAGTGTGAGGGAGGGAGAATGGAAGTCTGCTGGGAAGGATGAAATCCAATTTCAGTTGTGTCTACTACTGACTCCTTAGATTCCTCTGTCCAGCTCAAACTTTTCCCATCTTTCAGTTTACTGCAAACTCAATAGCTGTTTGCCAAAAGCTTGATTACACATGATGGTTTTCTACTTTCCCCTTCCCTTTAATGTGGCAGGCTCATATTAACCTCTGTGGGATTTCTGCATTGTGACATCCCTTACACTCTTCCAGTATTTAATTTCTCAAAGCTTATATGAAATGAGAACAAAATCAGATCTATTTCAATTATTTGAGAATTTTTTGTTTGTTTCCCCTGGAAAAGAAATGAAAAAGGGATGGAGATCATGAAGCAGGGGACAAGATGGAAAAGCCACTGAGAAGAGGACTGTACTGGATTGTAATTGAAACTGTGCTGCTATATGCGATTTGGGAAATTTTCTAGAATGAAAGCTAGCTTGATTGGCAAGCATCATTTTGTGTGTTTGATAGATACGAGCTGGTGTGTATCAGTAATTCACATATACCTACTCCTGGGGTATGTTTTAAAGCCATGATGACACATATTACAGCTATCTCTCCAGATCCTGCACTGGGAGTAGGCAGTTTTCCAATGCAAACAAGGAGCTTTAAGTAGGGGTGATTAATTCATCAACCCAACAAGCTGGAAAGCTGGCTCTCACTGAATGGCTCATTAACCTAAACCATATTAAGCTGCTAACGCTAGTTAAAGTCACATATAATAATGACTGACACTAAAGGGAACACCAACTGGCACATTCACCCCTTATTCACGCCTTAAATACTTGTGTCTGAACCATCAGACGAAGCATGGTGGGGTTACATAGGTTAGCTTGGACACTCCCCAACAGGAACATGTAGAGACAAAATTTCAGGCTTTCATCTCTGTGAAGGAGAGCAAGTCAGATATACTGTGAATAATAGTATCAGTTTGACTCTACATGCATATATAACTTCCAGGAGGTCTAAAAAACACATGCCAACCAAGCATGTCTCCATCCCTGATATACAACTGTGCCAGAATTAGGGCTTGTAGGAAATCTGCAAGACTTGCTCCTATCGTTTCTGTGCTTCCCTCGACTGCAGCCAGAACAGCAAGGAAGCGTTGGTTAGCTGTGTTACCTAGTGACTACTCCAGTTCCTATGCGTGCCTCTGCTCTAGGGCACATGTAAGCCTTTGCTCAGGGCAGAATGCCAGTTCTTTTACCACTATTTCTCTTCCACTCCTCTTTGCAACTGAGTTTATGTGAGAGTTGACAAGTAGTACATACTCTTGGTACATAACTGACCTGAAATGCAGTTTAAAATTCTCTTAGAACACCTCCTGCTAGAGTTGCTTTGTATACTAGACTTCCCATAGATCTGACTGTTTGGGATAATGACTTTTCTTTATTTCAACCCAGAAGTGTGTATTTTTCCTGCATTTTTGTCTTCTGTCCCTTTGGATAAACATTGCTTCTATGTTGTGGGGAAGTTAAACACTATCTTTGCCTTTTTTGACTTTTGTTTTACTTCAGCATTTTTATTCCTAGTGGAAAAACCCAATTACAAATACTATTTCTTTCTTCAGCTGTACTGGCTCAGTGTGTGCAGAATTAGACATGTGAGTCCCATTAATGCTAATGGAAAATTTACACCATAGTGTCCTTTCCCATCAAGCTGCAATTTGTTCTGTCCTTTTGAATCTTCCTGTCCATAAACTTTGCTTTGCTACTTAGCATTCCAAAAACCAGCTCCCTGAAGCTTAGTAGCTTACTAGTCATAGTTAAATTGAATTTGTGACTACATATGCTGGTAGCTAGCTGAATTGCAAGTTTGCATGCAGATTTCTGCTATCTTCTCTTGACACAATATGCTGCTTACATTAGCAAAAACCCTGCTGTCATACCACCAGCCATTCTTTTTAATATTGCATATTTTCCCCTCTTTTATCTCCTACTCTTTCTTCCAAATGTAGCAATGTTTTCCCACCAACAAACTTCATTTAAATGTGTATGATATCTGGATTATTAACACTTTCAGTTACCATTTAAAGTAAATAAAAACAGTCAAGCTATTACCTAACTGTAAATGATTGCAATTAGTTCTACACTATGTTCTGGTTATCACTAACTTTTCCTCACTGCCTTTAGTCAGAGTGCAGCAGTCATTCCACAGCAAGGCTCCTTGGATAACCACCTGTGAGCAGTATTTGCCTAAATTCAACTCCACCTCTATAATTTAGAGGCCAATGTTGGAACTGGCACCTGTTGATTTATACTGACTATGTGGAGTCAGGCTTAAGCTCTTGTGTTTGCTGAACTTCTCCTAAGAGGCCCAGATCCCAGGATTCCTAAGGTTAGCATCTGGCTCTATCCATAGTCTCAAAGTTGCTGCATATCATAAACTTTTTAAACAGTGACCAAGGAATTAGTGTGCTATCTGGGGAAAATGAGGGTGGATTTTTTGTTTGCCCTCTTTCTTCCATGACATGCCTTCTACTGACATATCCCTTGCTCCAGAGCAAAGGTGATGCTTTAGCTCAGCTATTGTTATTGTTCAGTTGCTAGTTTAGTGAAGCTTTGTGATTTCTTTGCCCTTCTTGAACAGTGAAAAAACCTAAGATAAGCCAAACAGTAACTTGCTAGGACAGATAGACTGATGTTGGTGTATGCCTTTAAAGGTTATTTCAAAACCATGGCATTATAGTAAAACTGAGGCTGTCAGATAAATAGAGTTCAGAAGTTTATCACATTGTACCCCAAGCAGAGTTAAGGGTTTTCTTTTCTTGCCAGCAATTCGTGAAGGTGGTATACATATCCAGGAATGCACTTCTCAAGATAAATCTGCAGAGGTTCTCAAATGTTATTCTCTACCTAGAATTCTTTAGCCTTTGAGAAAGTGGAGGTGGACAAAAGAGCTTTCTCTATCGCTCCTCATATATGTGGGGAAATTACAGGTTGACTTTGAAATTGATGATTAACAGCTGATAAAATGACTGACAAATGGAAGTTCATGAAAACACATTCAGCAAGACTAAAAGGCAAATGGATAAAAACAAACAACATCTGTATCTAATTACTCTATGAAAGCAAGAGGAGTTTAAAAAACAAAAACAAGAAACCCAAAATGCTGCATAGGAACAGCAGAGCTATTGGCAGGATGATGATTTTCTGTCCCTGTCTGCCCTGCAAAGAGTTTTTTGGCAACTTAAGTCACTGTGGGAATGATATTACTTGTCAATGGTGAATGGAAAATGCAAACTTCACTTTTGCTCAAACTGTATATTTCTTTGATTGTATTGGTGACTTATTGCAGTTTCCATTTAACAACATCCTCTTCATGTAGGATTTGAGGGTATTTTTGGCAGGCTGTCCTACAACAATGCTTCGTTCTCTGCGAACTCCAGATGTCTCTGTAAACACAGTATGCAATGTGGAGAAGGGAAGAGTGTGGTTCAAAGGAATTTTTTCCTCTACTCTCAATCTGCTGTCTTTATTTTGGCACAGAGTAGATAATGCAGGATGCTATCATGGATCACAGAGCGTGCACATCCCGAATACATTCCCTAGGGAATACAACCTACAAAAGTATTCCATGCAAGCACACTCTGAGGGGTCAGCACGATGCCTCTGGTGAGGCCGTAACTGTGTGATTGTTGGAATAAAAGCTGCAAATCACCTTTTAGCTTGTAGCAAGGTGCCTTCAGGACTAAGGAGAAGCACAGTGGATCACAGTGGAAGGTTTGGGGAAGAAAATGTCATCAAACAACATTCATAGGCAAAATACAAAGTGAAGAAAAGGACTACTGAGCACTGCCTATGGCAGATGCTGGTTGAGCAGGATGCAAATTGCAATCAACCCTTTACAAAAATAACTGGAACAGACTTTGTCTTCTATTTGGAGAATTATCCCTTTGCATTTGCTGCTATCTCTACCCATTCCCCCCTTGGAATTTTATTTTCTCACAAGCACTTCAAAATGTTCCGTGCTTTCGCAGGTTATCAGTAGACAAACGCTTCTGGCCATCTCTTTGGTTTTTATCTACAAATTTCTGAGGAGAAGTGTAAGCAGGGTAGTTAATGTGGCTCAGATGTCTCTCTTTATTTACCTATTTCAGTGGCAATTTTTTCCTGTTTATATTTGCTACAGAGTGAAAGACACAAAACCACTCTCAGTGATGCTTAGATGGACCAAATAGCACTGACCAAACAACTAAGTTTAGAAGCACTGAACAAGGGCCAACAAGTACTAAACAGGAGGACATGAATAGTGTAATGTTTCCAGCAGAAAACACAGTGCTTGAAGCTAATGCCTCATGACTTTCATATAAAAAAGGGGATTCCTGACTTAAGATGTGTTAAACCCATGTTTTTATAAATATATAAAAAGAAATGTCTGCAGCTTGCTGACTTGCTAATTGCAGCTTGTTCTTTTCTCCCAAAGGATTAATTCAGGGGATTAACAAGCTAGTTAGACTTCTGATATAGATTATTTAAAAGATAATGAGCTGGTGTCAAAGCATCCTCCAAAGTCACATATTGTTCAATATGGTAATTGCCAATAAACCCAAACCCAAAACAAGGTCCAGGGTTTTTTATTTTCAGGGGCATAATGGCTACTTTAGGACTCAATAAACACAAATGCAAACCAGGGTCTTTCAGGCACAACCCTTAGCAGAACACATCTGCTTTCAGCCACCTGCCAGTCAAGTAGTATCATGCAATTATGAGTGTTTGGGGCAAGGAGGAGAACTTCCTTTACAAAGCAAGTTTGGGATGGTGTCAGAAGGGGCCAAGCTCAGGTCAGCAGTTTAGATAGCTCCCAGCAGAGCAGTGCGGGGAACTCGACTGCTGAGCTCTCCCGGAGCACTGGCGGCTACAGACCTCTTAGGCAGATGGTGTTGTCTGGAACAGTTATACTTGCCTCTCCCCGAGCTCCTCCTCACTGCTAGGAGCGCTTCTGCTCTATTGTGACCTGGCCACATCTGGCAGAGAACAAGAACTATTGAGAGGTAATGTCTTTTAAATGGATGATCTGCTTGTTGGGGTTTTGCTTGTTCTAAAGCTACTTGAAAATTATATCGTTAATTTTCCCAGCCCTACCACAGATAAAAGATTAGAGGAAGTGAATTCTGGAAAAGTCATAATGTCTGTTTTTGATCTTTTCACTTCAAAAGATTTCAATTGGAAGTTTCACCTGGATTTTTAATTTGGTGCTTAAAGAACAAACAAAATGACTGCCCAGATCTAACAAAACTAATTTGACCCCAAGCAGACCTCCTTTGCTGAGCAGTGCAGGGATGTGGCCCTGAAATGACTTGCAGGCTCTGTAAGCAGGTAAGAGCCCTTCACATTGTTAATGCTTTTTATAGCCCTGACCCTACTACAAGTATTGGTGATGTAAACTACTACTAGCAAACAGCAAGTTTCACTGAGTCAAAGTAATAGTTTAGCATGGCAGCAGGGGGAGGAACAAAAAAAGGGAAATAGAAAATCAAACTCTCCCCCACTATCACACTGTCTTCCTGCCACCTCCTGGACTCTCCCTACTGCTATAAAATGGCCTTCTGGCCTTCTGTTTCTTTCTTGCTCTCTTACATTACTTTGCTCTAGACTACGGTTCCCTATAGATTAGATGTCTTTTGTAAGTATCTAAGAAGTTAAGAATACAGACTGCATTCATCTTAAACAGGAACTGTGTCCCTAAATTTCTTGGGCATTTTAGGAAAATTTCCTACAGCATAACTTCTAAACTGGCACAAAAATGTAAAAGGGTTTATATTATCTCCCAACGAAACATGCAGTTAGCTTGGAACTGGAACACAACAGCTGTTTATGAATGCACTACAAGTAATGACAGGTTGATATTTATATAGAGCTTTTAATCTGATCTTTGTTTCCTCAGCAGTATCTTGGTCCCTCAGCATATCTGATACATACATAACTTAATTAACTACCTATTCTGTAAAGTCAAGTTAAGCTAGCTAGCAAAAAGCTAAGTGACTTGACTAGCAGTTTGGTGCAACTGGAAATAGGATAAGGGACTCTAGAGATTGCATCCTGCAAACTTTATTTATGTGAGTAACTCTAACTGGTCTGGATCCTAATTTCATGCCCTACTGCCTTAATCACAAAATGGGCCTTTCTCTGGACAACAAAGCAGCTCCAGAGAGAAAGAGAAGCAAAGTCTATCTCGCAGGAGTAATAACTCGCGCACTGACAGCCCTCCGAGGGAGCGGGCTTTTCGCCCTGCTTCCCTATGCAGCCATTTTGGGACTGTGGGCTGGTATTCACTCGGAGCTGCTGCTGTCTTCCAGCAGGCACTGTTTATCTTTTGGCTGTTGGTTTTGCTGTAATTGTGCATATTTTGTTTTCAAATGAAGTTCACAATGTGGAATTAAAATACGGTGTGCTCAGAATGTAGGACAGAATGGTAATTTAAAGGCAAGAAAAGGTCTGGAAAGCTTGTAAGGGATACCAGAGCAGAGAAGTGGTTTCCATGACAACAAATCCACCAAAATCTTTGCATTCATATTGATTCAAGTGATGGATGCGCCAATTTGGGGGCAGGGAAGAAAGAGAGGAAAAATATTTAACCCTGATGAAGAATGCCTTTTCTGTGGAAAGAAATTAAGGAACTCTTTCTTCCTGAAATCCTCAACTCTGATACCAGCTACAGGAGACTAAATGCAAAATCTGGCTAGCCTGGGTTATTACCCTGTTGTCTGGGTCAGTTTGTAAGGCGCTTTGTTAATTGGCCCTCAGCTGAGCTAGGCAGGGGAAAATGATGTTGTCCAAAAAGCAACTAAAGCTACCCAAATGGGGGGGGGGGGGGGGCGTGAGCAGCGGTGGGTGCATCTCCTCCGAGCACAGCAGAGCACAGTGCTGCGGGGCTCCTCTGAGCAGCGAGGGCTGGGGCTGGTGCAGAGCAGGGCAGGAACAAGCCACTCAGCAATGGAGCTGCCTCAGAAGACAGCTCTCTGCTGTGCTCTGATGTCTGGAGAATAGGTCCTGCTGTTTCTGTCTGCATCTTAGCTGTGTGGGGGATTTTCTGTTTGGTTTTTTTGTTTGTTTGTTTGCTCCTGGCCAGCTCCTGACATGCAGTGAGCAATGCACTTTCCCCAAGCAGCCCGCAGGTACCATGTTAATGCTGCTGGGAGCATTGACATGGCTTTCTCAGTGCCCTGTGAGATGGGGAATTAAGCGTGCCTTAGGAGCACAGGTTTGGCTGCTTTAACAGCTTTTTCATTCCTGAGTGGTGATGTCTTTGGATATTAGCCCCTTAGAGACTATTGCACATGTCATCAATTAAAAATTGCGTGCAGTGAAGATTAAAAAAAAAGTGTTGCTGTAGGTCTTAGCTGTGTATAGAAGGAGAATGAAGAAAAAGAAAATGGACCAGTGGGTCTTAAGTCTTCAGTGAGAAACTTATGAAGGGACAGAAGAAAAAGCATTATTATTTTTATATTGTGTTATCTTGCTTGATACCACGTGCACTTCAGATACCACATGCTGCTTCCAGTCATTGACACAAAGCAACCCAAGCTTCATCATCCAGCATTGCTCTTCTGTGGGCTAAAAGCACACTACGGTTATGCAGTAAACCTGTAAGTAATGTATGAAAGAATCCTTTAATTATGCTCATTTACTGTTCGATGTCATAGCTTCTGTACATGCCTCAAACACCATTGCTCTTTTAAAGAAATGACCGTGTTATCTTTCTTTAATGTAGTAAACATTGTTACAACAGGACTGAAACCTCCCTGCTTGCAGTCAGAGGAGCTTTAGGGAAGAATGCCTGGCCTGTCCCTTCCACCCCATGTGGAAAAGGGAGGAAGAGGAGATTTATTCTTCTGTAGTACTGAAAGCAGAAGCAGGAAGCGGAAAATAGTGCTATTATTGCTCAAGGCAGGCAGCGAAAGCTCAGTGCAGATCATGCTGCAGCTCATTGCTGAGATCCTCTGATGTCTCCTAGCCCAGCACTTCCCAGAAATCCATGGCCAGGCTGGGATTTCATTCTGCATGTTAAGATCCATTTCTAATAAGTATCTCATAACAAAGTGATATATAGATCAAGGCAGCTAACTTGTGGTTACAGACTGCTGCATCAGCAAGAAAAGGTGAAGGAATAAGCACAAACGCAGATGTGTGGAGCTAATCAGTGAAGCTTTGGACTGCAAGGGAGTAGGTTTTCTGGAAGGAATTTAGGCTGTAAAACCCTCACCAGGTTTCAGGAAGGTGAAAGACCACAGGGGAGAGACACAGAGCTCCTGCCCAGAAGAGATTTGCTGAAGACTGGATTACCAGGAGCTGAGTAGCTAGCAGCTATAGGGACACTGGAAAGGCTTTGTTTTCACACATCATGCAGGCTGAAGGATCTGATGGCCAAGGAATAAAAGCCTCTCCTGCTTGCAAGGTAGTTAATTCGTAAGTCTTGAGGCTTTTAAGTTCCAGGCTAAATTGATTTTAGTCCTTAAACAGACAAGAAGTTGAGGTACCAATATGGCTTATTTCAAAGTGATTGCTTCTTGAGGCTGTTGGGTGAAGAATGGGGATATGAAAGGTCTTTAATGCTGCATTTGTCATTCTTATTGCCATAATGTATGTTGTCATGCTTGTTGTCAGGACTGAAACTATAAGAGGAACCACTTCAGCGGTGGTTCTTATATGGCCTGTAACAGTGCATGGTGGGACTGCCCTTTGCTCTTTGCTAGCAGCAGCACAGATGCACCAATGGCACATCGTATGAGATTGCTTCCTCCTGTAATATTCTGGCTTGCTCCGTAGACTACAGCTGGATTAATCTGGTTGGTTTCTCAAGGAAACATAAGGGACACTGTAAGCAAGCAGCTTTTAAAGGTCTTGCACACCTTGTCCTTGCTGCTCAAGGTATACTTAGTTTTAGACCTTAATCTGATTCTTGCCATATGCACCTATCTAGCTTGAGCTAAGCTCAAGTGATTTAAACTGAACCTAGTTTGCCCATGGAAGTCCTGCTGCTGCTGCTGTTAATGCAGCCAGCAACATATAACATAAAGGGTGACAGGGATCAACAAAAATGTGGTTTGCCTTCCATGTAAGGAAGAGCCATACAGCCTAGAACTTGAAAAAAATCTTGGAAAAAAGAGAACTGGGAGGAAGCACACCCATAAAATCACAGATGGTGTTGAAGATAAACTGAGAGAACAAATAATCATCTTCAAGCAGAGGGCAACCAAGGAAACTAGCATGAGACATTTAAATGCCAGCAAAAAGAGCGCCTTTTTGTTGCTTTGAAATGCCTTGGTAGCGCAACTTACAGATCAAAAAACATAAATGGTTCCAGAAAAGGAAGAACATCTGCATTCTTCTCTGCTCTGAGAGTGTTTATAGCTGGCCTGTGAACACAGAGCCTGGAGCCACCACCTCTCATGGGAAGCACTGTTTCCCTTGGCTGACTGGGGGACTCTTGCCGCTAGGCTAGGTAGCAGTTCCCTGGTCCTACTGAGCTCACTGCTAAGCCCGTCCCTTTCCATTTGTCCCCCACCCCATTTCAGGCATGGTTGTTCTGGGGGCAAAAAAAAGCACTTTATCTTGTTGACAATCAGTGGATGGAAACACTACCATTCTGGAAGTGTTAACTTTCCATTTTCATTTACATATTTTGGGGGTCATGTTGGCTTGCAGCCTCACTGCTTATACAGTAAATGGGACTTCAGTTGCACCTATAATGAAACCAGCCATTAAGCCTCTGACTGTAAATTCATATAAACTTTATTCCTGTGGTGGACTTGTTAGATCTGCGATTTAAATGGAAATGTGACTTATTTTAACAGTGCTTCTGAAATCCACTGAAAGAGCAGAATGCAGCATTACATAAACAGATAGCATTTCATTTGGTCTTCATAGTACAGCAAGAGTTATCTTCTGCTTGAATCTAGATAATATTGATTTTAAGTAGCTGTTTGCAATATTCATCCTGTAGTCAGAAGTCTCTAGACACTCTCTGTGGATTAACTAATTGTGCTTCACATTCTCTCCTGTTACAGTAATGGAAAGGAAACAAAACAGGTAGTTGAAGGGACTTGTTAAATACCTCAGTGACAAGTCAATGTCAGTGCCCTGCTTCTACTGTTCAGCGTTTTTTCTAGGAGGAAAATAGTCCTCCCCTTCAAAAAGGGAGAGAGACCAAGAGGAGATATTCAGGTCCTAGGTGCAAGAGAGAAATTCGGTGCTTGGACATTCAGTGTCCAAGTAAACTTAACTTAAGGATAGGCTTTTTACTGTCTCTCTGCATACAGAGATGTTTGCCTTTAAAGAACAGTTTCTCAGAAAGTCTCTGATTAAACAGGGCACAGTGTTCATCTGCTGTAACTTGACACAATTTCCTTGAAGTCAGTGGATTTAACTAGAGGAGAAGCTAAATCACAGTAGTTAGCACTGCTTTGATATTCACAAATTAAGCTCTTGAAATGGATATAAAAATCACAATTATCCCTCATGGGAATAAACAAGGGCTCTCAAGACTCAGCAGGCTTTATGTAGTGTGTTTAGAGTGGATTCAAGCACACTATTGAACCCTGAAATGAACTGACTCAAAGTCATTTCTCACAGGAGCTCTGAAAAACCTTATGGCAGAGGCTGGTCTGAGATAACCAAGAGTGGCCATTTAGCAGGTTGTTTTGCACCAGCAAATACCAGATAGGCAGTAGTGAGTGGAGCTGACTGTAGAAAGTAATAATTGTATTAATTCCCACTTATAAAAACCAATACTTTGTACTGGTCCCTATATCTTAAAGCACTCTTAGAAACTGAGGAGTTCCTAGTTTCCCTGCGAGGTAGATGACCAAGTATTACATTTCCATTTCACAGCTCTGAAAACTGAGTCACAGACATGTTGACTGGTCTGTCCAAGGCATCTCGGTTGACTAGTGTGAGAACCCCAGCAGAACTACCAGTGGTGGCTGACCATTAGTCTTATGCTCAACACATGGCCATGACCCCTCACAATGCAGGAGTTATGTTCCTCTGCTGTTTGGGCTCTGTAGTATGAACAAGTCTTCCATATTCCCCAAGCATGCTGTCTCTATCATCTTACTTTTATTTATTCTTTAATAAAATAGCCTCCTACAGACAGAAACAGTATATTCTGCTTGTTTATTTATCTACAAATTAGATCTCTTATAGCAAACCTAGACCAGTCTTTGCTTCAGTGGTCAACATGGGATAGCTTTGGCCCAAGGGAATTCTCTGTTGTCCTAAAGACAATACAGCTGTATCCTGCACCAGCTGCTGTGTGGGAATCTGCATCTCAGGGAGAGGAGTTGGGAAAAAAGGCAAAATATGAGGGGGGGAAAAAAATATAAACAGAATAATTTCAGATAGCTTTTTTTTTTTTTTTAACTAGTTTAGGGTTATCAGAACCAAGAGCTGCCTTTCTTAGTCCTGGTATTAAGAAGGGGATGTATCTATGTAAATCACTGACACTTCAGGCATGATTGTCTACATTAAAACAGAGAAGGTGTGAGTCTGGACTCAGGCTCTCAGATATGAGCTCCTAGTCTTTCCTTAGCAAATCAATGACTCAAGTGAAAATATTCTCATGAGTAACAGCTGCAGGAACACTGAGAGCCTGGCACCTGGGCAGTCCTACACACCTTCAAGAATTTCCAGATATGATGAAATAGACATATACCTTTATTTAGGTATTTTGTATAACCATATCAAAAGCACATGATAGAGTATCATTTTTCTATCTACATATAATGCTGATCATGTGATACTAGTGGTAAAATTTTAGGAAGTAAGCCATCTGCTGTATTACATTTCAAAAACTAAAAAATTGACCCTGAAGAACCTTGTGGGCTTATAATTTAGTGTAGGCACAATGTTCCTAACAGACTTAACAAAATAAATTTGACTTTTTTTAGTACAAAACTTGATAATATGAACCTCCTGAGCATTGTTCTAATGTGCCACAGTAAATCTGAAATGTAAACACACTGTGAAGTCCAACTAATTAATACAAGTATTTAAACACATTTTCCTAAGCAGGATTTTAGTCTGCTGTGTTTTTTCAATACAAAGGCACCTGACCAAGCCAAGTGTTAGCAAGATATGCTCTGTGTGTGTGTTTGTGTGTGCACATGTGTGAACAATACAGTGTACTGCGATCTTTTTCCAAATAGTCAGGTCTTGATGCCATCATATTGCTTAGGGAGTGCCACCAGTTAGTTACAAAAAAATAGGAGGAAGAAGTTTGAACATACACTACATTACCCAACAGAAAAGTCATGCACACTATGAATATAATTTTGAAATATAAAATAGTATTTAAAATTTTAAAATCTACAGAAACAAAGCCTTGGATTTAATAATATAATTAAAAGTATTTTGTATTTCACTCAAAAATTGGGATCTATTTTTGTGTGTGTGTTAGCATTGGTATATTCCAGAAAAACTCAGCTGTTGATGTGTCAAGTATTTATTTCCATTTTGCCATTTCAAGTAGAGTGCATATGTCAATATACAGGTTGATTAGACTGGCATAAAGGATAATATTTTTATGAGAAAAGTAACTAGGATTTGTGTTATTTTAAAGTGCATCTAAAGTGCTAACAGGAAAGGAAAAGGGAATCATAAGTCATGAAATTTCAGGGAGAGCTGAAATCAGAATATAACAATGTCAGTGCTGATAGCTTTCAGGAAATAGCTATTAAGCAGTGTGCTGTGCAGCTTTCTGCAATAATAATGTCTAAACCCCCCAAGCAATGAGCACCCTGTGAGGATATGTAATTGCTACCTTCTGTGGTCCCTGAGGTTTTGATATCAGTTGAGCAGTCATGTGTGCCTCAGCCTATTGCCAAGGACTGCAAATTACATTACAGACTCAGAAACATGCAGCAGTTTGAGTAAATCCATACCCAAACCCCGGAAGACTATTTGAGTGTAGAGGCATTCCAGATGGGAATTTAAATGCTAAATTTCATGTCATATTATTTAGCAGGTTAGTTTATCCCTCATTTGTTTGCCATCTGTCATTATTTCAGCAAAAATGCTTGCAACTCACGAGCCTACAAAACCAGAAAAGATTGCTACCTCAAATGAAAGATTATCGCTATAAGGTGCAATTTCAGAATAACTACAAATTATAAAGACACAATTTGGGAAAACTTTGCTTTGAAATTGTTGCTTTAGTTAGTAAAGTCATGGTTGCGGTTTCAGCATTCAAAAAAAGTGCAGCCATTTATCTGCCAAAAGATAACGAACTGCTCTTTGCTCACCTGAATCTCATTCTGAAGTGGAAATATAGTGACTTTTCTCCACAGAAAAAGAATAGGAAAAGCCCCCAAAACAATGCAAAAGAAACAGCATGAAACACAATATAGATTCTATTTACAGGTATTCATCTACAAACAAAACTGAAATGTGGTAAACCTCAAAAGCTACTACTTGCTTTGAAAATTTAGTTAAACAAAATAAGCATTATTTTACCCTCCATTTTTCCCTATGGAATAGGCATGGAAGATTACAATTGCTTAGACATTGGGGTTTACTGTCTCTATTATGAAAAAACTGTCCCCTATTTCTGGTCTGATAGATGCAATTTTAGATTTCATAAGTTGGTTCTCATTATGCCCTGGTCTGCTAGATTAAAAAGAAAACACTTCTCAAATAGGCCATGGCTGAATTGCTAGCACTACTATTGCAGTCAGATGGTATCACTTCCGCTTCCTGACGCAACACGTGAAAAAGCTGTAGTATAAAATTTGCTTTGCAGTCATTTGTGCCTGTTCACAGACAGTAAATATCAAGGCTCCCAGAAGTAATTTTTGATAGAGTGGAGGAGAGGATGACTCAACCGTAATAAAGTAGCCACTAGAAAGCTGCAAGATTTTAGTAGTTTACAAATGTGTTTGGGGGATGTATTGAGAGTGGCCAAAAAGAATTCAGAACTTTTGGCAAAATGCAGCAGAGGGGTGGGAGGGGGAGCAGAAACAGTAAGAAAGAGCAAGATTTGTTTTTTGCGTGGAAACCTGTGTTGTGGTTTATCCTTTGAAGAGATCTGTATCTTCAGTGCTATTGTCTGGATACAAGTGCATTACTTTGAGGTAGATTCAGTCTTAGCTCATCTGTCCTGGCTTAGTCTAGCTGACTGTTTCCAGTTCTAATCTGGCAGAATTATATTGTCTAACCTCTGCATTTCTGACCTGTATTTAAAATAGATGTGATTTACCTTGGGCTGTAAAATCTGTGTGTATTCACCAATCCCACAAAGAAAACCTAAAATTAGCTCCTGCTGTTAAAATTGAGGGAAATCAAAATGCTGGATTTATTATTAAAATTTGACTCTAGCTCTATCTGCAAGGGATAAAGATGTCGTGCATCAATTTATGTCAATGTGAAGGCTACAGAGACTTATTGCTTCCAAAGGAACTAATGGGTAGGGATAATACTGTCCCTTCATACTAATGGCCAGATCCTTCTCTCTATCGCACCATTTCAGGGAAGAGGAGAACATAACCCCAAGAATATGAATTTCACATCTTCTTAATTAAACTAACAGAAATGCTTTAATGCTTTGCTTAATTTCCTCTTCTTCGAATCATCTATTTTGACACTCTGAGGGTCCAGGAGGAAATGGAGAAAAACTTCAATTCCATGAATGGAAAGCACCCTCTTCTGATCTTCTGGGTCTCAGATCTGCAGCTATGTGTGGGGCCAAGCGTGACAGCAGAGCACACGTACAACCAGGAGACCTCACCCTCCCAGGAGAATAACGGAGTGCATGCACACAGTAATTCCTGCACTGTACCCATATCTTAGCAGCCAGTGGCTGTTGTCATTTCCCTCGCAGTTTGGCAGCCAGCACAGGTGAACATATTGCTGACCCTGTCTGGAATATGCCACGTAGCAGACCTACAGAGAAGGGCTGGCTGCTTGGTGACAAACAGACCATTCCTTCTCCTGCCTTCCCAGCTGTGCCCAGAACACAGCATCTCTCCCATGTAGATACTCACAACTTCTAGAAGTCTAACTCCACCTCAGTAAATTCCTTTCCAGAATCCTGGGTTTTGGCTTTGCAGTGCATTAATTACTTTAGTCTGTGCAAATTCATAGTTTGCTGACTCTTTAAGCCTAATTTGCACGCTACTTAAAAATCCTAACACACAGATCTAAGAAGAAGAGGTTATTTTAAAAGGGTAAGTGAAAGGCTTTTTATCATATAGAAAGTAACAAGAAAGGCTTGATGATACATTTGCTGGAGAACTCATGCAAGGACATGGTGATTCTGCCAATCCTATCAAGGCAGAACTCAAATGTGACCTGCTATGTCTGGGAAAGGAAAAGGGGTCATAAGGGTAAGGATCTGAACCAGAACAAAGAGATAGTGACTCCACTGTAGACTTTGCCCCACCCCCTTTTTTTTTAATTCCTCAGTGCCTCAGTTTCCCAACCTGTACAGCTGGATCATACCAAAACAGGCAAAATAGAAATCTCCTCCCAAGGTTTTTTTTATCTAGCCAGTCAGGTACATTAAAATGATTTCCAAATGAAGTCCTTGAAAAGACATAAACCAGTTGATAACCATAAGGCATTATCACAACTGTCTGGTCAATCCATTATGCATATAGCAAAATAAATTAAATGACCAGAGGACTGGGTAGGACATAAAGTGATTGCGGTTTCATGAGACTAGGCTATTGCACAGAGGGGTACAGAATCTGGGTGTTGTATTATTGTGCAAATAAAAAGGCAAAGAGGGGGCCTAAGCTGTAATGGAAACATTACTTCAGGGCCAAGGACTGCTGTGACTCCAGATGCCAGCAGTTTGTTAAACATAATACAAAACAACATAAAATGTAAAAAATGCAACTGGAACAAAAGGTTAGGCCTTCTCCCTCCATGCCTTAGTGAAAAGAATGAGAACAAAAACAAAGTCACTTGGCAGCTGGGGTTTCTCAAATCTTGCCAGCACTTTGCAATCTCCTGCATTGCCAAAATAGTCATATTGCTACACAAGCAGCACCCTACCATTAGGCAAATAGGGTCTCTCTCATCCCATCACTACATAAACAGCCCCCTACCATGGCAAAAGCATCCCTTCATTACTACACAGCATCTTGCCATTTCAAACGCAGCATCCCATTACTGCATTACAATGCTGTGTTACACAACGACATGTCAGCAAACTTTCTCATTAAGCGGTAAGTTTAAGAAAGTATTACTGAACTAAACAAACAGGCCGGTTAGGCGTTCTTTTCTTTAAAGCTCCTCTAGCTTTCTTCCATCTTTACTCTCCATCAAAGGGTCAGACAGGCTTTGTGCAACACCACTGATTAGAGGAATAACTTTATGGATGAACTTAGGTCACTAAGTTGAAAGTGCTTATCTGATGCCTTGGGAATAACAGACCGTGCGGCCTAACCGTCCTTTTTGCTCTTCCTCATATCCTCCGGGACCACTCTGACCACCCTGAATAAGAACATTTCTTCCAGGAGAGTGAGCGTCATTCCACCTCCATGCCTTTGGACTCATCTACTTCAGCAGAGCTAATACTGTTATCTATAGTCTGGACCTTTTGTGTGGACCTCCTAGTTCCAGTAGTCTAAGATGACCTTAGAGACTCTCCCACTGAGAAATTAGGTAATGACGTAAAAGGAGCAGGATTTAGATTCTCTTTTCTGAAGGACAGTGAGATTTCAAAATTTTGGCTGTTTTTCTAAGTGGAGCAAAATCCTCAAATTTTGGATATCTTATTTTGAGTTTGACTTTTTAAAAAGACTACTATATTTTAATTCAATGACAAAAATAATAACATTCAAAGCAGCACGTGATTGCAAACTGTAAAATAAAAAACTAGGCAAGGTTTGGAGGAAAAGGCAATATATTTTATTATACCAACTGCTGCTATTGGTAAACAAGTCAGATTTTGGGGCATGCAGCTCCTGCTTCAGGTCTGAAACAGAAGCAGTCTTTGACTCCTTTCCACTTACATCATACGGTCTAATAAAAGATATTATGTTTCCCAGCATGCCTTGCCTTGTTCATATGTTTAGGCCCCTTCTGCTATAGCATACAATAATAAAGAATACTTTCTGTATGAAAATGTAAAAATTGAACATTTCAACAGCATTAGTACTTCTTTCATCAAAACGTCATTCAAGAAAAGTGGACTAGTTTTGTCAAATAGTATCTTTTTCAACAGGCTTTCATATTCCATATAACAATTCAATTTAGCAAAAATTATCAGAGCTCCAAAATAATACATAAACATTGGCAAAATATGAAGATAATTCTCATTTGGGGAAAGATTAATCAGGCTGGAACTGGATCAGAAAGAAGAGTAAAAACAGATACAGCAGAGACATTGCATAGATACCGAGAACCTATGGCAGTGACAAGCACAGGACACTGCTGAGACAAATGGTATCCTTAAGGGTCAACCGGCAATTTAGAACTTGTGAACAATAGAACCACCTATACTGAATTAAAGAGCCATGATCTTTGAGCATAAGCAGGTCACCAGCAGTAATCAGAGAATTTGTTTGTGCTCTAGTATATCACAGGCAACTCTCTTCAGCTTTCCTTAGAAGTAGCCAGCACGAGTGACTAAGACTGTATTGTTATCACATGGCCGTTTTACTGGGGTATGTTGCTATGAACTACAATGCACTTTGTTTTAAGAAACAAAACTTAGTGGGAAATAGACATTGTCTTTGCTCATCTGTCATTTGCATGCTCCCATAGGTGATGGGCATCCTTTTATGACAGTTGTTTTAGTACTTAAGATTTTGTAACTAAACATTAAAAAAATTATACAGGGCACATCCCAGTTTCTGATGGATCCTCTAAGCTTTAAAAAGGTTTACATTCATTCTTCCTGGACTTCCAAGTAGATATGGGAGGCAATCTCTGTTAAGATCTCTGTTTGTTCTTCCTGGCTTTGTTTTTGGCTCCTGCACCAGCAGCAGCTCTCACCTCCAGTCATTCCCCACCACTGCTCTCCATCTGAGCCAAAGAGACAAGCCTCTCTTCAGTGAAATTGAGTCTTGTATGAAACGTTGCAGGACTGGATCATAACCAGACAGATACTCTCTTAAGTCTTCATGGAAATATGCCTCCCTATGACCAAAGTCCAAGGAGCTGCTGTAGTTACTCATCCTGGTAGCTGGAGCCTGTTGTAAGAGGCAGACCTCCCCAGGAGCAGCCAAGGAGACTCCTGGCTAAGTGTGGATTGCACAGAACAAATCATTATATTCCCTCCTGTATTATCCTCTTCTCCCCCAACCAGCTGGTCTGGATGAGTGGGAAGAGATATGATCCAGCTGCCTTCTTGCTATCACCCCTCTCATTTCTCCGGAAGAACATGAGGTGGAAGGAGAGCCAGAGGTGCTAGCAGCCCTGTTACTCTCACAAACAAACAGCCTGAGACTGTGTGAAAACATTTTATGCAACGCAGTCTCAGTTGCTGATGGAAGGGCCCTCACAGCCAAGGACTATGTTCTCAATGAAGTTTTACGTCATAGGTTTTGCTCTAATTTATTTCCCTCTACTGACCCTCAATTAGGGAAACCTAGATATTCCAAAGAAGCCTTCAAAGACAAAGTTAACACATCCATAACTATACTTTAGTCACCTCCTCTTGCTCATTCCAGCTGGCATCAAATAATTCTGATATTAACCTGGTGTAGGCAGAAAGTTATTGATTATCCATGAATGCTGACAGTGTAAGGAAGTCGCAAGATAATCAGGTTTTTCATGTAAAAACAAGCGTACATTTTCCTAAAGAACCACAGGACAATACTAACAACATGAGGTTAGAGCTGGAAAAGAAAACAAGCTCTGAAGAGAGTTGTCCGCTCTATTGAGAAAGCATAAACAATCTACTACTAAAAACAAAGTTTTCTTTCATATAAAGGCCAGCAGAAATTTAAGATTAGATATTTTTTACTTGATAGTAGATATTAAGATCACATCTATGTCCCAAAACATTTCATAGTAAAATTGTATCTTCTAGGAATGTGCTTGGCTGCTTTAATGCTGGAAAATCAGGAAAAAAATCTTGTCTGTCTGATTAAAGAAAAGCCCTGTTATTTGCATTAGAAGGATACAGACTCAGAACTATCCTTTCTGTGGGAAAATCAATTTATTTCTAAGCCAAATTCTGCCATCACTGTTCAAGCATACATTCTCATCGGCAGAGGACCTTGGCTCTCAGGTTGCAGACCGTAATACCTGTCATGTGAAGTGATTCACAAGAATAACATTAAAGTGGCTTTTTCTTTTCTCTCTGGTGAACATCCATCATCCATGTCTGATATGTTGTGGGGAAATTCATCTTCTTTTCAGTGTGCAGAGCTCTCACATACTTGTTTTTCTCCCGCAAAGGCCAATTTGTTGCTGATTATTTCAGTTGGCTGTGAGCTTGGAGAAGGGTTTACCACTGAAGTTTGGTCAGTAACTTTGCATCAGCTGTCTGTTTAATGTTACCATGGGCTTTCTGTTTAGTACCTCATTCTCTAAAGCTTAGTACTGCATTTCCATTCGTAGTAGCGTATCAAGCCTCTTTTTGTAAGTCTAATATTAAAGGACTCCAGACACTTCATACCTAGAGCAAAGGGTACCCTTTCCTCAATAATAACTTTAAGAGAGAATTTTCAGAAAAATTTTCTTTAACTATCAGAAAAAGATGGCTATGAATATCCCATTGCATTTAGTCAAATTCTGTATTTTACCACCTCCTGTTATCCATTCTGTATCGTACAGCTGGGCCTGAGCCCAGCACAGATTCACACTCTGTATGCTCAACACCCAGGATGCGCGTTCTGGGGCCAGGAGGGCTGCTGAGACGGGCTCATGTGCACTGGGTTTTAAGGGCTCCAAGAGAGTCCTGACACCCTGCTGGCATGTACAAAATCCACATTCTGCTTGTATAGGTCTCTTAAGACTGGAGAGAAACAAAGTCATTTAGACCGACAGCTCAAAACCAGTGAGCTTGGAGAGTGTGTCCTTTGGACAGCAAAATGTTCCCAAAGTTGCCTTGCTTGAAATAAAGCACAGATATTCTCCTTTTTCAAAGGGGATCCACCCACATTATTGAGCAGTATTTTATTATTTTGATTTAAAATGGGATTTATAATGGATTTTAAATTACAGATTGGGTAGTAGGCACCTGAATGTACATTCAAAGGCACAGGTGAAGTACTGCTAACTTTCTTACCTAGCTGTGTGATCTACTCCAGTGAAAATTTTCAAGAGAAAAAGCTACATAATCTGCTTTTAAAAATCCACTAATTTGAATATCAGATGGCATCTGGCCTTCTAAGATAGCTTTGAAAAAATTCCAATTTTTATTTCAGGATTTAGAAGTTATTTTAATGGAAAACTATCATATGTAACTCACCAAAACTAAATCAAAATGCTTTCCCCAGTTCTGCAAGAGATTCTACCCTCAGAAACTACACTTCTCTAGTCTAGTCTAACTGCATTGCTCTCCATTTTTCCAGGAGACGCTAACCAGCGAATGTTCTCTCAAGCGAAGCCATGCAATACTGAAGCATCTGAAACAAGAAGCGTCATTTCTAATATTCAGTGTAATCAGAGGGATACCCTCCTCCTGAATAGGTAAGTGCTTGCAAGTTCTTGGGCATTTCTCCTTTGCTTCAGTAATATTGTCAAAGAGCCATTGACAGGACAGCTTCCAAGACACCTTTGCAAGTGTGATACAGAATGTACCACAAATATAGACATGACCTTTACATTATTAAAACATATTGGGTTGTAAAGCTTGTGATTGCTATTGTTTCAAATGACAGAGCCTGTCAGTACTGTGTAACTGCTCTTTATTATTATGTCTTGTGATTTTGTGTCTCCTCCTCCACATGATATTTTCTTACTATAGTAATTCTAAGTATTTTAATGTTCCAGCGCTTTTGCTTACAGCCCTCAGGCCATACTGAGGTTGCATTTCTTATTTCTTTTTTACTGCTGCTGTTCTTGCAGCCTGCTGTTCCAGGCATTTACTTTGCTTAAAACATTTCTTACCTGCCAGCTTCTTTATAGCATGCCTCTAAGTGCAAGGCACCTGGAGAGGAATTTACAAGCTCCTGACATCCAGTAAGAACACTGTCAATCTTAACAATGTTTTTTTCACATTTCCCATTTATCACATTTGTTTTTCCATCACACTTGCATGTATGTGTGTATGAGTGCATTTGTGTGTGCAGCTGCTGAGGTCAGAGAAGGGGAAACAGAATATTTTTAATAACAACTAAATATCTCCACTTACAAATTCTAAAGACTTTCTAAAGAAATTAAATTAATTAAAGAAATTAAAGAAGAATTAAATTAAATTAAATTAAAGAAATTCTAAGGAAATTCTAAAGTTCCAAATTCTAAGACTAAAGACAGCCAATCTGTATTACGGCAAAATAAAGGAAGATAAAACAAAGTATCACAACTGCAACTGCACTGCTTAGTGGCAATGGAAGCAGCAAGACATTTGTGGTGGCCTTACAAAAACATGACTTCACTAACTGGCTTAGTGAGGACTACCACACCTTTCCACACAGTCTTGGATCGATCTAGCTTCATAACAGTTTTCCCTAGGGAGGGCATTCAGCAGCCTTAGCTAAAACTAGGTGATTTTTTTCATCAAAGAGTTTCTTTAATGAAATTCAGGGTTTCAGTCAACCCCAAATGATTCCTTAATCTGGGCTGAACTCAGGATATTTTCTACAAAAAAATTAGATATGAAAATAGACAAAAACAGTACTTTGATTTTCCTATTATGAATCCCACTTGACACTTTCAAAAGTCTAGTAAACCATGAGCAGAAATATTGACTGCCTATCATTTGACTGCTGATATTTGCAAAGGTTTCCAGGGCACCAACAGCTCACACCTTCCTCAATATTAGGCCCAGAGCTCAGTTTGTAATATAGGAAACATTAATAATTGAAGGTAAAGCTCCTTCACTGAGGTCTCTGAGATGAGATGGTGAATCTTGCTATATTTGTTTAAGAAACTGCCATCATGTATGTCTTGTCCCCCTCTTCTGACAGACCTTATTTTTCTCATAAAAACGCAGGCAAACGAGAAATTGTGTCCTTCTGCACAAAAGCTGGTGCATTACCTTAAATCACAAGTGAAGGCTGGTTTGATGCTCAGACACTTGACTCTGAACTGAAACAGCTAACACATACTTAATGTACACATTCTCCTTTGCTACCAGCCACAATCGTGTCAGCCTCCAGCAGGTTAGTAACAAATAGCTCATAGGTGATAACATTTTAAAGTGCTGTATCTCTTTGTTCAGTGAATGTGAGTCTAAACCCAGAAATAAAATTAAGACAGCTGCTGGCTACAGCTCAAAGAGTGACAAACTTACCTCAGGACTGTGAATTGTGGCTTTGTGCAGAACATGAATTTCTGCAAAGCTACAGGGGAGGAATATATAGGCAGTAATGCACTGTGAGTGGTATTCTTTGTCCAGTCCACCCACCACTGAAGTTAATGCCAAAACTCTTATGAACACTAAAGCTAAAATTTAGTTAGCAGTTGTGGTCTATGAAAAATCCTAATTAAAAGCATAAAGGAAAAATACTTCTTTATCCTCCTTCCAATCCCACCACATATTAAAAGTAAATTTAAGTTCACAGATCAGCCTCTGAAACAAGGGAGGCTGGTTCATTTATTTGTTCTAAGGAGGTCAAATATGATTTGTCACTATTATCTTATGAGACTAGACCTGTAGACAGCTAGCATTAGACACCATCCATCATAAACACACTGAAATTTAGTCTTTTAGACAGTGGTAATAAACTCCTCCAGACAATAACTAAGAGAAGCAGGTGCTTAACACTATTTAAACTTATCAGAGAGCACAGGCATTTGCCAACTCTTCCTTTTATCACAGAATCACAGAATCACAGAATCACTGAGGTTGGAAGGGACCTCTGGAGATCATCTAGTCCAACCCCCCCTGCTCAAGCAGGGTCACCTAGAGCACATTGCACAGGATTGCATCCAGGTGGCTTTTGAATATCTCCAGAGAAGGAGACTCCACCACCTCTCGGGGCAACCTGTTCCAGTGCTCTGTCACCCTCACAGTGAAAAAGTTTTTCCTCATGTTAAGATGGAAGTGTCTGTGTTTCAGTTTGTGCCCATTGCCTCGCGTCCTGTCGCTCGGCACCACTGAAAAGAGTCTGGAGCCATCCTCTCGACACCCTCCCTTCAGATACTTGTACACATTGATAAGATCTCCTCTCAGCCTTCTCTTCTCCAAGCTAAACAGGCCAAGCTCTCTCAGCCTTTCCTCATAAGAGAGATGCTCCAGTCCCCTAACCATCTTTGTGGCCCTTCGCTGGACTTGCTCCAGTAGTGCCACATCCCTCTTGTACTGGGGAGCCCAGAACTGGACGCAGTACTCCAGATGTGGCCTCACCAGGGCTGAGTAGAGGGGCAGGATCACCTCCCTCGACCTGCTGGCAACACTCTTTCTGATGCAGCCCAGGATACCATTGGCCTTCTTTGCCACAAGGGCACATTGCTGCCTCATACTTAACTTGGTGTCCACCAGCACTCCCAGGTCCTTCTCAGCAGAGCTGCTTTCCAGCAGGTCAACCCCCAACCTGTACTGCTGCATGGGGTTATTCCTCCCCAGGTGCAGGACCCTGCACTTCCCTTTGTTGAATTTCATGAGGTTCCTCTCTGCCCACCTCTCCAGCCTGTCCAAGTCTCTTTGAATGGCAGCACAGCCCTCTGGTGTATCGGCCACTCCTCCCAGTTTTGTATCATCAGCAAACTTGCTGAGTGTGCACTCTGTGCCTTCATCCAGGTCATTGATGAAGAAGTTGAACAAGACTGGACCCAGTACTGACCCCTTTTATGACTGATAAAGAGAAAACAAGGAGGAGAATGGATAGAAAATGAAGATAACAAGAAGATTTAGAAAGAGCTAAAATTCTGCTGAACTCCAAATGTCACTAGATAGCAGAAGCCAGAGACAGTACATATAACATAATGTATGCTCACTTTGAATCTGCTCTACGATGATGCATGAAGTAAGGAGGCATTAGAGTAAACAGCTGTGCTGTCTTCAATCTCTCCACTCATCCTTTCAAAGAAGTAATTGCAGTTACAAGATCCTTTGGGCAACTAATACGAGCTGCTGACTTACATGTATTCCTGCCCATTGGTAATGGTACAAACAGTTACAGTATGAGATATATCATATTTATTTATCTGAGGATAGGATCAATCTCAAACTACTTGGCTTTCAGAAAGAGAACCACACTGTTCACTTTTACCTTGGTTATCAGTCTTGTTCAAACAAATCAGTGTTATACAAGAATTTTATGTCATCTCATCAAAACCTGAAAACAGTTTAGAAGCAAAAGCAAATTTCTATGTTCATGTTACATTTTCTTTTTCTTTACATAAACAGCTAGTTAATGTTATCAGCTTAGGTTCCAACTTATCTCTTACCTTCAGGACATTTACTTTAACTGTTCTTATCACAGCAAACCAGAAACAATCTTCACTTTGGCAATCTCTTTAGTATGTTTATAACATTTCTCTTGGATTTTTCTACTATGAATAATTTTTAATAAGATGCTCTCTGACTTCTTCAGATAATTCCCAACAACAATCTTGAATCTGAACTTTTGAAAGCCATCAGACAAATGTCCTTCTTCAAGAAAGAGGTAAATGGGTATCTGGTCCTCCACACCCATGTATCACACAGACTGCAAGTCTATGTTGCTTTTTCTAAAATAACAGGGTAAAGATTTTCAAAAGCACATAATCATTTTGGGTGCTACACTTGAGAGACTAAACTATCTCTCAAGGTTTTCAGATAGGATTTTAGAGCACTGGTGCTCTGTATTTCCTAGAAAGCAGTTCTTTTCTGGTTTGTTAAGGATGGGCACTTGAAATCACAAGGCCCTTTGAGTAATCTTGGCTTGTTTTATATCTCACTAAAAAAACCAATTTGTACTACAGCTAATGTGCCACTGACACTTCTCTGATAAGAATTATAATAAATGCCCATTACTATTTGAAATTGGTTAGTGGTTTATTAAGAGATAATATGGTGTTTTAAGCTGAAAGTATGGGCAGTGCAATGCAATGAAGTGGCCAAGCTGCCAAGCAAGGTTGAGCAGCCCTAGCATGTCCCATGTCACAGGGAATCCCCACGATCAACAGAAGGGCTGCTGGCTAATCGGGCTGCAGAGAGTTAGCTAACAAGGTACTAACTGGATTGCCTGAGGCCCAGCTGGACTCATGCGGCAGTGGAAAGCTGAGACTGTAGGGAGGCAATGTCACCTGTCATTTGTGACTTCCTCTTGCAAGTCTCCTTCCAAACGGCTCTCTGAGATATCTAGTCTGTAATTTGTGGCTGCTGGCCACGTGAACACTGTGCTGTGTAGTTCACAGGATCAGGAAAGCTGGCCAACCTGCAGTTTGGCAATAAAGAAATATTCCCTTGGTATTGCAGGAACATAGTTTGGAGAATGTCAAGTGAATGTAAGATTGTTAATAACAACAGAGGGGAATGGCAACTAGCACTACTTCAATAAGGAAACACTGCTATTGCCAGGACTAGCTGATGTGTGTGTTTGTGAAGAGAGAAAGAGGAAATGGGGCTGTTAAGAGCTGGCTCCTCTTAAATTGTTTGTGGAGATAAGTTAGTCGTGATTCAGTGTTTTAACACAACCTGGCTATTTTCCTGGCTTGCTTATCCCTTAGGACAATTGGATTCTCCAGGCATTCAATGGCTGTGATTCTTGCATGAAATCTGTAATGTGAGTAGCACGGTGTTTGAGCTCTGTTATACTTGGCTACTGTGGGTGAGGTTGACGTAGTTGCTTACATAAGCAGTATATGCTACAATACAGATGACATACTCAAAATGCTTACAGATGTTCTTAGGAAGCATTTTAGCTGTGAATTATCTAGGTCTATGGTGGGCAGTTGCCCTATTACTTCTGTGATGAAAGGGTTAAGACACTGGTGGGCACCCAAAATTTATAAGCTACACTGAGGTCAGAATAAAGATCACTCAAAGAAGGTAGGTTTTACACCATTATTCCTTCATGGAAGCCTACCAGATTTAGAAGATGTGGCTGCTGTGGAACACTGATTGCTCTAACAAGGGCAAGAAAACTACAGAGTTGGTACTTCTGCCTACATGAAGGAGGAACTTAGAGAAGGGACTGTTTCGCTGCAAGAGAAAGCAGGTTAGAGGCCCTCCCCCTGCCCCTGAGACCACTCCTCTTCCCTAGGCAGTCCACAGAGGAAACACAAAGACTGGTAAGTGCTGGAAGGTACTTTCACTCATTGAAGGAAGGGTGAGAAGAAACACATTAAGCTCTATGTATCATTTCCCTTGTAGGCTGGCAAAGCATACCAGGTTCAGCAGTGGACATTGTACCAGTACAGACTGACAAATATCTGGAGCCTTCTGGGTATGTCTGTGGGGTTTGCTGAAACAAGGTGACTTTTCTGGGATTTGAGAACTCTTTCCTTTTGCATGGGATTTCTGGGCTGTTGGAGAAAGTTGATGCGAGTTCCCTTCATCCTGAGCTCCTCACACATCTGGAGAGTATGCACAGATCACCAGGGGCACAGCTTGTTTCCTAGCACTAGCTAGAAGTGTCAGAATTGCACTGTCCTGCTGTGACATGCCTGTGCAGAATGGCTGGTACTTTCCAGAAGAACTGGGCAGAATTACTGTGCTTATGTGAGCCAGCAGCACAGCTGTTGGACAGCCAGCCCATGTTCCACAAAGTCTGCACAGGCACAGACTATCTGTACATGACCCACATTTCTGTTTGCAAAAATCATTCAAAAGTACTCTTGCCCTAGACTAAGATATTGGCGCCACTTTGGAAGAATTCCTCCTAGGACTGGACTGGAGTCCCTGCTCGCTCTGTTTCTACCACTAACTTGTTCCTAAGTTGGGATGACAAAGCAGCAGGGGGAAGAGAGACTTCCTTTTCCAAATTGCTGCTTTTCCAGCCACTGCTGCAGAACTGGAGTGTGTGACCATCAGGAAACTACAGGGTAAGGATTCAACAGAATCAATCAATTTTAAAAACTGATTTTGTTAGCACACACAGGAAAATCATTACTGGCTTCCAGTGCACTTCTAACGTTCTTAACTCATAATTTCTAACTCATGGGATGTGTACGTGTTTAAGTGTTTGCATTTTCTTTTAACATATGAAATCTTTTTTGGATAACTATATATAGAGACATTAGTGAATCAGCATGATGCAAGACACTGTGCTAATAGGAGCATACAATCACCATCATCAAGTCAAAACAGGAATACATAATATCTGCTTATTCTCCTAGTGAAAATCAATTTTCTCTTAGCGGTTTAATTGCTTTTCCCCTCTCCCTCCTGCTCTGCCAGCTAAAACTGATTTTAGAACTGCTTTTGCAAGTTGTCTCTTATTTATGAGGCACCCACAGCCAATTAAAAGCTTATCAGTAGAATAGTCAGGCTGTTCATAAAATTTTTCATTGGTGGGCTACAAATATCACATTTGGGGTTAGAGTTAGGTTGCAAAATAAACTGAGACTGAAAATTCATTATGGATGACTTCAATGTCTTTGCAAGGATAGAGCTTTGAAAACTTCAGAAGAGTAGAAAAAAATACTTTAGTACATTTTTGCAAAATGATAGTGTTTTACCCTCTCCCCAGGAAATTAATCAGAGTGCAATCAAAATATATTTCCAGCTGCTGAAGTTCACTTCCTCCCTTGTGGATTTTTCTCACATAAATTGAAACTCAAATTCAAAGTCATGTTCACTGGACATCTGCTTGACGTAAGCTGCATGAAGAGGCCATATCTGCTCTTATTTCTGTTGTGCTTTCCACAGCTCTAATTGATGGGACCTTCTTATACAGAGATCACACACATGGGGGGAAAAAAGCTTTGCTAACATTTACTACAAATCAAGCAGAAACTTTATAGGTGACAGTGGAAAAGAGTTCTCACTTATTCACAATTGTGACTTTTGCTGTGGTATTCCCACCCGCAAACTAGGATCAATGGAGACCATGCCAGTCTTTCCTCTCTTGTCCTTTTCTCACAAGGCTTTACTCAGGGAAAAGCAACCAAGCCCTGGATAATTACAGATGTCTATACATGTATGTCTAGCTTTCTTCATCTTGTAAGAGCCCAAGATGGTTCTACAACTCAGATAAAACGTATAGTGGAATTACCTTACCCTTTGCAAAAAGGTAGCCAACCCTGGAGGGCAAAATGATGCAATTTTCAACAGCATAAAGCAACACCACACAACACTTTTTGGGTAGGAAGTGAAGAACAATTACAGCTGCAGGGAAAATATAGGGCAAGCAGAATGTAATTACCCAGGTTGGAATATGGCCAGAACACTGGGGCTTAATGTTCTTATTTGTATGAAAGGAATAACAAAAATACTTGCATCATTGCCATACTTGGCCTCTCTATTTTTGCTTTATCTGAACCACAACACCTACCATGGCACAGTTCCCAAGCACTGTGCTAGCCATAGGTTGGTTTTGCTCCTAGGGAATGACTCCCCATTGCCTTTTGATGTTTACTGCATTAGGTATGAAGACAGAGGAATAAGCCAATTCAATTCAGAGACAAAAGCTGAAACTTCTAATTTAAAGGGATGTGTTGTCAGACTGCAAAGCACAACGCCATTGAAATGGATGTTGGAAGTCCACATTCCCTGAGTGACTTTAAAAAATATTTGAAGATCCTACTGGAGCAAAAAGCACATCAAAGTAAAGGATATTATAAAGTAGCATTAAAATATTGAAAATGTTGCACTATTGAGATAGAACTAAATCTTTTACTTAAGTATCCTAAGCAGGTATTACAAACACAGCGCTGAGTATAGTGATAAAGCCAGAAGAAAATGCAAAATGCTGGTAGGCATCCAAAATAGTACTAAGTCCCATAAGTGGCTCTGCGTACTAAAATCACAGTTAAGATTTTAATATCTGTACTTTTAAAACGGTTGTTATGCCTGACAAATGGATGACAGCATCCCAGCTCTGGAAATGGCATACCTAATTACCAGAAGATGCCAGAACTTCCACTATGGAAGATTTTGTCCTGATAATTCAAACTTAGAGCCTGATTTAACACCAAAAGATTTTAGTCTCTTTCAAAACATACATATTTGCATGTTTGCTTTATAACTCTGAATATTCTTCTCTCTCACATGACTGTCTAGTACTGCTTTGAATGTTACTCTGTCCTTCACCTCAACAAGTCCATACAGCACAGCTAATGAGATCTTCGCTGAAAAAGAATTGCCTTTTCTCAGATTTGAGGACTCTCACTCCTTTTCAAAGATCCTTTTAAAACTTCTTGACATGAGTGGTTATGTTAAGTTGGTAGGTTGACAGGAAATGAGGGTGGATGTTATCACCTTGAAGCAGCCTGTCTTTAAAGATCAAAGTTTTGTTTTCCTGAATAACACAGAACTCAACCCAGCCTTCATTTCTTGTTCTGTTTTCAGCTCCTTAGCACTTCCTCGAATGTCTTCTCTGAGCTGGTAGCAGAAATGTTCCTTTCCACTTCTCTCTTTCTCACAGCTCCATCAACCAGTACTGTAGTCCCTTGAATTTAGTACATGGGTCTTCAGAAACTCCCCTTGGCTCAAAAAATCAGGTCTTATGCATAGATATGTACTGGCTGATGCCCCAGTTCTTTCAGCGAGTTGGTTCAAAACAGAAATTCTTTTATATTTAGCCTCAAAGAGCATAGTTTTTTGCATCAACATTTCTTAAGGAAAAATGTTGATGCATTGAGAACTTGATTTCTGCTCTGTAGTGATGTTTAACTTCTCAAGGTCTGAAATCTGGAGGCAAATTTGTCAGGTAAGAGAGTCATGCATTGGACAAATACTAACTTCATCTTTAAGAAACACTGTTAAGAACTGAGGGCTCAGATACACAGGAAGTGTTACAAGAATAGAAAGAGATTTACTTTCTTCTCATAGGGAAGAACATACTCCTTGACAGAGGAAAGTATAATATTGCTACTTGCACCCTTTAAACCTGTTTAAGAGTGTGTGAAGGATGGACTTTTTGCTTATATTGTCACCCTTCCAGGGCTTAATTCTTCTCTGTGTAAGTGATGAACCAAACCTCATTCAAACTAAGTAGCATACACAAAGCTGAAGATTCTACTCAGCAGCTCACACTGCCTCAACACAGCAAGATATCAACTGCACAAACAGGAGAAACATGCTGATGAGATTGAATTAAGTGATACAAAAACTCACTCAATTGACTTACTGCATTTCTAAGTGCTCTGAACTCTGAAAGATTTTTTTGAAAAAGAGAAAAAATATTATTTGCAATAGAATAGAATGGTATGCACAAGCTAAATTCCTGGGACAAGTCCACTGTAATCAGAAAACTATATATTTCAAGCCCAAGCAGTATTTTTTTGTGTGCCTGTCTACAGAAGCAAGGCATAAGGTCTCACTTATTCCTTCATGCTGTTCACCGATAACTTCAGTAGCAGTCTAAAGGTGAAAAAAAAACCTATGGGGAATGGCTTTTTTCTTCCCGTGATATATGGGAGTGAGTTCACCCCGTGCTCCATTGATACAACCTGTAAACTAGTTTCTCTCTCCCCAGGATTTGTACTGTCATTGCACAGAGGTACAGGAGTCATGCAAAATATCACCCCATAGCAAGACTATGTGAAATATATGTTTCTGTGCAAGAAGATGTCTTCCTAGACAGCAGGGTGCTGTTCTTCCCAGAAAAGCTGCTGGGAAAAAAAGTGTGCTGGGTGCACACTGTTGCAGTAAGGGGCAAAAGTCAAGGCTACTCCCAGATGAATTTGACATGGTTTGCAGCGTAAAAAAGATACTCATTGCATTTTAAAAATAATCTCTCTTTAGCCAATGATTATCAATAAACTGTAAAGATAATCTCAGTGCTAAGATCCCTTGACGATTTCAAGCACAGTGTGTTGAAGGAGATTTTGAAAACTTTTTTGGATAACAGGAGATGTTGGCACTGCCACCATCTTCACAGCTATTGTCCCTGATGAAACTGGCTTTTGCTATTTCCTCAGCCATACAAGGCCCTGTATAGTCTCTCTTCTCCTTTATTTGAATGCTATGATGAGAGACTCAAATCTTTTGTCCCTGCTATACTTAGCATCTGTACTTGTATGCAATAGTTTTCTTTTCCTTCCAGATGTTATCAAAGTCCAATAACTGCTCTGGAGAGCCAAGACAGATGTAAGCTATTTTTTAAAACACAATTCAAGCCAACTCTTTCTTTCTTTGAGATGTAAAAATATAATGAAACTTTATGAATGCCTTTTAATGCTATAGAAATGCAAAAAAGAAGTGCTATAATAATCATTAGATTATTTATCATCATCTATGAAGGCCAAATCCTAGCTCTAATAGCAATCACCATGGATTGGTTCCAATGCAATTATTATCAGGGACCCGCTCCAAAGACCATCATCAAAGTCAATGGGAAACTTTTTCCTACTGAGTTCAGGGTACTTTGGATCAGGCTCCAAACTGCCTTTGCCTGCAGAAGCTGCCTTGGGTCCACCCAAAGCCAACGTTCACAACAGAGGTTGCTGTTGGCGTAGATTCTTCAAGACAACAATCTTCAAAGCATTACTGTGGGAAGTTTGGCCGACCAGCCTTAAAAAATTGCTCACTCCTTTCCTTTACTGCATCGGGTTGCTGTATCCCTTACCAGTCCAGTCTCGGTGAGTGGCATTGAGCGGTGACGAGAGACACACAGACAATGCAGTGAACAGCGGAGGTGAAGCTGATCAGTCTCTGTGTTGTGGTTTGTGCTTGGATCCTAACAGACAGTGACTGTCAATTGCTCTCTGTTCAGTTGGCAGGCCAGGAACAAGCGGCAACTTCAACAACAGCTTACTGACTAATGGTGGCAAAGTCTTTGCAGTTTCCCAGCTTTCCCACCTTACGCTTGAGTAAAATAAAGCATAAAGAGCACAAGTTAAACTGCAACACCTAATATTTCCAAATCAAACCCAAGTTTGTCTAAGAGATATAAAGTTTTCTCTGCTGTTTGACCCTGTAGAAATGGAGACATGGGTAGCTATTGTAGTGACATTCCTGCTGGTTTTAATCAACAGATAATTAATAGCACATTATAATCATAATAGCATGTTTCATCCCAAAGGCTCCAAGAGTTCTTGATAAAAAGTTGGCCAAATGCTGTCCTTAATTATACTCATGCAATCAAAGGAGGGTGGCCTTTCTTTAACCTCTGCAATGTGGCCATTTCAAAGAAGGAACACAGCATCTGCTCTTCAGAGCACACTGCTCTGTGAGTCTTCAGACTCTCTGAAAAAGTCAGCTGAAACACAGAGGGATACTTAGTAATTACTTCTCAGATAGGACTTGGGTGAGGAAAATGTGAGTTAGCCAGTACAGCCAGTACGCTATGGGATCTTGCATGAAAAATGCTAGCCAGAACATTACAACTCAGATGATCCATTTCCAACACTCCATAGAAGTATCTTTCTGCTCAAAAATAATGTCACACTGTGTAGTACCTGCATGATTATATTTATCATTCTAGTCCTGGCTAAGCATAACATTGCTGAGCTTTAGAGACCTGACAACTTACAACCAAAAGGGTAGTAACCAGAAGACTTGAAAATTTAGCAAATCATTAGCAATAAAGGCTAATTGCTACTGCAGAATATGATGCTTGAGTATGGTACAATACTCAGTGCACCCTTTTTACTTGCTATTAGTTCCTGATAACGACCTGTAGAAAGTGGCAATATACCCTCTCCCCCCCCCCCCCAAAAAAAACCAAAACCCCATCCCACCAAGCATGGAGATGTATTTTCCTTCTGGCAAAAAAAAAAACAAAACAAAAAAAAACAGTGGAAATGCTACCTTTTGGAAAGATTACAGTCTGGAAGTTTGAACAGTTGACAATTAGAATGATCAGAGCAACAGTCTGTTTACTTTACCATGTCATCTAGAGCAACATTAAAAATACAGCACTGTAGCTTGTAAGGTTTAGCAGTATTAAAACTGGTGTGAACACAGTGACAGCAATAGCTCTTAAATCTGCCAAAACAAGTACTGATTTGCTCTGTAGTTATCAACACAACTGTCTTCTTCCTTCAGGCCTGCAGATAACAGCTTCTAGTTTAAACTCATTTCCCATTTCCTCAATTAAACCATCACATATTCAGGGTTTCAGCCCTCAAATCCTTAATATCTTCTTTCTTAGACTGCTAAAACAGTGCCTCAGTAAGTCTTCCTGCCAAATACACATGGCTAGACTTTCCAGACTAGCTAGGTTGTACCAAATTCCTGCAAGTGGCAGTTCAGTCCCATTGACATGCTTGTCCCACATGTAAGTCTGAGGTCTCTTCTCAGAACTGACCAGAGAGCGGGATGCTCCACATTTACACCCGTCTTTCTCCCAGATGGTACAATGCAGAGATGCCTGCACTGGAATATGCCTTCCCTTCAGGGGAGCCAGCACAGAGTCACATCCCCATGGGGGCAGGTCTCTGTAGCCAGGAACCAGTCATCCAGGAGATTCCCCTAGACTTGTGTTTCTGAATCATCAGCTTGTCAACAAAGCAGGCAATGCCTAGCACATTTATAAATAATCTGTAGAAAACTCAGAGAAAAATGTAAGTAAGTTTTGCTCCTTCACAAGAGCTTCCTGGAACAGAAGCTCCCTTTTCTTAGATATTTGTAAGGAATTCTGCAGCATACAACAGCACTACAGATCAGATAGTCAGTAAGTTCAATGGGACAGACAGAGACTTACATGTGGTTCCAAGAGCAGTACAGCTACCAAGCATCAAGAGTACCACAAGCTTGTGCAGCTTGTGCTGAGATCCATGCTGTATTCTCCTGGCTGGTTAGATTAGTCTATGTACATTTAGTTTAAAGTTACCTTGGACATGCCAGCATGTCTTGCAAGTCAGTGTAACTGCAGCCCCAGAAATCTGAGTTACGATGGAGCGGTAGCAGATCTTTTCCAATTCAATGGACCATAGCATGATATCCAGTTTTAAACAGAACTTTCCACTGGACCCCATTACAGCTCTCCTAGCAGCTAAAGCTTAAATAGTTAGAGATGATGGTACAGCCACCAAAACGAATTTCAGACTTCTTCCTTTCAAGGGTTCTA
Organism: Apteryx mantelli; assembly: GCF_036417845.1. Classification (NCBI taxonomy): domain Eukaryota; kingdom Metazoa; phylum Chordata; class Aves; order Apterygiformes; family Apterygidae; genus Apteryx; species Apteryx mantelli. Next base: position 9,753,447 of record NC_089989.1, on the reverse strand, counting down.
GAAGGGGACGTATACAGCGAAGAAAGTATGGGTTAGCATTTTGGCTCTGTGAAGTTACAGTAGCAATTCCCAAACATGTTGGATTAGTAAGGTAACTTTAACCTTCCAAATTCCTCATGGACCATAAGCAGAGCAAACCGAATTGAGGTGATTCTGAAATCTACTGTCTTAGCACAGGCTCACTCCTGAAACGCAGATCACATGCAGTGGCCAGTAGTTCTTGAGCAACAGTTCAGGTATGACTGTACTAGGGTTTACTCTGCACAGTGCTGGCTCTCTACGGAATTTGCCACAGAATTTATTCCCTTAATGCTGAATTATTCTGCACAACTGGAGCTTTCATATAGAAAGAAACAACTCTAGACTGAAACACCTCATTCACAAATGTGATGAGAATAAAATGGTACAAGACCTTCTACTTGCAGCTGCAGATGGCTGGTTGAAATAGCTACTTTTTGGATGGTAGTTCTGCACCAACCATTATCATGGAGGCAAAAAACAGCCACATCCAGCTGCATTGTAACCAGCGTGGAGGCAACCTAGACAGTCACATGGCCACAAAATGGTAGGGACCCAGAAACGTCTTACTGGACAGTGCAGTGGAGTGGATGGCATGTACCTATGGCATGTACCTATGGCACATGCATGCCCAGAGAAAGGTCTCTCTCTTGCTTAAGATCCAGCCTCAAGGGAAGTGAATAGTCAGTTAATATTACTGTGGGAGTAGGTTTCAACAACTGAATATGATCCTATATTTTAAAAAAGCCAAGTCAATCGGAACTAATACTTAGCCTGGGCAACGGGACTTTGATGGAGACAAGTGCTAATCCGTGTAACAATAGCAAAATCTATAACCCTGAAGTAATAGTAGATATGCTGGAGGAGTAGTTATTCATTGCCGCTGTATATATTAGACATCTAGAATATCAGTAACCATTACCTTTTGAAACCACATGAGAAGGAAAATTCCTGATTATTATGGTGGATTACAGGACAATCCAATTATTAGTCACAACATAAATACTCCTTATAATTAATGGGCAACAGTATTAAACTTTGCTAACATATTTTCTACATCAAAACTCGCAAGCAAGTCACTGAAGATTCTGAGCAATCTGTCAACCCATGCATAATTAGCTGGGTTTAAAATGGTAATTAACCAATTTTATGAGATATATTCTCTCTATCTGCATGTTAGTATTAAATATCAGTGTTTATATTTCTTTAGCTGTATGACAAACATGTGTGAAACACATAACAAAAGAGAAATGGAAACATTCAGAAGATAGACACGACCCCCAAAATCTGGGGCGGGCTGACGATCCATAGACAGGGTCAATGATAATCCAAGACCCCCTCCAGGCCTCCTGCTTGGAAGGAGAAGGAGGCCAGGTCTGACTTGACAAGCGTATGACAGCGCAAGGCGCGCCGCCTGTTTCTGTTACGAATTTTGCATATCATAAACCAACAGATGTTAGCAGAGACTGTGAACATTGCTTCGTCTTGTGAACAACAGCTGCTGTGTTTTAACGCAGGGAACCACACAGGGGAAGCCACGGGATTGACTCCTCTCTTAAAACGGTGGCTACCTCAATCCCACAGCGAGAGAAACCATTTACCTTGGAAAACTCCCTAAAAGGTGTTCTTTTGGTTAAATCACTCAGCTGGTTGCAGCTTACCTTGGAAAACTCCCTAAAAGGTGTTCTTTCGGTTAAATCACTCGGCTGGTTGCCACCACTGCTCCCTCGTTTCGGGCGCTAGCGAGGTCAAGGGCGCCGATCCTTCTCCTTCTAGCCGCTGACACTCAGGGACGCGGCCGTCGCGGGCGAGGCACCGCGGCGGGGGACGCCTGCTCCGCGACCCCGGGATGAGGCGGCGCGGCTCCCGGTGTCACCCGCCGCCCCTTCGCCCGCTCCCGCCTCCCGCCGCGAGCGCGTCCTCCGAAGGGAGCGGGGCGCCCGCCGGGATACGGCGAGCCAGCGATGTCGGAAGGAGCGCGTTCATCGAGACGCACGTCTTCCCTCTCAGGAAAGGGGTGATTCGGACCATTTCTTTTGCTACACTTTAAAAGATCTTTAAATTGAGTAGTTTGGGAAAATTATCTAAACGCCTGCATTTTCACAGCGCAGAGCTCCACGCGCTCCTGCCTCAACGGGCTTCGCGCCCGAAGCGCGGGCGGCCGCAGCGGGGCCGCACGCGGCTCTAGCTCCTCGCGGTGCCCAAACGTGGCGGTTGGGCTCGGGCCGGGGGCAGAGCGGCGCCCCCATCACCCGCCCGAAACGTCCCGCCGGGGGGCTGCGCCGGGGGCTCTGCGGGGGGGGGGGGGGGGCACCGCTGCCGCCCCCAGGACCGGCGCGGACCGGCGCGGACCGGCGCGGACCGGCCCGCGCCGCCTCCCGCCTCCCGCCGCGGGGCGCTCGGCAGGGCGGGGCCGGGGGCGGGGCCGGGGCGCGGGGGCGGGGCGGGGCGGCCCCGCTGCTGCGCGGCCGCTGCTGCGCGGGGAGGGCGCGGCGGAGCGGCGGGCGCCGAGCTTTAAATGAACATTACTATCGCCCGCGGAGGCAGCGCCGGCCGCCTCGGACCCAGCGGCGGCGGCAGCAGCGGCGGCGGCTCATCTGCGCCCGCGTCCTCCGCCCTGCGCCGCAGGTAGGGTGGGCGCCTTTGCGCGCCAGCCGCCGTCCCTGCCCCTGCCCCTGCGCGGGCCGCGGCGGCGCCGCGCTGCGCTGCTCTGCGCGGGCGGGACGGGGCCGCGGCGGCGCCGGCGGCGTCTCCTTCGGGGCGCGGTGTGGGCAGCCGGGGCTCTCGTGAAAAGTTGGGGAGGCGGATGGAGCCGTGAGGGGACCGGCCGGTCCCGGTCCCCGGGAGGGGGTGGGGGAGCCGTGAGGGGACCGGCCGGTCCCGGCCCCGGGGGGGGGTGGGGGAGCCCTGAGGGGACCGGCCGGTCCCGGTCCCCGGGAGGGGGTGGGGGAGCCCTGAGGGGACCGGCCGGTGCCAGCCGGGGGGATGGGGGAGCCGTGAGGGGACCGGCCGGTCCCGGCCCCGGGAGGGGGTGGGGGAGCCGTGAGGGGACCGGCCGGTGCCAGCCGGGGGGATGGGGGAGCCGTGAGGGGACCGGCCGGTCCCGGCCCCGGGGGGGGAGGGGAGCCGGGGCTCTAGTGAAAAGCGGGGGGGGGGGGGGGCGGGGCGGCGCTGGGGCCCGTCCCGGAGCGTTTGCGCTCGGCAAAGGCGGGGGCCCCGTTTCGGTGAAGATCTTTAACCGCCTCGTCGTAATAAAAAGTTATTTCCGGGAGATGCAGTGTTTTCTCCCTTCTTTCTCGTGAAGTCTGAGCGTTTCCGTGCTCTCGGTCTGTGTTAGAGCACCGGTTTGAAAGCGTTGAAGTGTCGGTCCGGTACTGTATTTCCAGCTTGTTGGTAATGGATTTAAAGGCTTATTTATAATTCCAGTCCGTGTGTTATCTTTGCTCAGTTGCTTTAGAACTCATTTAAACTATATTTTCAACGGAGATGAGTAAACTTTAAAGAAAATCAGGTTAGGAGTAGACTCTGGGCATCAACCCCTTTTCAGGACCCAGAAATCGCTGCAGAAGCAGCATGACCAATTCTCTTTTCATGCACAAAGCTTTGGACTTTAATTGTTTTTTGTTGGAATTTCTGAGAGATACTGGAGCTCATCAGCGAGATGTTTTAGCTTGGTTTATTGAAATGAGTATGGTTTCTAAGCTCGTATTCTTATGCAATTACTCTAGACTTTGAGAGGTTTGACCTTCTAGTAGAGATTGTAGTTATTCTTTTAATAAAGTACAAGCTCTTTCACTTTGCATTTTTATTTTGTAATTATATTGTATTTGTATTTATACTCCTATTATATTTGTATTTATAGAAATGGTGAAAAGGAGGATAGCTGTGAGGGAACACACATGTTAGCTTTTGGGGGGAAGAATAATGTACCCGAGTAGTGACAATAAAAAAGAGGTTCAGGCAGAGTGCTTCATATTTAATATTCTGTACTTGAAACAATGGTGTTAAGGCTCATGAAGTCCTGAGAAAACAACTGACAGAAATATTTATCTTACAATAAATGGGTCAGATGTTATCATCTTCTATTGAATCCTTACTTCTGTATTGGACAGTTTTGGTTGCTAAGTAGCTATGAATTTCTAATCCCAAAGTAAATGATGTCATAATGACATCACCACGTCCTTTCACTTGATTGATTCTCATAAGAGAACAGTAATGAGATTTGATATACATGTCTCATCTCTTTAATATTCTTCCTCTGCTTCAGGGGATTTCCTGACCTGCCTGGCAAATTCCAGTGAATCGCACTGAATTCTAGTAAAAAGACATTCCTTTTGGAGACAAGGTGGAACATTAAAGGGACAGTGGCTGATCCTGGCTTCATCCAAAGCTGGGGACCTTGGTGGCTGATGTTTTCTGTGGAAATCTAGAAATGAAGGACAGTGATTTAAAGCTCGGAGTTCTTAAATTCTCATGCAGGCACTGAAGTGACTTGAATTGCAAAGGTGCTCAGCTTAAGCTGCTCATACTGACTTTGCTTGGGTATGTGGAACTTCAGCACTTCTAAGGATCAAGTCGCTTAACGTGTGTGAATCTAAATACTTAGGTGGGGCAGGGTGGGAGGGGAACAAAGAAACTATAAACTGGTATCTTCCTTCAGTTACCAAAATAAATTTCAGCTATAATGGAAAATGGGTGAAACCTGTCAGAAATTGCCATGTTAATATTGTGCTAAGAACTGACAGCTTTTTTTTTTTTTCCTTCTTCTTAGCTAGGTAGTGTGCTTTAACTGTTGATGAGTTTGCTACATTGTAATAATGAATATTGTTACAGGAAGTTCACTGTGTCAGCAGAGCTCTAAATCTTTAGAGTTTATAGAATCTATAAAAAATTGACATTTTGTTTTTCTTCAGAGATTAAAGGTACGAATGATATCATTCAGTGATGATCAGCATAGACTGCTAGTTTTTAACAGTTGTTTTTTATCATGTATATGTTCATATGAGTCTGGCTCTGCATAATTATTAGGCAGTTGTTTTCATGTTAAACATTTTTATTGTGAACATATTTATATGCAATAAGTTTTAAATAATCTTAATATGACTATTTATGTTTTAATGTTTTCTGTGGGTAAATTTCCTTACTATTTCACTGGTGTGTGAAAAGGGAGAAATGAAGTGAATTTTATGTTTGCCTTATAAATGTTGTTTTAATGGGTAGTTTCATTTGGATAAAGTTAAAAGCTGAGTCTGTCTCTTGTAAGATAACATTCAGAGGCTGTATACACCAGTTTCATTTGATTCTTAGACAGCCACAAATCCTGAAGAATATTGTGAGTTGATACAAGTTTCAAAAGTAGATAGTGTTTTTGGGGGGTTTTTTGTTTTTTTTAACGTGGAGCAGTTGGTAGTTAATTTGTATACTGAAAATGCTGTCTGCTGATGTGACACCTCTGTTATTGCTAAAGTACTGCAGCATTAATGGCGTTGTTAAGTATACCAGAGTAGTAATTGAACGTCAGGACTGTGAACAAGCAAAGTAGGAAGGTGGTGGGGGCAGAGGCTTTTGACTCTGTATTTGAATCTATTCACCGTGTGAATGTAATCCAAGCTACTGATGTCAAAAGGAAATTTCTAAGTAATCTTTAAGAATTCTGCGCTCACCATCCTATGTGCGGTTACAAATTTCCACAAGTTTTAGATTCTTTCTGGAATGAATCGAGTATGAACAAGTGATTTGAGGGGGTGGAGGGAAAGTTCTCTCTGAAGAGAATTCTTGGTGACAATTTCTTTTCAAGTTATCGTAGGATTTTCTGCTTACCGTGATTTCTTGTAATTCATGCTTGCACTGAATGTTGGAAATGAAGGATGAATTAGGACTTGGGGACATATCTTGCCTTTCAACTGCATGTTAGACGGTCATCTGTGACATTTGCATGGTTGTGCTTTTAATATGGTGACACATTTGGTTACATAAAATGCAGAAAGCAATGCACTTCAAAGCCTTTCCGAACGCTTGTAACGGAAGGTTGATGCTGCAGTCCTGACCTTTTGAACAGGCGGTGACAGCGCAGACATGGACAAATAGGGAAAGACACTGAACGCTTCCACTGTCGCGACAGATCTCATTTTAAAAAGACAAGGTCAGTTGTTGCGGTGGCTTAGTAAAACAAAGGACAAGGCAGCAAAGACTCTTGTTGTGCAGATAGCAGTAAGGAGTGCAATCTCTGAATATCTGTTACCTACTCTAAGGCTAGGCTGCCTTCAGATCACCAGTGATTTATGTGGTAGTTAAAAACTAGTGGAGAAGCTTCAGAATTTCTAGTGACTGAGGTGCTCTGTTCTACTTCCAGAAGCATCGTTTTGACTGTTAAAGGATAGCCAGCATTTCAGACCCAACGGGTTTTTGTCATAAGCTCTGTGTGAGAATAGAATGAAATATCAAGTGGATTGTTGCTTTTTCTTTTTTTTTGATTTATGTTTTAAAGGGGAAAATTATGGATATAAAATATAAAGGCAACACCAGCAGTTGGATATTAGAAAGGTGTTTTTGTTCAGTTAATTGGAAGGTAACCTGATGAGAAGATCCAGATGTAGTTGAGTCTGCTTTACTGATTGGAAAATTTCTGCCAGCTTCAGAGTGTGTTTCCAGAATGCAGACGGGGTTTGGTCCCTAATCTACTACGAAGTAAAATCATAAAAAAATACACTTATGTGTGTATGTATTGTATCCTCCTTTCCTTTGTGAGGAAATTTGAAGAAGGCAAATCACACAATGTAACGTGAACAACAAATTGTTAGTTTCCAAGAAACCCTGTGGTGTTTGTTTTATAATTGTTCAAGACGTGGCTGACATGCAAACCCGCTAATACAGCAGGCGCTGACCACATCCACAACAAAGCTGGTGTAACCTGCAGGTCAGGGGCTAAATGCTGCTGTTGGTTGCACTAGTGTAGCTGGAACTTTAGCACGTTTGGGTTTACCCCAGGGGAACAAACATTTAAATTTGAATTCTGTTATTTCCATGTTGCTACTGTGATCAGACTTGAATTTGCAGAAAAACACTTTTCACAATAATTCTGCTTTGTATTGGGTTAATTACAGCTCTTCCATACAAAAGATGCTACAGGGAACCCACAAGGCATAAGTGGTGCAAGTCCTTTGACTTCGGCTGCGATTGATGCACTGCTTTGAGTAATCACTTAGGAGACACCAAAGTCTGGTGTTTGTAGAAATTCTGATATGCCACTGTGACAGGGAAAAAAATCAAGTCCAGATGTAGGCCTTACAAGCTGGTAGCTAACATTACCTATTAGGTATAACGTTAGGTATAAAAAGACTCTCTATTTAAGACTTCAGTTAAATGTATTTAGGTATCAGTTGTTCCAAAATCCCTTTACAGCTCAAAGTCATTTCTGAAAGAATTAATTGTCCAGAAATAGAAGTTATTTAAGAATGATTAGTGTTAAACTTGAAAACTTTAATTTATATCTTTATTCAAGTTTTTCTATTTTAAGAGATGTGATATGTCATTAGCAAGCTTAATGCAGATTTTTTCAGTCTGAAATACTGTCTTAGAATAGCCTTTGTATAAGTTAAATCTCTTCTGTGTGAAGTAAGTTTAGTAGTATGCCTAATTGTTTGAATGTTTAATTACAACGAATATTATCATGAAAAGCATACAGAACTGTGAAAAATCAGTACTTCTCATTCCAGTTATTTTCATATGCTTCCCAAGTAATGCCTGCAGAGTTTAGGCTTATCCTATAGCTTTACAAAATCATGCAACAAGACCAAAATCTAGGGCAAGAGAAAGCAAGAAAAAGTCCTGTCAGTGGTGAACACATCACAGACCTAAGAGCAGAAGCCAGAAATTGGCTAGCTTAGAAAGTTTTATTTGAAAAATACACTTTTTCAGACCATTACTGATCTATTAACTTCATCAGTAAACACAAACTAAAAATGCATCAGGAAGTTGTCTCAGTCTGATCTTGAGTTCTGCTTATGCAAGAAAATCCATTATTTTTCCTCTCTGAAGTAAAACGGAGAAAGCTAAGGTCAAGATTCAAAGATGCCAGCTGTTTTCCCAGAGAATTTTGCTCAGCATTTCTACAACTTCTGAGGGGTGGGTTTTGGGGGTAGATGCAGGGTTGGTGCAGTTTGTGGAATCGCCTTTCTCCTGAAATGTAATTTAAGTAAAGGGAATATGCCACCATCTCTTCACCAATCTGAGCCCTAGGATTAATTAGCTAAAAATTTTTGGGGTTTTGTGGTGTGTCTGGGGAACTAGATTTGCTTGCTTGTTTTTTTTTTTTTGTTTGTTTGTTTGTTTTTGTTTTGTTTCTTTTTGGTTTGGTTTTTCCCCCCTCCTGTAGTGGAGACTCAGTCTGACCACAGATACACTGCTTAATAAGAAACCATTTTCCTCTGTCAAGGAGATATTCCTATTTAACACATCCCTTAAAATTTCTAGCTGCAACAGCTCTGTTTCCCCACTGTACGACTATTTTCTTAGTGGAGCTGAGATGAAATGAGGCAGCTGTTTTAAAAATAAATAAATAAAATAGGAATACAACCTGGCCTCCAGTTGTGGTTACAAAAAGGGGGCACTGTTCAGTATGTTTCTCTCTTCCTTGACTCTGGAGACGCTCGCAAAGCCACACTACCACAAATCCCTATTACTGCACTGATGATGAACCTCGATACTGGCAATTTTGCATGCAGCATCTTTGTTGCGTTCTGTAAGTGCTACAAATAGCAGGAAGGGATAGATAAAATGACACAGATGTTTTAATTATGATTTGATTACAGAGCAACCAGAGGCATCTATTCTGAGGAATATGCAATTAGAGAAAATTTCTAGGACTATCTAACCTTCAGAAATTAAAATTAACTGGGATTATCTGAACTGTGCTTTAATATTACTAAAAGAATATGACTCCTCAACGATTTTGCCTCTCTTGCGTGATGGAACATCTCTAGCTGGGCAGATGGGTCTCAAGGTAACTCAGCGCCATCCTCCCCAGTTGTGTCTACTGGTTTGTTTCTTCCTCTGCTGGGAGATCTGAGATGACCCAGCAGTTCCCATCTTAGTCATATACCTTCCTGGTCCTATACAATGGTGTGACAGAGGACCTGTATTTGAACCATAAGCAAGTGGCCATGTCTGAGCTGAAGCACAAGAGGAAAGGAGGAACAGATTAAGCATTCCTGGATCATGTCTTTATCTCATCAAAGACTTCTTTTTCTTTTATAAAAACTGAGTTCTGCAGTCCCATGAGCAAGAAAACCTATTGCAGAGGTTCCAAGGTGAAGGGATAGGTGAAAAATTCCATGCTGTTTTCTCTTGCAAACTCCTTAATAGCAAAAAACTGTATGATGAAAAAATGTTAAGCTTCTTTGGGTTTAAGTGATATAAATGTGTTGAACTTAATTCCTTTTTTTTTTTTTTTTTTTTTTTTTTTAACTAGCTGTCAAACATGAGCGAACCAGAATCTGTCCAAGAGCTGAACAGCAACATGCCTCCGACCTAAAATGTAAAGATACTTAAACCTTATGCAGGCTACATTCTCAGGTAGTAATCTTGCTCTCCTTGCTTTCCTGAAATGAGCTCCTCTATTTGGAGAGGCAGTGTCAGCCTGGAGACTGATACGGGGTGCATGGTTGGCTGAGCAGTGGGTTGCGCTTGCCAGCTGCAGGAACACTGAGGTGTGGGCACAAGCTGTGCGCCTGGGTCGGGAGGCTCTCGGGCCGCAAACAGCGCCATGTATGATGATGACAGTAGCTGTGAACAAGTAATGTCTTTTTAAATATACTTCTCCCCAAGGCTTAGCATATTTATCTACCAGCAGTGGAAACTTCTCTGTTATTTTCTGTAGAACCTAAAGTGTCATTTAAATATGTAGCACTTGGGGCTGAAAAATCCTTTTTCAAATATAGCATCAGTTATACTCCCTGAACTGCAGCTCTCCAGCCTGAAAGAACAGGCTGCTGTGACCTGCCAGGGGCCCAGCTGGGCTCGAGTTTAGGACACAGTGTTCGCTTGAGAGCTAGAGCATGGCTGCAGTAGAAGGGAGAAAGACTCCTACTTAGCAAGCCTCATGGTAGCTGCTATGCCAGCTCCTCACAGAGGCCACGAGAAATTGGCCTCTGTTGGTCCCGATGCTTGGATGCTTCCTGAACGGACCCCACGCACACACATCACCTTGCTTTTCTCTGTTGCAGTGTTTGTGGGGCCCTGTAGAAAGGAGTGGTTTTAAGAGCAGTACAAGCTTGTTTCATTTTGCCCCACTGAGGAGTCGCTGCTGAAAACTGACCTAGCTTTTGACCTTGCTTACCTTCAACAGCGACAGAGGTGCCTGACCTGACCCGGAACGTGGCCTGCGTGGCTGAGGACAGATTGGGTCCAAGACACTTGGAACATTGCTGTCCTGCCTGAAAATGTGCTGAGCGCAATTCAGCTTAAAGGCAGCTAGAGATCAGCTGTGGTCAGTAGCCTGTTGGAGACTCCTTTGTCAATAATACGGGCATTTGCTAGTATAGTGACTTCTTTATTTACTTTACTGTTTCTCTTTAGAAGCCCTCCAACTTCAAAGCGTTTCTGTTCTTACTGACCCATGTGTACTTCACAGGGATAAAACCTCTAGCTAGCAACTTAGGGGTGATTTGTCAAGGGCTGCTTTAATAAATAAGGTTATTTTATTTTCTGCCTGAAATTCCCTGGTTGGTGACCAAGAGAAACTTTGTATTAAGCCGTGCAAAGCATAATGAGGTTGCTGTAATGCTTTGATGTGGAAATGCCTAAATACAAAAAAGGAAATATGGTGTTATTGATAGAGAAAGCTTTCTCAAAGTGTCTGGGGACAATTTATATTAACCAAATGTAGATTATACTATAAAGATTATGAACTTTGATAATAGCCCTTTAAAATTTTCATCAGACAGTATGAAAATGCAAAAATCTAAGTTATTCACTTGAACTGTTTTGCAGATAGTTACAAATGCAAATATTTTTAAACTAAAGATATATCTGATATCAATGATAAAGAGAAATTAATATTACAATAGATGTACAATAAGATTTTGTTTCCTCATGCCAATTACAAAGCCATTCTCCACCAGCAAATTCGCTGAGCTGACTATTAATTTTTCTGGAATTAAGACTATAGTGAACTCTCCCTATATTTGCTTAACTTAATGAAGATGGTTATATAAGTGCTGCTTCCCCTTAGCTGACAGAATTGTATTTCCTGTGCCACTTTTTGCTTTCAGTGTTGTTTATAGGTTAGCAAAAGAGTTTGCTGTATTTTCTGCTTTTCTTCTTGTATCTATTCTTGAGGCTGATTTGCACAAAGTAGCTCTGAGCCATGGCTTGGACACCCGAGATCGTGAAAGCCTCAAATAGCCGCAATAATGGAGCTGGAGGAAGGCTGCTGGTTGCCATGGGAACAGTGCATGTGCCACACAGGATAATGTAACCGCTGTAGTGCAGCGATCTGTGCTGCATATTGATTGCAAGATTGCTTGCATTCCTTATGTATTTCATGCTTTGCAAGGCATGTTCTACCTAGCAAGTGAGAAAAGCTTATCAGCTGGATTAAATCCAGAGAGGTTTTGTTAATTTGGAAAAATTGGCTTTTGCGAGCATGAGGGGAAGAAGGGGTCAGAAATACTTAGCGTACCATTAGGTTCATCGGCCTTTCCTTGTTGGGTTGATGGTGTCCAAATTGTTGTGTCAAATCAGACTTAAAGAAGTAGAACTGAGGCGCTGTGGTCAAGTGCCCTGAGTTAAGGGTAACAGCAGAAGGACTTAGGGAGTGGTGCATGCCTTGTGTAGGGTGTCATGTACATCCCCATCTGAACAGGGCTGGATGTGCTTTCCATAGTCTGATGCTGCAATCTATTCCCAGATTTTAGTGATGTGTGCACATGAAAATAAAGATAATACTGTGAAACTCTGCTTACTAGCACTAATGGATCAAAATTTGGTCTAGATTTCCAGTGACGAAAGAAGTGCCAACATCACCAGCTTCAACACGGCATCTCTGAAGTATCAGTTCTGGAGGCCCATTTATCCTATGATCTTGTGCTGCTGAAGCTGAACTCTCTATAGAAAATGTTTAATAGATGGCTTGTCATCTGGACGTCTGCACAGTATCACAATTTCCCAGTGTACCTCTTCATTGTTTTTACTGGTGCGCAGCTGAAAAGTTCATTTTTTGTTGAGGAGGGATTTGAGTGATTGAGAAATATCTCACGCATTGGCAGCCCTGATGGATGAGTAGAGTTACCAGTCACTTCACCAACCTGGGGGAAGAGTTGTGTCAGCAGAGGGAAGATGAAGCCTGTTGTCAAGGGGGGATTGCCCATCTTTGACATGATTTTCCAAACTTGAACATGCAGTTTTAATTTGGAGAAATCGTATGTGAGCAGGTCCAGCTTTGGATCTGTTTGATGGTTTGGGTAGTATAGATCACATAGTAAGGGAGTAGTGGCATTGGACTGATACTCTTAATTAAATTAATACTCTTAATTAAATTAATTTCTCATTTCTTTTGTGACACTTAAACATTTTCTGGGGTTATGTAATAATTCATGGGCCAAATCCTTATTTTTCTGAAACAAAATTTGCATTGAACTTAGACATTAGACATGGCCTTAGACACCATAAGATTCCCACCTAAGTAAAGCCTGACTGTGGCAGTGCCTGTTATTCACCAGTTTGGCTCAGACCTGCCTGTTACACCTCCTTTGAATAGTGCTTCTCATGCATTGTGATCGCTTCTTTGGAGCTGTTACATAAAAGAAGACTGGGACCTCCTGTCAGACGTCCATGGATTAGCCAATTATATTTTCATAATTGTATTTGCATATAATCATAATTATATATTCCCACTGGTACTCTACAGTTCTTATCTTTTCCTCCTGTTAGTTTTTTTCCTGCTGCCATTTGACAATGTTTAAGATGATTGCTTGGATTAAAAAGTGGAAGTCACCCATAAAGTATAAATGTTGCTAACGTGATAGGTGTGGTTTTTGTTTCCTGTTTCACAGTGGCTTTAACAACTAGATTTGAGACACAGTACAAAAATCTCTCTTTTCAGTTAGGATAAAAGTGAGCAGACTGAGATCGAATGTCAGTTTTCACTTCTGTTTTGGCTTATGTTGAGCACCCATTTGGAAATGGATCATCACAGTAACAAGGCGGTAAATATGGTTCTGTATGAACGTGTAGTGGTGGCACAGTTAATATTTGTCACTTCTGTTTGTTTCTGGATGAAAAGGACTTTTTTTTTTTTTTTTTTTTAAGAAATACTCAGGCTTTAACTAGAAGCATGTGCCTAGCTATCTGTAAATATACACAGCAGCCTGTTTAGTCTCCCTTGCAGTATTTTGTGGTGGTGATATCTGTGAGTCTATTGCATTGGCTCCAGGGATTTTCAGTATCAAAATGATGTTGCATTTGATAAAGGCTTGGGTTGATTATGTGGTATGATATCTCTTCAACTTTCTTTTTTCTGGAAGCATAAACTACAAGCAGAGTTTGAGAGGCTAGATAATAAACGCAAGTGAAAGATAGGAAATCTGTTCCTGTGATTCTATAGAAAACTGTTTGGGTTACAAAATCTGTCAGTTTTCATGTTATCCCTTAGGTGATTTTTCTTGACTGAACTCTACTGAATCTGAAAGTTGCTGATGATTGTTAAGGTCTTGTGTAGCATTTCATGTGTAGTATTCTGTAAATTTATTGTGTTTAACATACTAAAGGTGTAGGAACTGAGTGATAATATATGATTAACACACTGTACCTAAGTAGATTTAGGGGTGCAAGTCTGCTAAGAAACACAGCCCCCCAGCCCTCCCCTGCCCCACCAAAAATCCTGGGATGAAAAAATCACAAAATTACAGAAGGGAAAACTAAAGCAAAAGCTCTGGCATGTAAAATGGTTGGTGGGTTGAATATAGATAATGTCCTGATTATTCCCTTCTAGATTACACAGGCTGATTAAAATGAAAATTTCTGAAGAGACAGCAGGAAAGTGAGCCAAACAGGTAGTATAGGTCAGTAACTTGAACAGACTACCAACAATTTTTACCAGCTGTAAATCTGGCCCATAATATCTAGGTCTTCTAAGATTCATAGAATAGAGGAAGAGTTTTGCTGTTTATTCAAATACAACCAAATGGAGAGTGTCTTGGGTTTTATCATCCAGACTTCCCTTTTCTCGTGCTGATCCCAGTCTTAAGCCTTCTAGAGAAAGCAGTAACACCTTAGAGGGCATAGATGCACACAGTACAATTTCATCTTCATGGCTGGCTGAAAAAGAGGATTGATGGTTCGGCTTCACAGTAACACTCAGAGGACTGCTTAAGGAAGATTGTTTTCCCACATTTGCATTCAGTTACTCCAAGTATATCAATTTCCATTGAGCATAAGGATGATTTTGATTTTACACAACAGGAGTTTCCAAGGAGGTGCTAAATTTACAAAAGCAGTTGCCAAGGGTCTCCAAGGGACTTGACAGATTTACAGCCTGATGACATACTACCTTTGCAGTCTCAGTGGAAATCTGATTTGATATATATAATAAAGAATTGGAGATGTTCAAGGACAATGTTGAAAAACAATTTAGAGAGGCCATGGAACCTCTTGATTTGTCTCAGTATGATTCTTCCCACAAAAGGGAGTTGAATTGTGACTGGTGGAATTCATTTATTATTGCTTTATCCTTTCAGTATTTAAAATTGAGATTCAGCATTCTATTCCACATTTGTCTTTTCTGAAGGAAAAGCAGATTGCGTCAAAATAAATGAATAGTTTATGAAGATAAATTCATGGGGGCTAGGAAGGATGAAATCAAAATTATCAAAGAATGCGTTATATTTTAAAAGAATATGTATATATTAGCCAAGGCAATTTAGTAACGGACAAATATAGGCTTTGGGCATGCTTAGACAGACCTTTGAAAAACCTCACAAATCTGTTAGATAACTGAATTGTTTCTATTTTTTAAAAAATAAAAACACTATTATCTGTAGATCACATGTGCCAGCCCTGGCTGACAGTATTAGCAAGACAACCCTATTTGTTTGTCCTTTTGTTCTTTACATAAGGACTTGCTGCCTCGTCTTCTGAGTAACACAAAAGCTATTTTATTTCTGAGGAACAAATGCTTTCTGAGTAAATCCTGTAAGATATTGGTTTCTTTTCATGAAACCACTATGTTTTCCTTTTGCTGCTATTCTGAAGTTTCAGAAAATTGTAACAGGCTGCATTGCAATGGCAAAGCTGCTTGCGTGGTGATTTGCTTCAGGTTGTTAAAGAAAAAAAAATTGCTGAGAGATACCTAAGATATGGCAGCCAAATGTGCCCATGTGCCCGCTACGTGTATTGTGGCAGCTACAGATGAATTCTTTTCATTTAGAGATGCACTGATGCTCCCATTTGTTATAGGTGAGATTGAGGGGAAGGGGGGATAATCGTCCTTCTCTAAACGGTATGTAGATGTTGCCTTGAAGTGCATTTTGTTCAGGCTCCCTCAAAAGCTATTGCAGTTTATTTTTGCTGCAATGTACTGTGGGGATTAATCAAAAATCTTGTATCTATAGTCTGGATTAGCTGCTTGCTCAGTCCATGCAGACAGTCTAGAAATCACGTTGTTGGTGATGGGTAACACTGACAAAGATAAAGATATAGTAAAGCAAGCAAACAGGAAGCCCTCAGGAGACTTGCGAGCAGCTTTCTTCCTGGGTGCCGCAAAGGTGTGCAGATTGAGGACAGCAAAGCTGTTTGCAAATGCTCTCCTATTGTTAAAGCACTGAAGGAGGAAAAATAGCTGTATTTGAGCAAAGATATACTATAACTGTTGTGCTTCCCTTGTGAGTAGAAAGACGTGTAAATAAGGCCACAATGAGAACAAGTAGCATTATCCTCTGGTGTCCTTCTCAGAAAGCTGGTGCAAACTATCAAGGCCGTACTCCCTGCCTGCCCTGCTGCACAGAGGAGGCCAGGGGCTGTTTGGTGCTGTTTGCAGGAGTGGAAGAAGCAATGCTCCTCGGTGCTGGAACAATTGCTACTGGGCATTACAAGAGTGATTACTCTCAGTTGGACACTTTGGGATTAAAGAATGGCCAAGGAACATAACTGTCGGCCCTTGCAGGGTCTCTAAGCCTTTTCCTCCTTCATGCGCTGTCCTATTCCACTGCGTCTAGTACTTTACTGTATGCTAAAAAGCAGATTTGCTGTAAATTTAGCCTTTTCCAGCAGGTGTGGAGTATTGCACTGCTACCATTGAAGAGTCTAGGTTTGAGAGAAGAACCTGCAGCTGAAAAGCTTTGAATAGCAGTAGGTAACAATCACAAATTGCAGGTACCTTGTACTTGTCACCATTTCTTGCTTGCTTCTGGATTAGGAGGAGAAACAAGCAAAAGCTCTTGGGTTGAGGAATGCTGTAGGCTAGGAAAAAAAAACATAAGAGTTGCTTGAGAACGAGTCTTGGGTCAGAATGAGGAATGCAAGTGATTATTACACTTAGCATCTGGCATGCATATCAGCATGTCTCGCATCTGAAAGCAAAATGTTTTATCTTCTCCAGATAGCCTTATTCATCAGTGCTGCATTCATTCACTTCAACAGAGAAGAGAATGGCTGGTGTAAGAAGATTCACATGGGTAGCCTATGTTCTGCTCTTGTTATGTTATCAATGATTTTGCTGAGCTAGTTTATGTTAAACACGTATAGTGAGCCTATCTGTAGATCTGCTATATTCACTTGTCTTTTCTCTTGGGCTGGAGTGAATAATTAAGATCACACTGCTTTGGTTTAAAAAAAAATGCATTTGCTATGTTAGTGTGTAAATTTACTGAAGTATTTATCTTCTGTGAGAGTTTATAACAAAGTCTATTCTGTTCTAGCTATGAATGTTAGTTGTCCAGCAGTATTTCTCCATGACATTACTATCTTCAAGATGGAGGATCTAAGCATAACCACTAGAAATGAGTGTTCCTCTTCCAGCAGGAAGCTTTTGTAATGGAAATTAGGAAGTTGGAAGGGAAGGCTGGAAATGTGAATGAGAAAGCCTAGCGACTTTTGCAAAAAGCCGTAGTTCCACTGACCTCAATACAATTATAGTAGTGGACAATGCCGTTCTGTGTGTTTAGGCATGGTTCTGGAGCACGTAAAATGTTGACCTGGAGGTAACTGTGCTGCTGTGACTTGTTGGGGAGAGGATCCCTATTCTCACCAGGAAAAATGAATTGGTTATTGTCCTCTCTGGAGGTTATGTGTCATGAAAGAATGCTGCTTCCATTTATTTTTGATGGGATGAAGTCAGGCTCACCTACCAAATGTCACTGTTGCTCCCACAAACTATTTACACTTCTAAAATGGCAAACTAAAAGAATCTGCATTCAATTTAGAGCAAGGTTCTGTATTTCATTTGAATATTGATGACAGCTTGCTTAAAATCTGAGGTGAAACTCCTTCACTGGTTGGATGTATAGAGGAGTCTGAAATGCAAAATATTCCAGTGAATGATTTGTGTCTGAAGATGTCTGAACTGTCTTGCAAATAAATGTCTCCAGCTTGATGGTTTATTTCTAGGGAACTTTATTTAGCAGGAGCATAAGTTATTGCTGCCAAGATTCACAGTTTTTGTGGAAGATCTACTACAGGACTAAAGATTTCCTTTGTTTACGGAGAGAAAATTAAAACCTTCAGGCTGTTGTTTATAGCTGCTGACATGTGATAGAACAGAACATGCCTTTGCTTGTGAAATCTTAGGTTGGTGTCTTTATAGGGGAGGGGGACTCTTCAGCGATAGCTTACAGCTGACATTTTGTCATCTTGCAACGGTAAACCCTGAAAAAAGCTGTTGTATGCACTGGAGTATGTTATGCATAGTAAGAACTGAACACCGAAAGAGTTAGAAGTGGTAGTTTGTATTCAGTAGCTGAATTATGCAAGGTATGGAGTGCTGCCTTGTGTGTGGAACATTCTCAGTTGATGATTTTTTTTTTTTTTTTCCACCTGCCCTAATAAAAGGCCTCAAGATTTGGTCCAATAGATCTTAAAAATTGTAGTGCTATTTGTGGATTTGATTGGCAGATGTAATCCCTTTCCTTCTGTCTTCTACGTCTTTCCTTTCCTAGTCTGCCAGCCTTTAGACCAAAACATAATTAAATCTAGTCTTTCAGAACTGACTTATTTAAAATAGTGAAGGAGATGTTAATCATTTAGGATACAATTTTTCGTAGAAGCCTAAATAGAATAGACACTTTAATCCCACTAAAATATGCACGTATGTATTTTTGGCTCCTTTGTAAAGTACAGCCATATTGTTTAATATAATCCAGCAATGATATCTTTATTGACATTCTCTTAATGACATGTACATCTTTGACATTCCCTTTAGAAAAATTATGAACAAATTGGAGATCATATGTTGTTTAAAAAATCCTATTATAGTTCCTTCTTGTCTATTTCTTATTACTAATATATAAATTTTACTATTCTGTACTCTTCCATAGCATCAGAGAAACCAGTTTTCCTTGGTTTCCCCTTACTTTTTCACTGAGTAAGTGGTGATAATCATTGCAAACAACTTTTCTTTTTCTGAACAGACTCCCAAAAGCAGACCTGACCATAAAAATGTACAAAGTAACATCAGTCTCTCTAAAGAAGTGTGGCAAAATCAACAATAAAGGCAAAGTTTGCCTTCTTAAGGATTATACGAGTCTTGCCACTGAATATACCTCTCCAGTAAGGTTTATTGTGGAGTTTGATACACATACTGGTGTATTCCTATGCAACCTGATAAATAGTGGCAACAGGTAGCCATGTTAAAGGACACACAGTTTGGGGATAGCAATGACAGAAGCATAAAACTAGGGATATATTAATGCGATCTCTCCCATCCTGGTTGGAGGAGCTCAAGAGAACCGTTACGTGAGTAGAAAATGATATCTGGAGTTTATTTTCTCTGTTTCAAATACATATATGTGTATGTAGTGAGGATATACATGTATGTATGTATATAGTAAGGATGGGGTGGGTCTTGGATTTGAGAATTTATTCTGCCTTTCTGGGCGGAAATTGAGGGCTTGCTTTTATTAAGTGCTGAACATCCTCAGCTTCCACTGGGAGCCACTAAGACCGCAGCTGTCTTAGTGAAAGCATTTGAGCAGAATATTGCCTGTTACTTCTACCAGTGCAGTAGCCCTGCCTAGGGCACATCATGTGAATTTTTGAAAGAACTGGTGGAAGAAAAGAATTGGGTGGTGGCGGTGGGAGTTGTTGTTATGTAGCTATTATGGAAGGGTTCAGTAGGAAGTGGCCAGGTTAGAGCTAACCAAGCCTTCCCACATGGATACGATCTTGGTGAAATGATTTCAAACAAGAAGAAATTCAAGATGGGACCCTTCCTCCCCTGTCCTCGCCTGCCACAGCTCTACTCGTACCCTGGAGGGAGGTTTCCTTTGGGTGCTCCATGGCTGCCTGCTGTTTCTCTGCTGAGAATGAGTTTCCTACGCTTATCAGTAGCAAGGCCTAGGTGCGTAACTTCTCAACAGCGGCTCCCTGAGGGTGAGGAAGGTATGAGGTGAGAATGGACTGCTCGTAGTGCAAGGCAGTTGTTCCCTGAGTCAGTCTAAACCAGTTAAAATTACTTGGCAACATTACAAGGCATGTGAAAACTTAAGTGAGAAAAGCTGCAATGCTTGGGCCCGGTGCTTCTTCCCCCTCTCCCAGGATCTCTGAGCAGTGTGCCATCTTCAGAGGTATGTCAGGCAGCACTGGATCTCGTGGTACGCGATCATAGAAAGTATAGATCGGAAGGGACCTCTGGAAGGCATCTAGTCCATGCATGTGTAGTGTGTGACCTGATTTTGTTATTTGTCTACATTTGAATGGCTTATGCAAAAATTGGAACAAATCAAGGAATTACATGCATTTTACTCAGGTTGCTCACTTAATCTGCTTCTTTCAACTTGGCCGCTGAAAATAGATTTTACTCCTATAGGGAGATGCATGTTTCTCTCCTTACTCTAATGACTTTATAGCATGGCACTCCTTTCTTCCCCTCCCCCCCCCACCCCTTTTTCCTTTTTTTGATGTTTAGGTGTATCAAAACTTGTTCCATTTAGCCAAATGCCCTTTCCCTGCAAGGTAAAATGGACTCCCAGTGGAAGCTGAGGATGTTCAGCGCTAAATAGAAGCAAGCCCTCAATTTGCACAACAATTTCTAAAGGTTGGAAATGTATTTGGAGCAATTCCATTATGACAGATTTATATTAGCTTGGAGGTAAATCAGAGAAGGAAAGAACACTTTACTGTGTCTGTGTTATGTGGAGATGAGAACTAATATTTTTAAGTGAAGAAAGCTAGCTTGTTTTGCCACCTTTGTTATTTTAATTGTGAGCTCATTTGGGACCATTGGCGTGTAATTCCTTCCATGCATTATTCTCGGGCAGTTCCTTTCTCCTGGTTAACGACTGGAAGACATGGCTTCAGAAGAACTAGGATGTGTTGCCCTTATTCAGCATTGTGCAACATAGATATATTTTCTTCCTGAGAAAAGATGCAAGGAATCAGCTACCATCTAATAGGCAGAAGCAGATTTTTTTTGGCTTTAGGAAAATAGATGCATTTTAGAAAGAAAGTGGTTAGTAAAGAATAAATAAATGTGTAGGAATGTAAATCATAGCTTTATCATTTAAACCCAGGTTTTATGGTATTGGATTCTAGGAAAAATAAAAGAAATAATCATGTGTGTGTGCGTGTGCACGTGTGTTGGGATGAACAGGTGCAGCAATTGCTTTTGAAACGAGTCCAAGCAAGTAACACTAAGTCCTCATTTTACACCTCACTGAATGCTGCTCAAAGAGCAGAACTTCCCAGCAGCCTAAGCAGATATAATTCCATTGATGGCTTTGGCGCTGAGCCTATTCACTTAAATCAGTGGAGTAACATCCACTCATGCCTCAGTAAACAAAACCTATTATATTACATGAGATAGTACTTGTTTTTGGACAGTTCTCAGTCTTTTTAATATTCTTCCTTCCAAGGTTAACTCTCTACTCCCAAAAGAGCTTTTACTTCTTCAGCCTCCTGTGACTGAGGCTGGAAGAATTGTGGACCAATATTGTCTTGCTTCAGTTGAGACTTTTGAAGCCTGTATAAAGGGAAAACTATCTTGCTTTCAAACTAGACTTTGGTCAACCCCTTGATGTGTGGGGAAGAGCTCACAAGATGGATGGATGCACTTGCAGGAGTGAAGCCTGAGGGGATAGCTTTAGTTCCTTTGGAAATACTGAGACTCTGTAGGCCCACCGTACAACATGTTCCCAGCCTGAAATCTACAGACAAAGTAGTTGGGATCCTTCCTAAAGCCAGATGGTACTGTGGTGAAACATGGTCAGCTTTGCTTCTGTCAGAGTCGCTGGAAAATGGTCTGGGTAGTCATCTTTAGAAAATAGAAAAGTAAGTTAAAAAAAAATCATGAAATTATATACTCACTTCTGCAAACTCCTTGTTTGGGGAGTTGGAGGGTGATTTGGTCACAAAGTTATCAAAGCCTTCGGTGAATGAAGTTCTGTGTCAGGATCCTCTCTGGCAGGAAAGGAGATGTTCTCCCTGCAGCGTGCTCCTGTCCTTCTCTTGCCTTCCAGCTGCCAGGGGCACTGGATTGCAGCGGAAGGGATTTTTCTTGTGTATCCCCTATGCTCCTAGCTATTATCCAGGAGCTCCACAATAGCAGGAGTGTGGTGCTGGTCAGTGGTCTTGCACTGGGCTCAGCATTTGCCCGTATATGTATATACCAAGTTTTCAGAAATGGTGATACTGAATATTATCTGTTGTTTGCTTAAATAATCACTGAAGTAAGATCATCTTTTGACTATCTCTGTTAGGGCTGTCCTAGTCACAGAAACCAGGAAAGCTAAGTGCTTACCATGGTTCTCTTACTTAATTACTGTGAAGCCTTCAACCAGTTGTTAAGATCTCTGCTTCTCTATCCACAAAAATGGGGGAAGGGATAAAAGTCCTTTTCCCCTTGCTACAGATACTTCAGATGTAATGAAATACCCACGGTGAGTCCATCAAAAATATTTATATTTTACCACTTTTCTTCTTTCACTCCTATAAAACAGAGTGATGCATGAGGGCACAGTGAGTGCCCATAAATGGAGCGCTATTTTTTTAACTGCCAGTCCTCATCTCCTGCCTTGTAATTGTTCCCATCACAACATCCTGCCCAAACATTCAGTGATCCGGTCGTTAAGATTCTGCTCTCCTCCCTTTCTTCTCCTTGTGAACAGAAATCCACTTGAAACATGTTGGAAAAGGCTACCTATTGCAGTTCTATTCCAGGAGCTAAGATTTAATAAGAAAATGTTATGGTAACATTTCCAACTTATTCCTAGGTATTATAATAGCCCCATATACTATCACAGGGGTTGCCAGAACACTGCTTTTTTGTGTGATGGTCTCTACCAGAGCATGAGTCGCTGGTTTCTCTAACTGGTTTGGCTAGGCAGCGTGGCTGTGCCCTGTAAGCACACCTTGCCAAATAACACAAATGCTTGGTCTTTTCCCAAGCTGGGCCATGAGCTTTTAGACATTAGACTGAGGTTCTGATTTCATATAGGCTAACCCAAGTTCTTGTCCTGATGCTTGCTTTCTTTTTCAACACCTTATTTATTTAGCTTGGTTTTCTGTGAAAATAAGGTGTATGTGATGACCAACTGAATCTACCTCCCTGTTTGCTGTTTGAACCAAAAGCTGTTCACTGTTTTGAACCAAATTTAACAGGCGCAACAGAGAATTCATCTTCCTACAGATTTCATGAATATACAGGGGTAATTTAAGGAGGGAGAATATGAGGTGAGACAGCTGAAAAAGGCAACACACATGCTGCCACTTTATCAGGTATCGGAGAGGATATGCAAGCTGGAACTCTTATTAAATACCACAACCACAGGAAGAGCTTCACTGAAGCTTGCCTCTTCATAGACGTCAAAACCAGTCAACTACAAGAGACAAATGCATAGAGAAAGAAGCTTTACTGTGTCAATGCCGTGTTATTTGTTTTCAAGCACAGTTATGAGTACTTGATATTAAAATATATATATTTATCCTCTCATACAGCTCTCTCTTGGAACCATGCCTCTTCTTGCTTTCATGAACACTTTCCTCCTGGTGTTGCCACAGCATTGATAGACATCTGGGAGAATAAGCAGAACTATTTTTGGCTGGCCCATGATCAGCAGAATGGGTAGGCAATTTGTATGCAAACCCAAGTAAAACAAACAATTCAGGACAGCCACCAGCTAATATTTATATATTATTTTCAGCTCTGTTACTTATGTGGTATACCTGTGAAAAGAAAATCTGATGGGGGAGGGTGAAGGAGCATGCTTTACTCCACCCCCCCACCCCCCCCCAGTTGGATCTTACTCAAATACAAGGCTTTCTGGTGGCTGTGGTGGACAGCTAATAACTGAGAGGAAATAAGGTTGAGAGACATTATGACAGCCCTAATTTGTGTTAGGAGGCATGTAGCAGAGATGACCATCGAGCTCTGATCTCCTGAGGCTCAGTCTTACTGGCCAGAACAACTTTGCCTTGAATGAGCCTCATTCAGCAACATTAATTTCAAGCATGTGCTCAAATCTCACTAGTTTAAAGCAACTCTCATAAATTTTAATAAAAAATCAGTGCAAAAGCTCAAATATTGATTAAAGTTTTCATGAGAAATAAGGTATCTCACCTGTGCCATCGCACAGGTTTCCCATCACTTCTGTATACACTGAATAGCAAGAAAAGTGATGCTGTGCAGAAAACTCTGTTCCTTTACAACTTAGGAAGTCAAGGACAGAAAGATGTTCATGTCACTTGAGGGGCTTTTTGTAACAGTTTTCACCTATATCAGTTCCCTTCCTTTTTTCCTTATTTCTAGAGGAAGCTGCTTTGTAGTTGTCTTTTCCAAATCAGTTTTTTTTGTTTACTTCTGCTATTAAATATGAAAATCCACTTATAAGAAAGCTGCAAAGGGAAATGGTGCAAAATTAATTATTTCAGAACACATGGGACTTTCACTTCCCTTTTGATTTATTTGGCAGAAGATAACATTTGGCACTGGCACTAGCCCTTTTGGCTGTGGGACTTTCTTTTCAATGAAGCGTTGGAAGCTTTTAAATGGGAGGTAACTGAACACTACCAAGCTGCTGCTGTAGGCTGAGGGAAATGAGCTTTAATGTGCCTTTGGTATTCTCTCTGGGTTCCTGACCAGCATTTCAAAGAGGAAGTGTCTCACAGAGATTTACTGCTGTGACTTCTGCTGTGCCCAGCTATTGCTGTGATGGGATTCTGGGAGTTCAACAAGAGCATACAAATACCTATAGAGTAGAGGCATGAGCAATAAAGCTTATAATTATGTCGCTCATTATTAAGTTTGTTCTTTGATTTAACAGCTTCCAGGAGCCTGGGATGTGATGCTAGTAACATCTGGAGTAGAATTCATCAACTCTTTGTTAGAGAAGAAGAGCTACAGATGGAGAGAATGCAATTACCAAAGCTGCAATTTTGCCAGGATTTTCTGGATTTACTTTGCACAAAGTGCCAAGGCATCTTTAACAGTCACAAATTATCATGACATTTACCTTTTGGATGGGATACAAATATAGGCTTATTACGAAGAATATGGTTGCAAAAATAATTTGCCTAGCATATAAATAGTGTCTGTGTGTAATAGTGCATGTGGTAGTACTCCTCAAGAGAAGTGAAAGAGATGGTTAGTCTGCCAAGCACTTCAAATAAATTGTGTCTGAAAAGCAGTAGTGCTGGTTATATAAGAATATAGGTGATTGGTACCATATGTTGTTCTAGAGGTTCTTTCTTCAACTGAGCAGTCATGTATTAAAGTGGAAATAACTGAAACTGTTTTAAACTCCTCAGTAACTTATTTTCCATGCCCCATCCTACCTCTTATTTGACAGCCTTGAGTTCTTTGGGACTGTGAAGGCCTTTTTCCAAAAATCTTGGATTGTCACTTTCTCAAATAGAAACAGTGGCATTGACTAAGCTGCCGAAACAAGACAAAGACAAATCCCACTTGTGGAGCATCATGAAGCAAGAAATGCTTTGAAACTTGATAGCAAATACCTATATAATATTAAATAGGTGATAACTACAAGAGATGATTGCAATAGGAAATGGAGTTCCTTTCAGTTATATAGGAGCATATACTGCTCTAAAATCTTTGTACAGAAATTAGGGGGAAAGGGGGTAAGAGGCAGAAATGAAGAATGCTAGGAGAAACACAGAAGTGTGGTGCATAAGGGACAGAGTGGTAGGATATGCTGTAAACAACAGATCTTCTTTTCCAGAAAGTGGAGTGATGAATGCAGTGCTTTCTCATTCCAGTAGGTAGGGGCTACTCAAATACGAATGAATGTTCAGTTTTTTTCAAATGTAAATTTGACCTCTGGCTTTCTGAAGGCCAATGGAACAGGCCTAGACAAACCCCAGAAGGCACATTAGCAGTGAACACTATCCAAATGGCATTTCAAATGCCAAATGCAGTAACTCACCCTTTGCTTATATCTCATCTGTCATTGTTGTAGCTGTCTAGCTACTTTCCTGGAGTATTGTCATCTGACAGTGTATTTATCCTCATCACTGGCTTATTTCACTTATCCAACACTTCTGTTTTGGAGGAATGAAAAAATATTGCTGCAGTGGAGGCATCCTGTAAGCACTAAGTTGCTAAAACTGAAGTGTCCTTCCCCCCCACAGTTAGGGTAGTCAGGGCTTCACTTACAAATCAGCTCTTGAGCCTGTGCCTTGTCATTCAAAGCCAAAAATCATGTGTCTTCAGCATTTGAAAAGTGATACTTTGTACTCCAGTAGAGGAGCCAGCTTGCTAATTCTGGCACCTGTATGCCTCTAGTGCTGCTAAACACACGTTCTCCTTTGATCATTGCTCCTGAACTCCTAATAGACTGTCATTTCTGTAATCCTCTTCTTTTTTTGCTGTTGTCTCATCATTGCTTCTTGTAAATTCTCCTACTTGGCATGCCATGATGCCATGCCATAAAATGAGCATTTCCTCACCTTTCACAAGGGGCTGAGGCAGTCCAATCTGGGGAGAGCGCAGCCAGCATGTGCGCTGTCTGCAGAGAGGCAGTTTTCTGTTGCTTTATCTGCTACATGCATCCAGGTGCTGTTGTCCTCCTTCTGGAGATCTTCCCAAATCCTGCAAGAAGTGTCGACAAGCTAGTACCTTTTGAGCAGTACCAACAGCTGAACAGGTGCACGTAGGTGTTGGAAATTCAGAGACTAGGGGATTTCCCACATCACAAGACATCAGCTCTCACTTACTGCAGCATGTGGTCAGCCCTGGCTGCTGCCTTGGCTGTCCTCTGCAGGCAGGCAGAGGATGTCTGTGCGGATAGATATTCTGCCTCTTATTATGCCCCTGCTCACTCTGCCCCATCAGTTCAGGACTCCCAATGAGCAAGAGGTAGGAGGAATTGCAAGCCCAGCCGTCCCAAGGAGGAGTTAATCTTCTTCCATTTGTGAGCATTTCAGAAGTACGAAGTGGAAGAAGGGAAGAATGGGAACTGAGCTGAGTTTCAGAAATATTTGTTCCTTGTTTTTTGGGGTTTTTTTTAGTGATGTGTTTTGGGTTTTTTTTGGGGGGGGTGTCCAACCCCCTCTCCACCACACTTGCTACACACGTGCACATGTGCACGTGCACACACACATATGCATGCACACACACTGTACTGTACTGCAGACTCTTGAAACAGGGCTGCCTGCGGGAGTCTTTTCATGCTCAGTATTGGCGCTGCCACCTCTGAACTGCTTTACAATGTTGTAATTACCATGATTTCTTTGGGGGTCTGCAGTCTCTTAGATAGGTCAGGCTTGTAAATGGAAACTTTGCCCAGGAGTGTTTGAAGTGTGGCAGCTAGTAGCCTTTCCATCGTAAATAACAATCATTTGCCATGATAAAGTTGGAAGAAAGTGGGGTGGGTTTTTTTGTTGTGTTATTTCTTTCCAGAGGAGGCTGTGCTCCCTTGCTGGAAGGTATAATGGCTGTGTGAATTGCTATTTAATCAGGGAAGCTAATTAAGTCTTAGCTGTTAATGTTTTCACGAGAGAGCTGTATATGATTTGCAGTGGCTGGAACTGCAGTTGCAGGCAATTAGGTTGCTCTTGGCTGGCTAAAACCCGAAAGTGCAGTTTTATGAGGGGTAGTTAAGATATTTGGAGTCAGGAGAGAGATTGCCTTCCTTAATGTTTTCCTTAAGCTGAACGGGATATTTTTTGTTGTTGTCTTTAAAAGGAAACAATCTAAAGCATTGAGGCAACGAAGAAATACTTTTTTGTGAAGAAATATTGTTTTGTGTGTATATAATTGCAGTGATACATCCAGTTTTATAGCACAGAAATAATATACTTGGTGGTTAAGTATAAAGCCTGTGCTTAACAGAAATCTTATTCAGCTTTTCAGCATGGCTTGTTTAGTTTTATAAAGCAATAGAGGAACTAAGGTGCTTAGCCATAGCTATCGCCTGCCTCATCAGATATCAACAAAGGCCTCGTGCTTACAGGTCTCAGCAAAACTTCTGAATCAAGTCAGTCAGACTTAGCACAACAGATAGTCTTAAAGGGAGAAGTTGTGCAATGACTGGCCTAAAGAACCATAGGATTTATTAGCTGAAGTGGGATAAGATGTGTGGAATACTCGTCAGGCGTAGACAAAACAAAACCAGGAACTAAATACTACAATAAATAGCATGCAGCTCTGTTTAATGATTAAGGTTATGCTTTTTTTCGTATCTGCCAAATGTTAAATCTTGCTATTGCATATAAATGATATACTGTGGTGATCACTGTAATCTTTGGTCCTCTGGGAACTGGTTCAGTAATCATATCATAGCCTTGCGTCCAGTAATATGCCATTTCTACTTGGCATAAGGAACAGAAGGGAGGAGAAAAAATATTTTCCTCTCTCCCTTTTTTTTTGAACTGCATGCTATTTGGAAAGAGACTTTTCTTTTAGGACAGAAATATTCCAGAGAAATTTCAGACACTTGAAACAGGAGAAAAGGAGCAAAAAAATGGACTTAAGAGGCTTTAGATTAAAAGCATGGTAAAATCATAGCCTCTGAAGCTATAGGAGTTTTGACTTCAGTTTCAGTGGAGTCAGAGCTGCGACCCTTTCCTCCTCTCTCTCCCCACCACTACTGTGGCAGTCATTTCTCTGTAGGCAGGAGCTAGTGAAACTAGAAATGTGGAAGTAATGAACCGAACAGATACTCAGGGGTCTGTGGATGGGCGCAGTAATGTCATGAGGCACAATGTCAGAGCTCGCTTTGCAGCGGTCGAATGGCTGCTCTTTACTTGCTCCCTGTACACAGCTTGCAAAGCTTGCTTTTTCTTTAGGCTTGGGATGTTAATGTAGCGCGTTGTATTTTTTTTCTGCAGCATGTCCCACACAATTGTGTCACTAAAGTGCGCTAAACTATAACACTGTGATGACAAACTGGCAAATATTAGAGGGCGACAGAAGCTACATACTGCAGTGATGCAAATGGGGCTGAAATTACCAGTGCCAAGATAGCCATGCAAGCAAAACTAACTCAGCAACTCTGCTTGGGTACCAGAAATGCTACAGTGAGTAAGTTGATGAGCTTATTCAACTGGGCTGCATCCAGCAGCTGAGCTAGCTTTTTCAGAGCCATTTTAACTGTATTGGTGCTGGACTGCATTGCTTAGTGTAGATGCACTCTTTCAGTAGCTTATGCTGATTTATTTTGTGATACATGGTATTTTTACCACCAGCACTCTGAATTTCCCTTTTCCTGTGCTTAACCGCAATGGAGAGGCAGTCTGAAATAGTACCATTCTGACTTTTGTCTACTCTGAACTACTTTAAAGTAGCTACGTATAATAAATGCTACATTGGATGCCAAAAGAGCATGTATGACTGTAGCAGGTGAGACCAAAGAGAGGTGTAACAGTAATGAAGTCTTTCTGCCTTGCATTTGAAACCTGTTCCTGGAGCTAGCATTAGCTGACTCTGTCCTTCAGGGTTCTTCCAGGTCTATGCAATGCAGTGCTTTCATTAGACTGGCTTGAGTTTTTGGCTTATTCCTATCCTGTCCCTCCACAGAGGGAGAGAGAAGTCATCTATGGCAGAAGTAATCAGACTTAGGATGCTAAAAGCTGCCCAAAAATCTGGATACCCAATTCCTACTAAAGTTCTCATTCAAAAAAGTTGGAGATCGGTAAGAGGTAAGAGATGGCTGTTTTGTAAGCTATTCTTTTTAAGTTTGCAGTCAACAAAATTAGTGACCTTTGAAAACTTGAATGTTATCCATCTCAAGTATGAGAATTCTTCTGAGAACGTTATCCAGACGGAGATACTTACTCTGTATGCAAAAATGGTTGCACTTTGGGAAGTTTACAGCCACTCACCCACCCTATCCTCTAGTCACAGAAAAAGTGTTTCCACTGGTGAGGAAGTCTTTATGGTGCAGAGAGAGAGATGGTCTTCATGAAGAAAACTAGGCTCCGATTCCAGGTTGGTCACTTTCTCTTAGAGGGTTGTTGTCATTTCACCTTTCTGAGTCTCTGTTTATGTTGCTATAAAATAGACAAATGGTTCCTACATCATTATTAAGTTTTTAAAATCTATTACATGTAACGCAGGAATTGCTGCTTGTGAGAGAGTTCTTAGTCGTTGTGCAAGATCAGTATTTCCCTAGTCTCTTCCACTGCAAAAATACACACTTTGCTAAGATCTATTCCACTTACTTACCTAGAAATCTTCTGCTTGGAAGGGTTGTCTGTGCAATACTAAGATACTAACTGAAGAGGAATGCATCTATCATGAGGAGACCCTACAGGAGGATTAAGTGAAATCTTTGAAGGATAAGAAAAGAATGGTTAGAACGTCTACTGTGGTATGGCAGCAGAGGAATAGATGTTAATCCGGGCTAAATAACTTTGAGAGCCTGGAAGCCTGCTGAGGAATAACATTGCTCATCTATTATCCATAAGCAGCTGAGAATACAGATTTTCTTGTTCAGAAAGAAAGCATGGCTGTCCTAATTTTCAGGCTGTTTTCTCAAGTAAATTAACAGAGAATATTACTGCATCTGTGATTGCCTGAGGACACTCTTCTCAGATCTCCACTTGAGAAATTCTGGCACAATAATCCAGCTTGGATGCACTGAAAATAGGGACTATTCATTAATGCTACAGAGGACATTTCTGGCACTCCTGCAGCTGTATGCATGGCTTTTTCCAGTTAACGTCCTCTTTACTAGCTCAGAGGGGAGCTTGGTGATGGGCATGCGTACAGGTGGTTAAGAGTGGAGTTTCCAGATGTGCTTAAGAATCACACCTGTAATCCCCCCCTTTCAGGGGGATTGTGTGCTTAAATATGTACTTACGGATCTGACCCAAAGGGATGTTAAAACACAGAATTGATTAGTATAGCGCTGTTGCTCTTAGTTCACAATTTATTTTTTTCCCCTACACATCCCATCCACATGTGCACTTTTATCTGTGTTGGAGTTCCTGAGACTTGAGTAATTAAGAGAAACGCTGACAAATGCTGACCCTTGGGAGAAACTGAAATAGGCTTTGCTGATTGAGAAATAGGTGGCTTATTACTCCTGTTGTAAGGGAGGCTGGAATGATTGCCAGCTTAAACCAAGAGCTTGGGCTCTGGCAGCAGTTCTTGGAACAGTCCAGCTAGGGGAGCAGCTTTGAGCTGGGTTTTACTACTGTGAATTTCATTAATAATAGAGCTATGGTTCAGAAAGGGGCTAAATTCTTGACCCAAAAATATGCACAGGCTGAAAGGTGCTTTTATTTACTCTGAGAACAGATTAATCAGTATAGTTTGTGTCTCAGATGTTTTAATGCAGTTTTTATACACGCTTGCAGTCATTAGTTTTCAAATGATGATTGAATTAGCAAAGTAGACTCCTCCACCACTGGCAAGTGCCACAAACCTTGCAGTTGCAGGGCTGAAGAAGTCTGGGGGCAGAGTGGGCGGAGGGGAGGCAGTTTCTGAAAAAGAAAAACCATATCAAATTATTTCTAACAGCAAATAAAGTTTTGTTTGATGTAATTAGGTAGATATAACTGAAAGTTTTTCTAGATGTTAAGCAGGATTAAAGTGGCATCAGTAGGAGTGTTCAGATCCCCAAGCGTGGATCTGGAGAAAAGGTGTCCCGGTGTGCTGCTGTTCAGGTTGGGCAGAAGGAAATAAAGCTGGCAGCCTGCTGGCAGACTGGGGCAGGCTCATCCGTTTTGAGAACAGGGCGAGCTGCGTGTGTGCAGGTAAGAACCTGATATGAAAACACTTTCTTCCTTTTCAGACTTCTTCCCAAGGGAATACGTTTCTTTAGAAAAGGGCAAGTTTAACCTTATCTTCTCTAGGGAAAATTAACAAGCAAAATCATATCTCCTGTGTATGGTATTCTTTTTCTCAGGCGGCTTAACTATTCAGACAAAAAAACCCCGCTCCTTTGCCTCCTCGGTAAAGGTGTTTGCCTTCTAAGATTCCAGCTTGGACTATATAGTATGAAATTTCATTGTGTCTCTTGATAGCAAGGCAGATTTTGTCTTGTAGTGACTGCTACTAAATAATTAAATTGCTGCCTTTGAATGAGCAGGTCTCCTCTCAGAGTGTGACTGGGCAGTGGGCTGAAACTCAAGATTTAACACTGTCTCTTCGACCAGGCCTAACGTGTTACTAACAAGGTTTCTCAAGCACCTCTGATTTCTCTCTAAATAGCCTATTTGCCTGGCCCTTGTGTGCAAGAAACCTGGCACTTAACTTATCCAGATGGCATATTTTGTCTGGGAGTTGGTTTTCAACCTCACCAGCTTGTTGGTCTGGGCTACTGATCAGCTTAATTATCCTCACCCAGTTAAGTGCCGGGCCATCAGTGTCACTGGGCCGTCAGTGTCACGGGCTGGGCTCTTGTAGGCCAAAGGGTGCGCAGGAGTCCTGGGCGTAGACTTTGAGGGGTCAATCACTCCAGACATCGATCGTGGTTTTTGGGTTGCAGCATTAGTCCTTGGTTCCAAATTGTCCTGTGTTCTCCTTGATATGTTGATGCTTACCGGATGATGGGTTTTTTTTCTCTGTTTCTTAACAGTAGCAGGCTTTATTGATGATTTGTGGGGTAAGCAACATTTGGTGTTATCTGGCTTCATGACCATATCTGTTGGCTATTCTGTCATGAGTAATGTTAATATTGGATGTCTCCTGGCAAGTCCATTGTAAACAAATGTTAAAAAAAAAAAAAAGAGTTCTCTCATAAGATAGAAAACTTCTAGCCTGTGTTTTTACTGCAGTAAATGAAGTGGGTATTTTCTTTTATATTTTAGATGAATGACTCCATGTGAGAGCCAGCAGTTCGTAACGGTCCCAAATTCTGCCTTGTAAAACAAGAAGAGATATTAGTGGGTATGCAGGGAGCACATGAGGAGGTTGTTCAGCTTTGTTTCTGCTGACCAAAATAACAAAGCTTTGAAGCTATTTAGCAACAGGCAAAACCAAAGTTACAGTGACTGGGTTATGATGCACATGACCACCATACTGGAAACCATTGTGCCTACATATAAATGCTGTCAAAACAATCATATGCTGAAGGCTGTTCTAAGTCATCACTGTAGTCAGAAGATGAAAAACGCCTGGGTATATTATTAGCCATACAAATAAAATCCCACACCGAAGGGGTATGGCTGCTCTGGACCGAATGATCACAAGTTTGCTCAGCCCAGGGCCTGCAGCAGGAGCACCAGTGAGGTGCACAGGACGTGCTGCACCCTGAGCCTCGCGCTCGCTGCCCGGCCGGATCCTGGGAGCTCCCGTCACCCTGTGCGGAAGACTCGCTACCATCAGTGCGTGGGGAATATAAGAGAAGATTTGAATCCCTTAAAGGGTATTTAGCTACAGAAAGCTGATGCAGAGATGTTGCTTAACTGTTAGTAAGAGAACTAGAGCTTAGATGCATAGCTGCAAGATGCATAAAATGTGTTATTACGTTTTGTGTTTTTTGTTCAGAGTGGTGCCAATTTATTAGAGCGGAATCTGGCCCCCTGTTTGTCTCAAGACAGCCTTATAATCTTGTGGGACAGTAGCGAAGCATTGCCCTGTTGCTACTGTAATGCAATTCAGCCATCAGTTTAAAAACAAGGACTGGTTTTCATGTATTGACTGCTTGCAAAGTTGGGGGGGGGGTTGGGGGGGATTTTTCATGTTTTGGGGGGTGTTTTGTTTTGTTTTTTAAGTGAGATGAAAGCATGTTGTCCCGTTTATCTCCTGCCTTCAGGGCAAGCTTCCTGATTGTTTGTCCTTGCCAGTTTGAGCCAGGAAGTTTTATAGATGTGCTAGGCACTTTAGTATTGCAACTTGAAATACCTGATTTGGCAGGAGGAGAAGGTGGGGAATTTCTTGTTTCCATTTAAACTGCTTTCAGTTCAGAATGAAATCCCGTCTAAACTTAGAAGTTTGGATTGAAGCTTGAGGATCAAGGAAAATAGAACAGAAAGAAAATGTAGCTTTACCTTGCAGCTGTAGCTGAAAAGGGTAATCTCAGATTCAGGGCTTTTTTTTTTTTTTACTCTCTCTCTCTGTCCATCCATCCGTGTCTCCTGAAAGAGGCCAACTACATTAATGTGTGCCTGCAGTCTTTTTCTTTTTTTGTTGCTGTTGGTGGGGGGGGGCTTGGGGGAAGAGGGGTTTGTTTGTTTTTTAGTGCGGTATATGATAACATGCGAGAATCACAATTGCAAAGGCTTTTCTTTGTCAGAAAATAGGGCTATTTAAATTAAGCTACGGTGCAAAATCTAGAGGCAGCAACGAAGTTGGGATTGTTTAGAAATAACAGGGTTGGCAGCTGCTGTGGTTGGTCTGTAGGCTTGTAAACCAGGAAACAGAGCATCTGTCATAGCTGCGTCCTCTCCATTAGACTTGGGGAAGCTGTGGCATATGTTATGTGCGATTGCTAAAATTGGATAAGGGTTTTTGTGGGAGTTTGGGGAAAAAATATAAATTGCAATACAGTGATACAAATTAAAGGAAGCTTGGCTTGCATGAGGATGGCATACCAGCCTCTAAAAATGCTGTGGCCTACTACCTCTCTGTTTGTCGAAATGTATTTCTACCCCTGAATCTGATGCATGGAGCTTTGTGGATCGCTTCTTTTGGGTGGCTCTCTGAATTTTAGACAATGCGTGTGCATTTAGGCCTGTTGCATGTCATACAAAGCAACTTGCCTAGTCACATGGAGAAAATCTGATCTCAGGTGATATCCCATGAAGTCATGCTGTAAAGAAGAAATTGGCCACGAGATTTTTAGGCTGGTTTTTTTGAACCCAAATATCCCCACATTTAGAAACTGGAGATGGCAGGAGGAGTGAATTAATTTTTTAAAATTAATTTGATATAGGTGCATCATCAGGTTTTTCTGGAGGAGTTGGAATTTCCATTTCCCAGTTGTTTGGGGAGAGATCTCAAGTTTAGTACCGGGTCCTGAATGTGCATTCCCACTGCTTGTAAGTAAAGACTGTACCGCAATGTATGTGATTACCAGCCCAGGCCCTGTGATCTCCAGAAGCCTCTGAAGAGCCACGTGGTGAGCAGATGAGAGCCAGCAGGTTGCCTTAAGAGGGGCATTCTTGAAATTTCTATGGATTCTATTTAATGGTGTTTTATTATTATGTTTTCTGACTATTTCTGCTTAACTTTCACTAAGCCAATTGGCAATGTCTGATCAAGATGGATCTCCCACTGAAGATTTTTAAGCTGGTGTAAATGGAAAATTTTTAGGTCAAGCTTACGGACCTGTCACTGGAGCTAACAGAATAACTGAGAGAAGTAGTTGGAGTTTCTCTGTGTAGACGATCAAGAGGTGGATGAGACAGACCCTTTGCCTCTGAGCGCCGCAGCTCTGAGAAATGTAGGACTCTCGGTAGACACTTTTTTACATCCTGTCTATAACCTGGTCTGTCCTCCACGCTCTACTCAAACTTTCCTCCTGCTTCTTTCTATGCCCTTTTGTGGCTTGCCCTCTTCTAGCCGTTGTTCTCTAGGCTTCTCAATCCAGTCTTAGTACTGGTTCTCCTACTTCTACCTTCTCATCCAAGCTGATCCTTCCCCTCCGTTGGGTTAAACTCCGTGCAACCTCCTCCCATGCTGTCTTTTGCTCTTGCTGCCAGCTCCCTCCTCCACTCTTCTCTCCAGTTAGCCAGCTCCATTGACTGTGTGGTGGCATTACTCCTGCTCCTAGTCCCAGTTCTCCTTCAGCCATCTCAGCCCTAGTTCTTCTGTCTTTTTGCTTTTTCTTTTCATGGCAGTGGACTCCATCCCATTCGTCCTTTTTGTTTAATCCTAATTAATGGTGGCTTTTCCCCTATGTGGCAGCTTTCTTCTCTTAAGCTGGCAGCAAAAACCTTGCTGAAAAGCCAGCAAAAAAGTTTTCCATGTGTATTTGGCTTGGATTATCTCAGTGCTGCTTGGCTGGAGCGCATTTGGTGGTTCTGTGATGCGTGTGGAGGGTGGAGAGGCAGCAGAGTGGCCTTAGTCATCGTGGGGTCTTACAGAAGTGGTTGCCAGCAGTCTGTCAAGTTACCCTTGTGCTTGCAGGGTTAAATTAAGCCATGCTGTTTTAGCAATGGTAAAAGGAAGGCTCCCAGGCCATGCTTTGTTTGGGGCAGGAGGTGGTTAAAGTTCTTGCTGTCAAATGGGAGGGTATTAAAGGTACTCAAAGAGTTCATCAGAATGCTGAATATGGTCAGAGCTATATATTTTGGCTAGTTTTTTAGAGCTAAACAGTGTGTTTGTTTTAAACCAGCATGAAGCAGAATTCAAGGATTACACTTATTGTAATATTATTATTTATTGTAATTAAAAGAGGAAATGAATGAGCAGGGAAGTAGGGGCAATAGTATCTGTACAAGTAACTGATGCTCCTCATGAAAATAATCAATGTAGCATAAAGCACTCACAGTTGCCAGGCATTAACGAACTTCTTATTTTTCAGTATGGAGTCTACCCATTCAATGACAGTAGGGCAAAGGACTGTATACAAAGAAAGATACAAGCTATTAATATTTTCAACATGTTTCTCACTACACTCATCCAAAACAGCAGTGCTTCAAAAGCAAGTTTTACAATGTGACAGATGGGAAATGCTTGCAGACCTCAAACAAACCAAAATCCCAGGAGGCTTGATCAGTACATACAGAAGGAAGGCAGAGTGTTTTATATAATGTTTTCACCAAAGGAAATATGTATGTCTTCAGGACACAGCAGCTCCCAGTGAATTAGGCAGCGTGCCAGTTTTCATAGGACTCTAACAACATTTGCCCTGATCTGATGACTGTCACAGGACTGACTACTGCAGACTCAGACTGAGCCAAAGGGCACTGGCCTGGTGGACTCATTTTGGACAGTTCAGTTCTTCACAGCCTGCATCTGCCAGCCTGTGCAGACCAGTGCCTCCTGGACGTCTCCA
Organism: Apteryx mantelli; assembly: GCF_036417845.1. NCBI lineage: Eukaryota > Metazoa > Chordata > Aves > Apterygiformes > Apterygidae > Apteryx > Apteryx mantelli. The sequence goes on along the minus strand of NC_089989.1, from coordinate 9,716,878 downwards.
AAAGCAGCAGTTTGAGCAGCTCTGTAGGCTCACGAAGCGGGGTGCTGCCATGCTCCGGTCCAGCTCACAGTGACACCCTCCTTAGAAACCTTGCAGGACCAGCTTCCCCATCCCTTTTTCCCTAACTCCTCACAGGTCAACGAAGCATGAAGAGCTGCTCCAAGGCCCTCCAAGCCTCTTCCACGTCCTGTGGAGTGGCTGCTTCTGGTGCCTCCAGGCTTGTTCTCCCTCCGTGTCTGTCCAGCAGACTGACCTTGCTGCGCACTGCTGGTGAAATGGCAGTGTGAGGAGATAGCAGAAAAGCCTGTCAGAAGCCTGAAGTTCCCTCCTGCAGCTGTCTTTGGGATGTAGCACCTCCACACACCTTTCAATGTGGTTTCTGGCAGCAGAGCCAAAGCAGGGCCATGATTGCACTGGGAAGGGAGTATGACAAAAGCTGCATGTGTGCATACGTAGGGAAAGGAGGAGAGAATGGGACAGTATGTGGATCAGGCAGTTGTCAGAGACCAAAAGTCCTGTGTGTGTTCTGGTCCCATTCAGTGACAGGACAGTAGTTGTACTCTACTGTCCTAATTTTCTGAAGATCGTGCTTCGGAACTGAAGCTAATATAGTAGTGGTCTTTTGGCGCTTGTCATTGCAGTAAATGGAAATCTTCATTTGCCACAGAAATGGTGAAGCAGATTTGGAAGCAGAAGACTGCTTGTCAGCAAATGTGGGTATAGCATATCTGGGTCTTGTCTTTTGTGGGAAGAGAAATAACACACCACTTACCTGACTGATAGAAATTAAATAACAACTACTACCTCTGGTTAACTTCATTGTGAGATTTTAAAATTTTTTTGCTTAAATATATAGGCAGGCAGTGATGTTTGCTGAAGCCTTTATCTGCCTTTATATGCCTTCACAAGGCAAACAATAATCTTTCATACCTTGTTTTTTGGATGTGCTGAAAATAGAAAGAGGTTGTTAGAAAAATGTGGCAACACTATTATTGAAAATTAGGGGATAGCGCTGGCTCTCAGATTTAGAGAGATTGCTCTAAATTCTGCCCCAGCCTATTGCCTGGGCAAATTACTTTGCCTTTCTGTTCTACTCTTTGCTCCTCTTCTCTGTCTTGGCTTTTTCCATTGCTGTATCTCAAAACTCACATCTTTCTGCAACCCTCTGAGGCAGCAGAAGGTGAATTCCTTTAAGGCAGGAAATAAGCCCTGCCCAAGTCCTCCCTGCAGCAGCTTAGGGCAACAGCTGGCCAGCGTAGAAATTACTGGGGCAACCACACCATGAATACCAAGTAAGGGCACAAAATTGGAGCCAGTGGGGAAAGGGTAGATGGGCGGCCTGTTTGAGAGGAGATGAGAGTGGTAAAAGGGGTGAAGTTGGGGAGGGGTATGTAAAGGGAGCAAATGGTGTGGTGGGGGTACCTGTCAGTCAGGCCTGCGTCCGCTTGCTGCAGTTCAGAGCAGGACAGTAAACCATACGTGTGGTTGCCTTGCTTCCGTAGCGGAGAGGGAGCTGGCGTGTTTTTTCCAGGGTGTCAGCGAGGGAATACTGGAAGTTGTCTTCCTGGCATCAGTCAGGGAACACCGGGAGGGCACCACCTTCCAGCATCCCCTCTTCCTAGCTCAACAGCTGCACATGTTTTCTTTACCATCTACTGAAAGAACGGAGCTGGGCTCACCCAGGAAGCTACTAGAAACTCCCTTCATAGTGCTGATACTTGCAGCCAGTAAATGTGCCCCACTCTTTCCCTACACTGGAGCAGCAGAGCTGGTGCCGCCTGTCACCAGTCATGACCTTTTTTGAACCTCTCCATGTTCCCTCGCAGTTGCGTTTCACACTAAAACCCATGTGGGCTCTGAAAGAAGACCTTTGTGTTTGAACAGCGCAGAGGCTTCTTAATACCAGTTAGGACCAGTGAATGATACCCAACTAATAGAAAGAACAGTGGGCAGATGCATCTTTATACAATGGTAAATTAATAATTACCCTCTTGTATAAAACATCAGACGGATGGGAATGCAGTCAGGAGACGAGTCCAAATAAGTACAGGAGTGCTGTCCTTAGCTGGGCAGCTTCTCCAAAGGGGATCTTGTTCAATAGTTCATTTATAACTGTGGTGAAGCTAGAAGCAGATGTGTGGTTGGAGTGGATGGTAATTGTGGTGTTTTGTTGCAGCAGACAGTCTAGAAGCTAACAATAGAAATTGTGACAAAGACTTTATTGTGAAGCATTACAGTTCTCTCTGTATCTCTGAATAAGGAAACGACAAAGAAAATGCCATATTCAGTAAGGTAGAAATCACAAAGGTGTCTAAGCAAGTAGGTACCCAACACTGTAAAGGTCTTTTGGTTCTGTTGTAACTTATGTGTCGCTATAGAGTAGCAGGGGCAAGTTGTGCTAATGTGAGCTGAGCAATAATATACCCAAATAATAGATAACTACCCACAGCCTTGTTAAAATCAGTGGAATTGACTGGGAAATAGTGTTAGTCAGCCTAAGATCCTTGTAAGAGAGAGATGTTCATTGGTCACTTAGTTTTGATATAATTCCTTGATGAGTGGGAAAAGCTTATTTCTGCTTTAATCTGCCTCCATGATCAATTGTTCATTGGGGACATTGGGAAGACACCTGTAAATCATTGCAAGCTTATAAGAAAATACTGTAAATTTTTCAGATAGGCTTCACTCAGGCTTCCAAGATTGTCAGGCTAATTTTGCACTCATGGTACAAGTGTTTTTTTACTTTACCTCTGTTCTGGTAATAATGATAGGAACAGAATTCATTGGCTGTCAAAACCCCCAGTTCTCTCCATCTTCTCCTTCCTGTCCCCCCTCCTTCCCCCCCAAAAAAACACAAAAGAAAACTTGATATGGGCTATGTAGTCATTCCTTTTCATGATTCTGCCTTTGACATTTCCTGTTTAGTTTTTTGTTTGTTTGTTTGCTTGTTATTTCTTGTGGGTTTTTCTGGGTGATTACAGAATTCCATGTAGCTGCAAAGGTAGGTCTCTGCCAGTAAGAAATATGAAGCATTTTTGTGGGAGGTTAAAGGATATATATTTATCTGAGAATCAGTCCATAATATGTCCTGGTAGCTAAAAGACAAGCTCTTTCTGCAGGTTAGATCTTAGCATCTTTTACATCAAGAGTGAATTTCACATCAGCAGAGCTCGGTGCACTACTGAAGATGAACATCAGCTTCAGTTCTGTACTGAGACTTGACTTGAAGAGTAAACACTCATGGTTTGGACTCAAAATTATGCAGGTCGTCTCAGCAGGGATTTCTGTATGCTACAGAAATGTGAGCAGTTCTGGTCGTGTGGTTTGGCTTTTGTTTTTCATCTTTCTTTCTGAAGGACTGAATTATTCTTGCGTGGAAAGATCGGTAAATTGAAAAGTTGCTGTTTTAACTCGTTACTGGTGTGACTGCATTCAAGCTGTAGTTATACATGCCATCCATTATCACTGCTGTGGATTCACGTAAGAACTCATGTCCATGAGATAGATAAGTACTACAGAAATATTGGCGCACCTGAAAGAGAGGCAAGACAGAAGAATGTTTTTAGGAAACTATTTTATTTCTCTCCTTCACAAGCAGGCTCTACTGGTTAGCAAGACAGAGGAAATTTGTTCTGTTACTGGTAGCTAGAGCTAGCAGCAAGCAGATCAGATTTCGTGTCATGTCTCGGAGCCTGAAAGACTGGATGTCAGTATTTCTTCAGTATGGTTGCAATCTTTATCTGTAATTGCAGATGTTAACAAATGAGCTAGGAAATGAAGTTACTGCCACTTCCTTCTTTCCTTTTCCCACTCTACCCCCTCCCTAATTTGAGTAGGAAAACAGACCTATGAAGCAATCGGCTGCTTACCCACAGTGGCCACCTTAGGAACCAGCTCAGCCCAAAATGTGTCTATAAAGGGATATGGTGCAGAGAGAAGCAGCCAGAGACCCAGATACTATGGACAGTTTGTGGGCACAGAATTGTCTCTTGGCTCCCTCCTGAACTGTGATTTCTTTTTAATTCTGCTGGGGTTTTACTTCCTTCCTCAGCGCTATAGATCAGCAACATCTACACTCGGGATACAGACAGGATGTGCTGGTGTTCCTCATGGCTTGCTGTAGGTACCTGCTTGGCACAAAACCTGAGACTTAAAACAGTTGTCAGACGGACTCAGGAGGGAACCTTCCTTCTAGGTCACATTGGCAGGGCCCACTGGGAATTTTCACCTTTTTCTGTAGAATGGGATATAGTAAATTTCCAAGAATGACCTAACAGCTTTAGTTGATGAATATCTTGTGATTGCAGGGGTCCAGGATGCTGGCAGTGCTTTTGATTTTCCCTGCTCTCAGCAAGCCCTGTTGTGGCTTTTGGTGTTTCACTGCAGGTCGTTGTTTTAAGACACTTAAAAGTATTACGCAACTTACTGTGCTAGTAGTGAGTGAAATCAGCATTGCTTAGCAGAAACTAGGGAATATCTGTTGACTGATAGCAGTTTCAGAGAACAGGATTCATTGACCAGACTGATACCTTTTGGGCCTGTGTTATAGTCTGGGGAGAGAGACTGATATTTTATTGTTTCATACGATATTGTAAAGCTACAGATTGCAACTCCTGTATCACCCGACTTCTCTGAGGAAACAAGGCTTGTGCAATCGTTCTGTCAGCCTGCTGTCTACTACTTTTCTCCCAATAATTCCTGAACCTGTTGACTAGTGGCAGCCAAATTTGACAGAGAAAAACCTAATATCTTAGGGACTTCAATTTATAAGCTTCATAACATCAAATAGAGGCAAGAGATGTAAATTAATTCCTTTCCTGAAAAGCTGCAGTTTACTAGCTTATATTAGACATCTGAGAATTCCCATAAGAGCCTGTCACTATGAATGTCCCAGCCTCAAGAAAAATTTCAGCAGATATCAACCATATTAGGTCCCACTGTGAGATGCAAGCTTGGCCAAGCTTTACCAGTTCAAAAGCACTCAAAACTAATTTCTTTATGCATATTATTTTAGACATCTTATTTATTTGATCTGAGCCACATCTTGATCTGGCCAAGTTTTTGGGGCCAGCTCTACATCTTGATAATGGGATGACTGTACTTGGTATGTTAAGTAAGTCATGTCACAATATTTATTTTTAGTTGTGTCGTTATGTTTAAGAAATATAGCAACCTCCAGCCCAACCAGCACTTTTGGGTACCTTTCTTCAGGCATAGGTGACTGTGGTGTTGGAGAGGGAAGTCTCCTGTACAGGACATCTAGAGCATCTCTCATGTGAGGAGAGGCTGAGAGAGCTGGGACTGTTTAGCCTGGAGAAGAGAAGACTGAGGGGGGAAATCTTACCAATGTGCATAAATATCTGAAGGGAGGGTGTCAAGAGGATGGGGCCAGGCTCTTCTCAGTGGTGCCCAGTGGCAGGACAAGGGGCAACGGGCACAAACGCAAACACAGGCAGGTCTGTCTGAACATGAGGAAAAACTTCTTTACTGTGAGGGTGACTGAGCACTGGAGCAGGTTGCCAAGGGAGGTTGTTGCGTCTCCATCCTTGGAGATATTCAAAAATCATCTGGACATGGTCCTGGGCAACCTGCTCTAGGTGACCCTGCTTGAGCAGGGGGGTTGGACTAGATGATCTCCAGAGGTCCCTGCCAACCTCGACTGTTCTGTGATTTTGTGACATGTTTGCATGTCTTATAAATATGCCATAACTATACCTTACTGAAGCTCGTTGCATAATTCTCTATTCAACCAAATGTTCATATATTTTTTTCCAGCCAAAACAGAACACTGTTCATAGAATAAGATCTTTCTAGTGCAGCATGTATGTTTTCATGCATCTTTTAAGCTTTTATATACCTTTTTTATATACCTTTGATATAACTTATATAAAGATTTTCCACCACATTGTTCAGTGTCTCTCAGATGGACAGTGATGCACTAGTTTACACCACCTGAATGTTTAGCATCTTTTTTGGATTTCTGTTTCCTATTTAAGCATGCATAACTTTTGAAAATAACTCAGAAAAGTAAATATATGCTGTATAAGTATTTAAGAAAAAAGATTGGAGAGAGGTATAGGGGGTCTGCACAGGGCTTATACAACCAGATATTCAGAGGATGTGTAATTTAGATTTCCTTCTGCAAGTGCTGCTGTTGTCAATAGTGAAAGAAACATAGCTGGATCTATAAATTTAATCAGGCAAATGCTTAGATCTGTGGCATATCTGCATATCTGTTTTTTTGTTTTTTTTTTTTTTTTAATCAGAGGCAAAATTATGTTAAAGTCAAAATGTAGGCTTGTATGAGGAAAATGGAAGTTTTTAACTTGAAAATAACAAATTGCTATGCACCAGTGAGCAATCTAATTTAGAAAGCACATATAACTGTATTTTGGGCCAAATTCAGAAGTACTAAAATCCAGCTAATTTCCTTCAGCTATTATTGCATTATCTTCAAAGCACTTAGTGTGCTTCACTGACTAATCAAGAGGACTGGGCTGAAATCATTTTAGTGTTATATCAGACAGGAAAAATATAAACAGCCATTGTGTAGTTTATGCAAGCTGAACACAAGAAAACCATTACAGAAAGGCACATGGCATTAAACTTGCCTAAAATCTAACAGTATTTTTCATATAAGGCCCTGTTGCTACCAAGCTATTCCACAAACATGTTTGCACAAAACCCAATCCCTCTGTAATTCCTTCAGGTGAAATCTAAGTGAAAATATAAACAAACAGTGGTATTTAGATTTTGCACATTTTTCTGGTGAAAGCAAAACTGCTGGTAGTTCATCTTCTGGAATAGCCACAATTTTTCTGCTCACATTTTTCTTGTCTCTGATCAATCTTGCTGCTGCTATTATTTCATATTGCAGAAGAAGTAGTTAGCCTCAGTTTTGTTGCATTTGCTCAGTGTGGTTTGTCAGAGCTATTCTGACCTCTTAGCTGGGGAATCTGATGCTGATGCAGATATGACTAAGGACTAGTTTTGATCCAGTTGGATTCCACAGGCAAATGTCACAGTTTTAACATGCCAGATTTCATGTAACCATCTTAGGAAATTAAATAGGAGGACAAGTACTAAGAAACACTTCCAAAATTTGTGATGGCTTTTCATGAACAAGAGACTACAAGGAAGTTCAAACAAGGTGAACCAAAAGAAAAAGGAATGTTTCTGTTTTGTCTGTGTGTTGTTTTTTTTCTTTTTCTTTAGATGATCTGTTTCAATCTGCAATTTTGCATAAAAGAAAACTCTTTCCATTAAGAAATCAAAGGTGGCATGCTGGCTGGCCAGGCCAGTGAGCACTACACACGGTGAACATCAACACGAACACAGTGAACACATTGTGGAGGTCCACATAACTGATTCAAAGGGCCAGATTTTTACACAATATGTAAATACCAGTACGAAAATTTAGTAGCACCGTTTTTCAATGCATATGGATTTCTGCTGTGCATATGTAGTAAAACAGCATATGTGGTAACACCTGGTGCGTAATACCTGTGTGCACCATACTTTGTTTACAGCTTCCAACTCGTATCCCTCCTATGAAAGAATACTAAAACAAAGCTCTACCTGTGGGCATCACAGAACTGAAGTCCAGTGAGCTCAGCTGTCCTCTTTCATACACTTACCATACTTCAATCCCATTTCATACGCTCCAAGACACTGTTGACATGGGATATGCATTTTGACATAAAACTTGGCATGTATATACTGTTCTTCTGACTTGTTTGTTCAATACAAATAGAACTGTAAGGACAAGCAACTTTGGCCACAAGGCATTCAACTGAAGACCCATTCAAGTTAGAGGAATAATGCCATCAAAGTTGTATGAAGCCAATATAGCATTTTATATAACAGCATTTCCTCAGATTTTATTGAATGGAGCTGACTTAGTCTTGACTTCTGTGGAGCCCCAGGAGCTCCCAGAGCTTTGAACATAACAGAGGTTCATTATTTAAAGGAACTGGACTTTCCAGCTGGCTGTGTATGCTTCTGCTCTGTTCTTCTTGGCCTTTTGATATCACTTGTGAAAGATGATAGCAATATTGCTGTGCACTTATATTATATACAGCCAGTTTTAAACTCTTCAAATCCACTTTTATTCAGACCATGAGAAAGAAAAATGCTTTTATTAATTAAGTGTCACTCTCTTTGTGCTAGTTTCCCTAGTTGTGCTTATTACCTTGGCCGCTATGTGTGCTTGACTCTCTCAAGCCATTCTTCTCTAATGTGGTTGTGATGCGGGACAGCCAGATGGTATGCAAAACCCTGATTTAGAGGGCTTTCTCCTTCCTTTTGGCTGAGCAACCCTAGTAACTGAAGTCAAGGAAGCTCTATTGTGCACTGAGGAATGTGGTGGGAAGCTACCGTGCCCTTCCTAGCACACTCAATTGCTGGCATGAAGGACCTGGGGGATCAAAAACTGACTCATTCAAAGGTCCTCTCCATCTTCTTCCCACAAAGCATAATGTTGCATAGCAAATGTGCTACCTGCTCTGTTGGCTGAAAACTACAATTTGCCTTTCATTTTCCCCAAGCCAACCCACAGAGCTTACATAAGCCTCTCTCTGTCCCATTCCATGTCAGACCATTTTTAAATTTAAAGCCCAATGATGTGAGCTATTGCCTCAGCGGATTAGAGAGTGCCTTCCAGGCAGCTTTATTGCCTTGTCCCCAGTGCGTGTTCTGGAGTGTTGTATGTAAATCATAGTTTGTGACGTACTACTGTGTATAAAGGGGGTGGATTGAAGTTACGGGCTGCAATTTCTTATTATTGCAATTTTTATCATTTTTATTTAGGCTTGGAAAAAATGTTTTATAGCATGGGAGAAATCATACTTTTAAACTGTGGAATGAAAACATTTTTTCTTTGGTCTGATACTGGTTTGCCATATGACCATATATGCACAATTGTCCATACATTCATGCTACTGCCATTAAAGTCTGCAGCAGAGTCCCCAGATGGCATAATGACATTGGCACTAGAAGGTCAGGACAGATGCAAATTGGCCAGTCCTCACCTCTATCCCCTGAAAATGAGCCTTTGCTGAGTCCATGGGCTTACTAGTACCTGAGGTTTCTCAATACTTGCAGTGAATGCAATAAAGTACTGTCCAAAGCTTGTGCAGTGTGACAAAGTCAAGCACCTCACCATGTGATTTGTTTGTAACCCACACTTTCAATCCCTTTTAATATTAAAAACACCAGGCTGCCAGCCAACCCCCACCTCATCTTCCCCCCACCCCCCTGCCCCACTTTCTTGCGCATCTTGGGAAGCTTTCGTCTTACATTCAGCATTACTATACTACTGAAATGGATCTGGGCAGCATCCTCCAGGAGTACGCTTCACAAAATTCCAGTTTCTTCACTTTGCTATTGAAGATTTTCTAGCTAACCCACTGGTTTGTCTTTGTCATGGATTCTTACACTGGAATAAATTCCTCACTTTATTCAACAGAGGCATTAATATATACCCAAAACTCCCCAGAGTTTGACAGGACTTTGCTCAAAGAATCCTGATTGACCCTTGGGCTGGAACAGCAGGGGCAGGTCCCATGCCCAGTGCTCACCTGCAGAACCTGTTTCTAGATAGGAGGGAGTGAATCAATGTTCTTCTTGGCTTGGTGGTTCAGTTTGGAGTTTCAGCACTAATTCTTTCCTGCAGTGCCAGCTGTGAGGATGAGTTTCTCCCTCATCATCAGTCACACAATATATAAATAGCATTGGGGCTTGGCGGGGAGAGGAGGCAGGGGAGTTTCCCACCCAGTCTCAATGCACTCAGCCTTTTTCAGCACTTGGAAGCTCCTGAGGTTGATAAAACCGTAGCCCAAATATGAATTCCAACAAAAAAAAAAAACCCTGATCTAGTCCAGGAATTGTTTGTAAAAGTACTAGAACATCCTGAGGATCCTTTACTTTCACAGCCTCTGTCAGCTGAAAAGAAATACTTCCAGTTCTGTATCTTCACCAGTAGGTGGTGCTGGCAAACTACACTTGTTAGGGCATGCTTGGAGCTGTCTGCATCTTAAACTTCCAAATATGTCCTAGATGGGAAGGTCAGAGTTTCCAAGTGATCTCAATCTGACCTCAGAACAGGAGCCTTGCTTCACACACACAGTGATCTGCAGTTGTTGTGGTGCTGCTAAATGGCTGAAACTCTCAAACTTCCAAGCAGCGAAAGGCTTTTCTGTTGGAGTAGCAGAAATCAAACACAATGCCTGTAGGTATGGACTTAAGAGCTGCATTGAAGGCTCCGGTTCTGGTTTGGGTCAATTACAGTAATGCCCTGAAGGTCCTTATTTTACTGTGCTTTTTAAGGGAATTTCATAGTAATTGAAATGACTGTTTCCTTAGGAAGGCTCAGATCGTTCCATCATAGCCCACCATATGCTCTTGCTATGAGATTAAGACTTGTTTATTAGGGGTGGGTTTCGGCTAACCTAACTATAAATACTTACTATGCAGATGTGTGCATTTGAGCTATACACCCAGGCTCTATGATCAGTGTGGAGAAATAGTACTTTAAATCAGATGAGTCAAGGCCTAATCTCGGCTGAACTTCCCTGTCTCTAGGACTGTTAGCCTTCACTGATCACAATGGAAGACTGGAGCAGCTCGCTTGGGTAAAGGTGCCTGGTAGGTGTTCATGTTTGGTCAGATGACTTCCATCCTACTTTTGAGGCCCTGAAGAAGCCAGGCTCTGACTTGTCACATTTTGATGTTGGCATGATGTTTTTCTAAAAGCCTTCATCAACCTGATACAAACTGATACAAAGGGGTTGGAGGGGTGGGGGAAAGGGGGGGGGCCTAGTGGCTGTTTTCTCCCCCAAAGATGACAGTGCTGAAGTAGGAGCTTTTTCTACTTCATCTTCTCAGATTTGGATACCCTTTATCTATGATTGGGGCACAGTGACAGCTGTGTCTCACAAGAAGAAAATTTTCCCAAGCCCCAAAATTGAAGTAAATGCTTTCATCTAATTGATGGAGAAAGCTGGCAATGAAAGGTCAGAGGACACTGCCCCCAGTAAAAACACCAAGGTGAGCATGGTATAGGATGGGGAAAAATCAAGATCAGACATCTTGAGAACCCTATGTTCTTAATCACATAGGATTTTGGGAGTCTCAACAATGCTTTTAGGAGTTTTGCTGATTTGTCTTTAAGAGGTACATATTTCCCAAGTAGTAGATATTAAGCAGAACCTAGATTATATCTGGGAGTGGCATTTATTGCTGCACAAAATTGGACAGGCTTGCATTGAAATACAGCAAGATTAGCCCACACGTTTAAGAAGGAGGACTTGTGATGAGGGTAAAGTGAGTAGGTGTAATTTCCCACTTTGAGTCCAGCCTTTAAGTGGAACAGAGAGAGAGGTTATGAGTGTCATCCTTGTTTCTGTCCTCATGGCAGCAAATCTAAAGCCGGTTCCTCTTCAGCACCCAACTGAAGTCTTGTTTACTGTTGGATATGGCCTTGAGTTTGTAGAGGATAAGAAAGCAGTATCATCCTATAGTGAGCTGAACTGAGAAAAGCCATTTTTATAGCAGAGTCTTTAAATGTTTTCTTTATATTTCTTTTGACATAACTTACAATTATAAGCGAATGGCTGATGAACTCAATCTTCCTTTATTTAAGTCTGTAAATAAAATTATTGTTGATCTTTGAGTGAACTCATGGCCAATGTTGCTAACACTGCCATACCTTACTAGTATGTAGCATTCATGTAGCTCTATAGTGAAATGTGCTTCATTTGTTGCAAACTCCTATTTGAAGGCTGGTGACTGGCAAATTGGAAAGGTGATAATGGGAGGGACTAAGCAGAAAATGATTATGAACGGGCATAAAATAGACACTAACTCACTGTTTTTTCCAGTTGAAGTGGGGCTCTGGAAGTCTATAGGAGCTGCACACACTTCAGAGTTGACCAGAAATATTCCAGATTATTTTTTCATAATGCATATTTGCTGCCTTCCTTCTCCTTTATTTAGAGCTGAATTAGTATAGAATTTTGATTTAGTACCAATAATTGCTGTTGAAAAGGTGTAAGAATGGAGTCTACAGTAGGAAACAGAAACTAAGGAATGATTATTGCAGCCTGTTAAAACCTTACATTTGCAACCTTACAACCTTACATTACAAGCAGTATAAGACTAGTGAATCATTTGTGTTATGCTAACAACTAATTATAACTATGTATGAAAGATAACATAATTACTCAGAATTAAGTCTTGTTGCTTAAGATGGTTTATTGTTTAATCCATGTGGGAGTATTTTGGATGAATGTGTTTTAGATAAATGTACACTGTTCATAACTCCTTAAATTCACTCTTACTGGTAACAAGTGCTATTTCTTGGTGGCTATAATGATGGTGACTTTGTTGTTGTTGTAAATAAGGGAACTTTACAATATCATGAGAATTTCCCTTTGGCTTTTTAAAAGTAGAGCAATTAAATGGAACCATTTCATTGTCCAAGTTCTTAAACTACTAAAGAAAAACCTCATTACTGATGAATCTTTTCAAGAAACAGAAATACATACTTGCCCATGGAGATGCTATGTCTCTGAAAAGATGAGTTAAATCCCCTCATTTTTCTTGGCAGAAGTGCTCCAAAAATTCCTGTTATCAAAGAATGTGGATTAAGCATAGATTTCTTCATTTATGAGTGCATGAACAGCCTCATTACTAGCTTTCATTATGATTCCTTCGTCTCTGCTATGTGTGATGGAGCCTAACATAAAGTAAACATATACTATGTATGCTGCATTTTTAAATTATTTAGTTTCTGTTGAGTCATAAGAGATCTATAGGAAAACAATGGGTAACTGTGCCTTGGAGGGTTTTTTTGTATTACCATATTAGTTCTGCTCCTTTTTCTACTGAGTCAATAAGAAAAATGCCCCAGGGCAGAGCCAAGCGCTTAGATAAGACACCGTCATTATAAGACTTTTTGGCAATAAGGTCTCTGCAGCAGAAGTATTTGAGTTGCCTAAAGTACGGTTGAAGCATCTCTGAATTCTATGATCTTGTGTTTTACAGATTGATACAGAAGCTGGTACAGGACTTTCGACTAGCTCGCAATCCACCCCAGCGTTTGGGGGGTTCGGGGAGGGTTGTTTTGCTCTGTTTTTTGTACCAAACCCGTAACTCCCTAGTCGGGTAACCGCGAGCCGCAAAGCTGCTGTCCACGTGGACTGGTGCTGAAATCTCCCGTCCGGCTGCCAGAGCCTCGCCAGCGAAACCCAGAGACATGGCAACAAACGGAACAAAAGTTGCAGATGGACAAATCTCCACGGAAGTCAGTGATGCTTCAATCACCAATGACAAGCCTAAAACCTTGGTAGTAAAAGTGCAGAAGAAGAAGACAGATCTTCCTGACCGAGATACCTGGAAAGGAAAATTTGACTTTCTTATGTCCTGTGTAGGTTATGCCATTGGCTTAGGGAATGTGTGGCGATTTCCATACCTTTGTGGCAAGAATGGTGGAGGTATGCTTGCTGATTTGTTCTTACAACCTCCAATATACTTGTATATTGGAACTCACTATGAAAATTACCAGTAAAACAGAAATTGTTTTTAACAGCTTTCTCATTTATACAGGTGGGTGTTTTGTTTTGTTTTTTAAATGAGTGCAGGAGCTAGAAACAGCCAGTTCTGGTTAAATCCTTTATGCTATCTGCGTGCTGTTGTGATAGATGGAGGCAACAAAATACACGGTGCTTGTATTCTAGCTTTCTACTTAAATTATTTAAATGATGGGAAAACATATTTTTCCCCTTATCTTCATACCTTAGGATACTGTTTCAGAAAGATGCTTCTCTCTGTTTTGAGAAGTTATACTTCAGAGGAAAAAAATGTTTGTTTTCAGATATAATAAGTAAGTATGGAAGCACTAGAAACAGCAGTGTTTCTTCCATTGTAATAGACTTCTTGTTATTTCTTTTTAGGTGCATTCCTGATTCCCTATTTTCTTACTTTAATTTTTGCTGGAGTGCCGCTATTTCTTTTGGAGTGTTCCCTTGGCCAGTATACATCTATAGGAGGCCTTGGAGTGTGGAAGCTTGCTCCAATGTTCAAAGGTACAGTATGAAATTGGATTACTTCACATTTCCTTCCAAGTTGCAGAAGTTGCACAAAATGACAGTGCAAGGACAACATTTCATTGTGGCTTCATTTTTCACTTAAAACATAATTTTCTACAGAAACCTCTTAACTTTCTGAGATGTAACTGGCAATTTTGAAACAGACTAGAGTATTACTCATTCTCAGGCATTAGAATCTCAACAAGCTTATTTTTGAACTTTTATTTTTGTTAGAAACATGTGAAGACTGTTCAAAATAGCATTTTAAATCTAGCAATATTTGTCTGAGCAGGTATGGAACTTGGTGGCTTCAGTACATAGCAATTTGGTAAATATTCTTTCTATTCCAGGTCACACAGGTATGTATCTCTCATTGTTCTGTACTGAAATACAAAAAGGCCAGACATTATCAAAGATGGTAATTTCATACTGAATTACATAAGACAACTCACTCCACACTTAAGTTCTTACCTACTTTGGGTTTCTCATTGCTGGAACCTCAAAGTTTTAGTCCAGATTCTGCACAGTCGCACAAACCTCACAAGCCATTCTTTTCATCCTCTAATCCTAAACTCTTTTGACACTTAAGAGCTCCTGAACTGACTTCTGGACCAGCAGAGAAGCAAGTAATGTATTATTAGTCATAAATTGCTTATTATTAGTTATAAATTGCTTCGCACACAGTAGGGTTAACAGTTTCCACAGGGTGAGGTAAAAGTTTGTTTAGAGTAGATTTTGTTCTAGGAAATTTTATATTTGGAAAAACCTAGACAGATTTAAAAAATTTTCTCATAGCTAAGTATTGCAAGTCTGCTCGAGTTACTGCTGTTTGTAGGGGGCACAATTCAATGTAGTCTTTGCTCTGCATTATGCTGAATATTTTAAAATACCCCTAAAGTCTCGATGTGGGATAGAAGAGATGGCATTCTCACTGGCGACCCGCTGACTAATTTCTTTAGGCTGAGGTGGCATAGCATTATATCCAGCATTAAACACTTTTGCCACTGTATTAAGGGGCTAGCTGGTCTTGTAACTGCTACACAACTTGTGTGAATCTGTCAGAAGTTTCTGTGAGACTGGTGCTTCAGAGAATGAGTTGATTTAGCTCGCTCCTCTAGAGGTAAAAAAGTCCTGTAAAATCTCAGCCAGTAAAAGCAGCGACTGCTCACTGCCGCACATTGAGAACAGGGCACTATGAGTAAGTAAGTTTAGAGAGGAACAAACTAGCACCCAAATTAGTGATCTTTTTATGACGGTACCTCTAAAATTTGAACTTGATTTCTATGGATTTCAGTAAATGGTGCCTGCACTGTATATTGCATTTACTCTGCCAAACTGCAGCACTTGAACTAACGCTTGTACAAACATTACTACAAATCACCTTATTTTGTTTCTTTCTTTGCAGGTGTGGGACTAGCTGCTGCAGTCCTTTCCTTTTGGCTAAATATTTACTACATCGTGATTATTTCGTGGGCCATATATTACCTGTATAATTCCTTTACCACAGTAAGTAAGTGTGTGGTGGGTGAAATGGGGAGAGTTGTTTGTTTAATGAAAAGCAAAGTTACAGCTGATTAATCTACCTCAATGTAAAGGTGTGGTATTAATATAAAATGCATACAAATCCAGTAGGATGAACCATTTCTTATTAAAGGCAAACTTTATTTAAAAAAAAAAAAAAAAAAAAGCTTGCTTTTTCCCTCCATACTCAATGTGGGATAGAAAACTGAGGAAAAACATTCCATTCAAAGAATGTCAGTGGAGAAACACAATAAAAGCTTGTTTTGGAGCCACAAGATTCTCCCTATTACCTATTTGTTTAAATTTTCTCATCTTTCTTAATTCTCATGGCCACAGATCTTTCATCAATACTCTTTCAGCTTCACTTACACTAGTACTGCTAGTCCTGGGAATGCTAGCAAGACTAGTAGCATTCCTTTGCCTTTGAGCCCACAGGCAGCTGGTCATCCCCCTGAGAGAAATGCTAGCGCAGAACAGATTGCAATAGTAACCACAGGAATGGTCTTTGGGAAATGGTATCATTTTGTTTTGGTTCAATGGTGGGGAGTTGTATTAAAGAAATCCCCATTCTGGTGATTTGATTAGCGCTGAATGTCCATCCATTATCTTTGTTTTCTTTCCTTTAAAATTTATTTTTAGCTGCCATTTTTGTTATTCCTCATCTCCCCCACAGTCCCCCAGGAAGATTCATTAACTGAAGTGGACCTTATCTCATTTGCGGGTTTTGGCCAGCTGAGGCAGCATTCTTGTATAAGTTTCAATAGTTAATGCATGCTTGTTCAAGGTTTTTTTTTCCCTCCACTTTTTGACTATGTTTTGTTCTTGATTGTTTGTCCTCAGCTTTAAAAAAAAAGCTCTTTAAATGACCGAGCTTGCATAACTACTGTCCAGGAGTGACTTAATCATTGCTTTAGTATCCTCAAATTTGTTACTGGTGTGAAAGGTCAGTGGTAGTCTGGAAGTGGTGCACTGGCCCATATCAGATGAATATCGACTTCTAATTCCCCTGAAGCCTCTTATGCTTGTATTCAAAACATGCAGTACCCTGCCACATTTTCTGGCTGAGAGTTTTCCAAGATTAACTGTCAAAATAATTACCAATGTCATATCTAAATGCGATTTACTGCAATGCCTATCATGTGCAAACAGGTTCTGCCTCTTGCAACTTCAGAAAGATATCTTAACATAATGGATGCTTGTATAAAATGCATATAGAAAATAGAAAGTTTACGTTTCTCTCAACATCTTCTGACCTGAAGGGAAGATGGAAATCTCTGATCACTAACTGTCACACCTTAGCTGTCACCTCTAGTGCAGCCGAAGGCAATGCGATCTCCTGGAGGTCCTTTCTGCTGTCCTTGTTTCTTGCAGAGCTGTCAATATCCTCTTACATTCTGAGAGGCGCAGCAGGCTCCAAAACATTTTGGCTGATATCTTAGAGAAAGGAGGAAATATTTTCATATCTGATTCACATAACTAATACAAAGTTAAACAACTTATGGGGCAGGTGTGCACCCCAGGGTGATCAGTGCATGACAGGACTTGAAGTATCTTAGTTCTCAATTCAACTGTCATTTCTAGTAAAGAGAGAGATACCTGAGATAATGCTCACTTAAAAAGTGTTTGTTTTTCCTCTTTCTTAAACAGACTCTTCCTTGGAAACACTGTGAGAACCCATGGAACACTGACCGCTGCTTCTCCAATTATACCTTAGCAAATACTACCAACATGACAAGTGCCGTGGTCGAATTTTGGGAGTAAGCTGAGAAAAAATTTTCTCTATATCGTTTCTGTGCATATGCAAGGTTCAGCTTGTTGTAATTCATGTACTGTTTTCTGAATTAGCAGCTGTCAAATACACCATTCTGTTTGCTGATTCTAGACGCAACATGCACCAAATGACTGATGGATTGGAAAAACCAGGGCAAATCCGATGGCCGTTAGCAATTACTCTGGCAATTGCCTGGATTCTGGTGTATTTTTGTATCTGGAAGGGGGTAGGCTGGACCGGAAAGGTAAGATTAAAAAGTACTGCAAATACATTTAAAATGTCCATTTTACTCAAATATCCTGAAAATTCATGAGGTAAGAGACACTAGAGACAGTCTTGCTCCATGAAGAATTGCATTGCTGTCTGTCTTGCATTGATGCAGCACTGTTTTTGAAAGCTGGCTCCTCTGTAGCTAGTTCTGACCACAGCCTTGGATGATGTGTTCACTTACAGTCATTCCATTAGTGCTTGGCTTTGCCAGAGTTATATTAAATTGCCTAAAAATATGTCTGCTCATTCCTGGGATAAATATTATACCTAGCTTGGATAGCAGTGGTTTAAATACAGAATTTCAGACCTAACTAACTGCTTCATTTCTCCTATCTGCAAAGAAGGTGGCAAAATGAAGGCTGACTTTGTTGCTTTGGAATCTGCTTTCATAGTGACTTTTTATAGGGCTTTTGAAAAGGCAAGAGAATAGGAACCTGTATGACAATTATAAACATAGATGGAGAGTATGGAAAATATAAGACGAGCTGTCTGAGAGCAGAAGAAATAAACTAACTGATGATGTCCTACAAGCAGGGTAGGAGTACTGGAACCATGAACTCTGTGCTCTTGGGAGCTCCTCGAGTTGGATTAAAAAAAGAGAAACATGAGCCCCAGGTGCAAAACCATCCTAATCCACTCTATTCCACCTTGGGGAAAGTGGTCAGCAGTGGCTTATCTGTACTGTGAGCTGACATGGTGCTCAAGGAATTCTGCACTAGGTGCTGTCCCTTCTATACTAAGCTTTCCCTTGAGAAATGCTTCAATCTGAAAAGTCTGCTTCAGTTGCTGTTACTGTATTTTTGGGGAAGCAGATGTTTTCTGAAGAGATAACATGCATGGACCATTCTTCCTTCTACACTCACAGTGTCTTGTTTCTTCACTTTAGGTGGTATATTTCTCTGCTACTTATCCCTATATTATGCTGCTTATCTTGTTCTTCCGTGGTGTAACACTGCCTGGAGCAAAGGAAGGCATTTTATTCTATATAACTCCCAACTTCAGTAAGCTTTCAGACTCTGAGGTAAATATTTAATCCTTGTAAATAACAGTTTCAGTGCTAATTGCTCACCTTTCAGAAATATGACCTGTTCCTCAAGTACAGAAACAGATTTTTAAAAAAATTATTTCCTGCAATCAGGTTTGGCTGGATGCTGCCACACAGATTTTCTTCTCGTATGGTCTGGGTCTCGGTTCACTGATTGCCCTTGGAAGTTACAACCCTTTCCATAATAATGTTTACAGGTAAGCAGGTGACTGCACACATTAGAATGGTACTTTCCTCTTTCAGCTGGAGCTGGATTCTGTCTTTCTGGGTACTGTATCAATGAAATGAAGTATAGGTTCTAATTTAAAAACTAAATGTTCTAACTAGGTAGGAATGAGATGTATAACCTCATTTATACTAATGGGAGAGACAGTATGTCTCATTCAGTGGAAATGGAACCCAAACTATGAAATCCTAAATCATGAAACTTATTCACAGAATCTTTCCACAGGAATAACAGTGAGTGATATACTGATGTACAGTAGCATTACTTTACCTACTGCTTAAAGCACCTTACCTTTGTTTCAGGGATTCCATCATAGTCTGCTGCATAAATTCATGCACAAGCATGTTTGCTGGCTTTGTCATCTTCTCCATTGTTGGATTCATGGCAAATGTCACAAAGAGACCTATTGCAGATGTTGCAGCATCAGGTATACAATATATCTTTCTCTAAGATGTTTGGTAGCATCAATCTTTGTTTGTATGTTGCATCCAGCTGCTTCATGTAACTGTTTAAAAACCTTCTCTGAAATCATTCCTCAGCTCCCAGTCATTTCAGTGGCACTGACTGCAACAGGGAGAGCACTGTTTCAAACCTCTCAAAGCAGCACCAGCAAAATCATGTAATGCTGAGTAGATTGCCTGGCTCGTGTTCACAAACCTTTGGTGTGGAGGGTAGTCGGCTAGGGACTCATCTTGGACTGACGCAATAAATACTAATGAATTCTGCTTAGTGACTGTGTTTACAAGTGGTGGCAGGACAGTCGGCTGCTTCAGTGCTTAGCTGTGACATAAGATTACGAGTCTCTTGCTACTGAAATTCTTAAAAGCAAACTGAAAGTAGGAATAATAGTAATTATGTATCAGGAAAATGTATGCTATAATTTTGTTAGGTATTTGAATTCATTTTACTGTTTCTTGAGGTTGAGCCCTTTGAGGCAGATCCATTTCTTACCTGTCCAGAACTATAGCTATGAGTCAATTCCTAGTCTTGGTTATGGACCCTTTATTATGAAAATCACTTTAACTGGGACAGTAAGTTGTCCATGGAAGGATTCTGTTTACTTCATCTGCAGTTCCTGAACTTTCTTCCAGATGAAAAGGCTTAAAGTAGCAGAGCAGATGGTTGCCCTAACCCAGCTGTTGTACCAGATACTCATTTAGCAGTTCTGGCCACAGGGAGGGTTCTGATAACTGTAAAGCTTGGTATGTAGTCACGGGTGGACAAAATATGTCTTACTAGCAAACATATCCCATTGATGAAATAATCTCTGCTTTTCTGACTAAAGGAATTTATGCCCCAAGAATAATCTTCAACAAAGTACACATACAAAGAAATTAGCAAAAAATTTATGATGGCATACACAGTTGTCAAAAAATGCTCTGGAAAGTCAGTGGTGTGTGAAATAAGCTTCTGGGGTGTATGTGTTTGATATAGCTGTAACTATATAAAGACCTGCAAACAAAACAATATTTCTATACCATATATTAAGCTCCTAAATATCTTTTAAGGTACCTAATAGCCTTTCCAAAGATGCTTATGACCTCCTGTGGACACTAATTCCAATGGGTATTCGGCGAGCTGACCCTTTAATTAAGGCTTCTATTTCTCCTAGTAAATTCAGAAAATGATGCTTTCTTTTAGCATCATGAGACATGTTGTTTTGCAATCCTTTTTACAGCTTTGTGAGTTAACCTAAACCAGCATGTATCAGGGCTCTTATTCTCAGAATGTAAAATTTAAGTTTGCAAATGCCTTCCTGATCTCCACCTTTCTAATACATACCATTTCTGTTCATCTTTAGCGAGTCCTAGAAACTGGAACTAGAAAGACCCACTGCATTTAATTATTCCCACAGGTTTTGATTTAAAGTAATTTTGAGTTTCAAGGGAACCTAAATACTCTTTAAGGCGAATTTGGGCCAGTTTATGCAATGAAACAGCATGAGTTCCCCCCCCCCTCCCCCCCCCACTCACTCACTCATTCTTCATTTGGACATATCTATCTCCAGATACAATTTGAATTTTCAGTAGGCTATCTTGGAAATTTTATGGTTCCTGAAGGTCAAAAAGAAATGAAAACAGTTAAATATGCATAGCTATTATAACAAAACGGAAGATGTTGTTACTATGCTTAATAAGGTAAAATGAATAACTTAACTGCAAAAAGCAGATTTGTATCTTTCCAGGTGTGCCTGGAGGATTCTTGGATTCAGAAACTTGAAAGTCACAAGGTAAACCTGGAAGATGCAAACTGATACAACTTAAAAATCCCAAAGTGTGCCAACAGTCTGGCTTATCTTTCTCCTCGAAGACTAGCAAGACTATTGCAATGACATTCTTTGACTTGTGTTTTTGCCTGTGTGCTTATGATCCTACTGCCATATTAGACAGTGTAAAACAGTAGGGTTTTTCTGTGTATTCAGTTCTGCGTAATCAACCTTGGAACACAGGACAATCAATCACTTTAACTTACTGAAACAAGCTCAGATTGATTAACTTCATCTGTTTTTGAAAAGCTGTAGCTGCTTCATACAGAAAAATAGTATCTGCTACTAGATTTTTCTCTCTCAGGCCCACCAACCAATTCTTAACAGTATCTAATAGTCTCTTCTGTCTGCAGGGAGAGAAAAAGAAATGAGGATATCAGTAGCATGTGTAATGTAGCTGTCTCCTTAGAGTAGGTTTTAAGTTTTAAAAATAATTTAGACTAGCATCAGAATAACTAACAAATCTTTAATAGTTATGAGAGTAAATTGTTTATGGGAAAAGATGAAAGTACCTTTTTCAATTAGATAAGCAACATGAGCAACAAAAATTAAATAAAACTGCTTTCCGATGGATTTGCATCTTTTATAACCTAGCATCCCCCACAAATAACTTCTTTCTGTATCCCCATTACATTCTAATCTGGCAAAAGATGGTAGAGTATTGGCTACTCTGAAATTCTGCAAATGCGGGTATACTGGTCATTTATTTGTGTGCTGACCATCCAGCTCAGCTGGTGGCTACCTGTTGGACTATAAAATTGCTGGTTTCTGACAACCTTACTCTCAGTGAGGAATATTAATTTGGTGTTTCTTTTCTACTCATCCACAATTTTCATGGAACTTCTAAGATTTACTATCTTCAGAAAGTGTACTTCCGTCAAATTTGGCTGAAATTTTTCAGTAGCTGCAGAAGTTACTAAGAGCACAGGCAGAGGACATGAAAAATGGATAAACTTAATTTTCTTTGGAAAACAGACTAAAACTACCATAGTAGTCAACTAAGTCAACTTTTTTAATGGCTAGGATACCAAAAGAATGCAGCAGGTGAGTACTGTTGATTTGTCATAATTATGTGCTATCTCTCATAATGTTTGGAGAATGGCTAGAGATGAGACAGGAATGGACTAGAATCAGAGCTGTGCTGCTTTCTAAAATTAAGTGAGGTCTCAATATTTGTGCAAAAATGCAGAATACCTCTTCTGATCTCATCTGGCAGTGCCTGTCCTTTTTCCTCTTCAAAGTTTCACATTTCATGATTATCAG
This sequence comes from Apteryx mantelli, assembly GCF_036417845.1. NCBI lineage: Eukaryota > Metazoa > Chordata > Aves > Apterygiformes > Apterygidae > Apteryx > Apteryx mantelli. Next base: position 9,694,429 of record NC_089989.1, on the reverse strand, counting down.
CAACTGGATTCTGAAAAAGTTATATATCATTCCTTAGAAGTAATGACTTAGTTCTTTATCCACAGCTAACCATTGAAGTTTTCATAGAATTGGAGAGCATGTGACTCTCTACTAAAATACTTAACACCATGTCATTCACTAAGGATGACACAAATCTACCAATTATGTACACAATGATAAGAGGCAATAGCTGGAATTTCCTGGGAATTCCTATTTGGAGGTCTTTTATGTAAGCTGAATAACTTTTCTGTCTCTGATCTGATTTCTGCTTTGGGATTTTTTTTTTCCTAACTTGACACTTATGCTATAGAAATAATGCAGTAAGCAGATGTGGCTCATTGATTTTTATATTCTTCATTAGACATGATATTAGAACCACTGTATTTCTTGCATATCAATTTATGAGGCAGCACTTGAAAAAATGGGTTCTTAGTATAAAATCAAGCTTATTTGCATTAAACAAGGAATACTGTTTGCTTTTTTTTTTTGTTAAGTGTATGTGATCACTGTCATTTTATGAAAGACAACTGAGATCAGTCATGTCTTCAGCATGCATGATCCAAAAGTGAGGAAGCTGCAGATGCAAAGCAGTTTGTCCGCACTGTTGTAACCAGGCAGGCATGTGGTGTGAGGATCTGGAATTACTAGATTCGTTACAGGTTCAGGTCTGGGTTTTCACTAGGATCTTTCTGTGGCATTTAACTGTACATCCTTATTCTGCCTAAAGAAATCCTCTTGCTCCTGAAAACTTGTTCATTTATTCAAACTACAGCAGCTTGTCCAATAAGGTATCATCCTTCCCTTTTCATGATGAGGCTAAGAGCTGTTGTTTGTGCTCATTTGTTCTTTTATCTTAGATTTGTTTCTTCCTGGCATCTTATCTAGAGTGCCTAACTCAATTTTTTTGAATGGTCTTTCCTTTCATAGTATTTTTTTTTTCTTTTGAACACTATTATTAATAACTGGGGTCTGCATTTCAGTGGAGAGTGTAAACACAGAAAAATCAAGGACATATTTCCCTTAAGTTTATCTTTCTTTTACTACTGCCATTAGAAAGATGTTCAAGTCATATCTGTTATTTCTAGTACATAACTGTTTCAAAATCTGCATTGCATGTACTTTGACAGTTCAGGTGTCCAACGCTAATCCTTGCCTCACTGGTTTGAAAGCTACATTCAAGCCAGTTGCCACAGACGGACTTTTAATGAAAACTGAAAAATAGGATATCCACCCTAGGTGAGGCATACTGCTTTTATTTCTATGATTATTTTGGTCTGCTACAACTTTCACTCATCACCTGACGCTGGCTGGTTTCCAGCTATCCCATGACAAGAAAAACCTCCCTCTTTTGTAATAAGAATTTATATTCTCCTTCCAACAGCTTACCCTCCCGTCAACAGTTAGTAGGGATACAAATGAAAAGGTTTGCCTGTTTACAGCTACACAGCTTGTTAAAATGTGTACTGCAGAAGAATTCATGGTATGAAATAGCAAATGGGAATACTGTAAATGCTGGAAGGTGTCTTCCGTGTTTCTGAGCTGTCTTTGATTCTCTTCTGAACTACTTGGTGTAAATCAGAAGAAAAGCATTACTGCCATCAGTAAGTACTTCGGAGGGAGAGAAAGCTGATCAGTACCTGCAGGTGTAAGCCTAGCCAAGGACAGCATTCTCCATCCTTGCTATACAAACACAGTCTCTCTGAACTGCATCTAGGGGCATTTGTTTGTTTTTGGCTTAATTTTCTTTTTCCTTTTCTTAAAGCAAGACACATGCTGTTTTCTTGGTCTGTGAACACACTGACTCAGCTGAAATCACTGGTCAGCTCTAAGTGCATCCATGGCTCAGAATCATTCAAATTAACCTAAAATGTGTGTACCACTACAAGCAAAATGATCCTAGTGCCCAATCACATTGATGTCTTCTCTCCTGTTTCTCCTACCAGGTCCTGGACTGGCATTCCTAGCTTATCCAGAAGCAGTTACACAGTTACCAATTTCTCCTCTGTGGGCAATACTGTTCTTCTCCATGTTGCTCATGCTTGGAATCGACAGTCAGGTAAAACTGGTGTAAACATTAACAACAATAATGATGAAAGTTGTCTCCAATTGTACGGTATGAAGTTGGCCTCCTTCTATGCATTCTGCACTGCCAGCTGTTGATGGTGCAGAATGGTTTCTGGAATAATTGGATGAATAACAGGAGGTAATGAGGAAAAAACTAATAGGTTGAAGGAGTCTGGGGCGGTCAGAAGCTGGTACTAAGGCACTTTCCCTTTTTTGTGAATGGTGGAAGCATATAGAAAATATGTAGCAAGTCTATTCTGTAGACAAAAATAACTTTCTCTGAAATCTTAACCATTCTATCACAACATTAAAAAAAACCTTTGAGGTGTCCACCAATGTAGGCAATGCTGGGATATACTTTACAAGATTTAAATGCCACACACATTTCTTTAAGACGACTTCAGAACTTACCAGAGGAGAAGATACAGAGTGAAAGGATACACTATGCATTTCATTTTAAGCATGAGACTTCTTTCAGGAACAAATTCAAGAGGCAATAAGCTCATTACTGAGGACATTCTGCATCTCAGCATGTTCTGAAACCATTACCCATGAGTAAGGGCCAAGGCTTTTGTTGGTTCAGGCCTCAGTTGAGATTTATAGATGGTAACCGTCAACTGGAAACTAGAGGTTTTGCAAATCCAAATAAGAAGATATTCTCCAGAATAACTGTCTAGATGTGCAATAATAATAGTAAAAAAAACTAGAAAATTTTACTCTACTGCAAAATGAACAACAAAAAAAGAACCCTTTACAACAAGAACAAAAACCCTTTCAGGAACAACAAAAAGGACCTCACATGGTAAAAGGGACTATGCCCAACAAAAGCATTCATTAATCAATAATCCATTGAATACTGATAGCAACTATACTGTAAACACTGAAGACAGTACCATGTCTTAGTGTGCAAAGCATACTTTTGAGGGCTTTTGAGGGCTGTGTCAGGGATGTCCCTTTCCCCTGCCCAAATGTTTGGTCATCTGAATGTGACCTGTCACAGACAAAGGAGTCAATTCACTTGTAATCAGCTTCAGTTACCAAACCAACAACCCAAACTTGGTTGTTGGCACAATCTTGATAGCACATAAATGAATATGCAGAGTTACTAGTTTAGTACAGAACTAGTCTTTTGGTAGAGTAAATCCATGATTTTCTATAAATCCAAATTAACTTCAGCCTGTGAAGCAAAATATAAAAATGCAAGAGGGCATTTCATCCTGCAACATGAAAAGAAACTGAAAATTCACGTTTTCCATTTCTTTGTTTTTCAGTAAGCTTCAGGCTTGACAATAAAACCTATTGCTCAGTCTAGGGGGAAACTACTGTGAAATTAATTGGGTCAAAAATATTCTTGAAAGAACTCGACTCTAGGCAAATAGCAGCTGAGAAAGGTAGTCTAATATTATTAAAAACAAGATATGTCTACAGGCTGTCAAGCTTTCTTCATTTTCTATTCATCAGTGAAACATTTCATGCTCTATAATTCATAAGAAGAACTACAAGTATTGGTTAAATTCTGACTGCAGTCCTGCAAATGAATAAAATTTCACATACATTCAGATTTTCATTATTTTGGCCATCATAATGAAAACATTTTATATATATATATATACACACACACACATATATATACACACATATATATACACACACACATATAAAAAAAAATCTGCAGTATTGCAGTGCTTTCCACTTGGAGGACCACATGTCCTCAGTGTAGCTCCAAAAAAAGTCAGTGCAATAGTAAGATTTACAAGAAGTATTTGATTTATAACATATGAGAATCAATCTTGTGTAGAAAACACCTTTATAGAAAATCATGGATTTACTCTACCAAGCAATAATTTCATAAGACTTTTGTTGTGTCTGTTGGCTTTCATGCATGTGAGTAAACCATAGAAAGGATAGGTATAAAAGTTTTTGCAGAATCTGTGGTCAAAGACTACAACAGTAGGCATATCATATTCTATCACAAAAAAAGAGAGCACTTTATCTTAATAAAGCACATACTATTCTTAATTTTGAATTTTGAGTGTTCTTCTAGCTGGAAATATTCTTTCATGAAGCTTTTTAGACAGAAACAAAGCATTTGGAAGCATTGCTTCCACTGAAGTCAAGAGAGTTTTCCTTTATCATTTAATGGATGCAGCTTTATGCCAGTGATGAGTGCTACTGAAAACCTTCCCCTAAATGTAATTCTGCAGTTGCAGTGCATTGCATTGTATCTTACTTGTAACTTTTCTTGCAGTTCTGCACCGTGGAAGGATTCATAACAGCTCTGGTGGATGAATTTCCAAAGTTACTGCGCAATCGAAGAGAAATCTTCATTGCTGTTGTGTGCATTGTTTCGTATCTGATAGGACTCTCTAACATTACTCAGGTATGGTCTGTAAAAGAATGTAATACTACGTCTGTCCTATAACAGTGTGGGGTGGGGGCAGGGTTTTTATGTCTTTCTCCGCCTCCCCCACCATCTGCCTTTTGCCCCTAATCAGGAATCGTTAAGAATGAGGCAATGCAAGCTTTTTTTCACTGCCACTGCAAATTTATTGTTTATGTTTGTTTAGAAATACAATAACCCTAAGTAGTTAAGTGTTTTTCCCCCCATCACCCCCCCCCAGATCTATCATCAACATTATCAGAGGACTTCAGGCAGCAGGCAATAGCTATGAGTGTAAATGCCTGTAATCAGTGGATGCAGTGAGGCCTACTTAATGGTTCAGGTGACAAGAAAATATCTGTCTCTATGATCTGTGTTACAGTCCAAGAAGTGGTAGCTAGGGGTGTTTCCCATTGCTCCCTCTGATCTATTAGGTTGCAGACTAGTTCAGGAAAATGATTGAACTCTTGGCCAAAAAGGAGTAAAAACAAAATCAAACCAGTTAATTGAATTCTAGCAGTAATCTAAATTTTTGCCAGTATTGACCTCAAGCATTATAAGACTTAACTTGTTAACATTAATTAATTAACATGAATATGTTTTTAAGTTATTTACCACTGTTAGTTAAGGAATAGTAGCTTGCATTTTAATCTATCTTGAAATTAGAATGCTTAGTATTTGTTTTACCATTTCCTTCTTATATGTTATAGGGTGGAATCTATGTGTTCAAGCTTTTCGACTACTACTCTGCCAGTGGAATGAGTCTCTTGTTCCTTGTATTCTTTGAGTGCATCTCCATATCCTGGTGCTATGGTAAGCACTGTGTTTTTATTTTTTCCACAAGTTTACCACATCATAAGGATATTTCATCTGCTAATTTGTTCTTTTGTGTGTGTACATACTAAGGATGGAACCAAAATTTGCTTTGCTTTATGTGCCTGGAACTCCACTGAGGACTTGACAGTGACTTGGGGATGGTACTCCTGCCTCTTTAAACTACCCTATGCATTAGACTGGGAATCCTTAGATGCTAAGTGTCCCAAGAAGAATAAAGAGGTGGCATGTCCCTTCCCCACCCCTTAGGAAGCCTAGATCTTCAGATGTATTTAGGTACTGCTGTTCTCAACATTACAAAGTCCAAGAGATCTAAGTTGCTATGTTTCACTTCCAGAAACAATTCTGTCACTGTGAAGTCTTGTAGTGAGAGCTCAGCTCCTTGGCCAATTGTATCTTGCATAATTACCTTAAAATGTCCAGAAGTCTGGGCTGACAATCTGTGGTTATAAGGATGACCAAATATATATATCATATTCTTGCCATAGTACTTGTGCATTTATCCTTGGCTCTGTGTTAGCTAGTCCAAGGACCTACTTCCAGAACTGGTAAAGAACTTTGGTTTGAATTACAAAACTGACTCAGAACTAGATAAATGGAGCTTTTCCATTGAAATTAAATACAAGGTTATAAATAATTTGATAGACATACATACCTTTTGGAAGATGATGGAGGGTTGCCAGATAATAACAATAGTAGAACTACTCTTTGCTTTCAGACACAGTTCTGCATGTGTATTGTGTGTATATACCAATACAGAATGAAGACTGTGCTGCTGGTTAAGGCAGGGATGCACTTTTTTTTTTTTAATTTGCTCTGTAAAATACCATTCTAAGTCTCTCAAGATTAGACAAGATTAAAAAGACTTAAAGTTGAAATTAACCCAGGGTATTTTATTGCATCTGACCTTCTGATATACAGACTTGCTCAAACTTGGCATGAAAATATTCTATTGGTAGCTAATGAATTAATTATGATGCAGTAGGATGAGAACAATGCAAATGATTCTTGGTGCTCCTGAGTTTGCATATATCTTTCCTGTTCATATAGGTGAAAAGTTATGTCAGAGTCTGTATAGGCACATTTAGGACAGTCTCTCAAACCCCTTCAACTTTCAGTTGAATCAGTTATCTGATAAGTTTCTACACTGTTTATAACTTCCATGTTTAGGTGTTAACAGATTTTATGACAACATCCAAGAGATGGTGGGATACAGACCCTGCATCTGGTGGAAACTCTGCTGGTCTTTCTTTACTCCTATCATTGTGGCAGTAAGAAACAAACTTTTATTATATGATTTGTACAATATAAATGGTGTGGATCATGTAGTACAGCGTGGCAATTTCCATCCCATTAGGATCACACTAATTCTGACCTCATTGCTTATTTAAAAATGTGAGCAATTTCATTGAAGGCAATAGACAGAAAATGGTATCACTAAAGGAAGCCTGTGCCCTAAGAAAAAGAAGCTTTGCACAATTTCAAGATTTGTATTAATCCTCTGGAAATGGTAACTAATCAAGAGCTCAGTTGGTTAATAGAGATAGGAAACCGTAAGAGACACATAAATATACAAGAAACAGTCAAAATTGAGGATTTAGCAATCTCTCTAAAGTCTAAAACTTCCACACACACAAAAATGGTCACTTCTTGTAAACCAAATTCCTTCACAGGCACTATTCTGCTGACGTTAGGATTATAAACTGAGATTCTGCTTTCACAGGATTCTGTGGAACATATTACCCAGTTTACACTATATTGCTATTGAATTTTCCAGCAAACTTTCCAAGGATTTTGTGCACTGGGAACTATAGTTCAGTCTTTTACAATGATTCCAAGCTGTATCCAGTTAAGCCCATATAGTATATTTTGGAAATAATAAGCAAAGAAATTTGAACTTACTATACATAATGTAGCAAACCCAAATGCAATATAAAAATTGTAACTATGTAGACACTGTTACACATGACACAATACTCACCCACTGATATTTCTCTGCTATTCCCTTATAACTCAAAGATCATAGAAAAGCAAACAAACAGCACTAAAGAGAGGCACAGAATTCAGTTTCTACTGAGGACTCCTTGATTTATCTCTATCCAAATGAAGAAACCTTTTATTTTTCTGAAAATAACTGTTCAAAAAAATATATATATATATTTTGCTTACTTCAGTAGTATCATAGGAAGAGGAAGAAGATACTGGATGTAAAACTTAGCAAATTTCTCCTGTCTTGTAAAGTCTTCAACAGAATTTGTTGTCCAGTACAAATTCAAAGGTGGTGATGATAGGATAATGAAAGCCACACTTTACATTCTCCTCTCTGGAAAAGTCTTCCACACAAGAGTTCAACTTGCGATCAGAGTGAGCTGCTTTTTTTGCTGATTCAGTTAAGCAGGTCTTCTCTGATGCCAGCTGTTTTAGACATTTGCTGGGACAGAAGTCTCCCCGGGGAACCTGAAGGAAAAAATACCATGTTTTCAGGTAACCTGTTTGAAAAACAACACAAAAGCAACCCACAATTGATGGAAGTTCAATGCTACAGAATATAGGTATTCTTGGGGAAGTATTCCCTAGAATCCCCATCTTTCCCAATAGCCCCCTTCCCTCTGATTTTGTGCAGGTTATCTGAGGACTCTACTAGTACCAGTGGATTCCAAGTACCAGCACACATGGATAATCTGAGATGCAGGTTATGTATGTGAAAATGAGCGAAAATATTAATTTTGGTAACAAGCTGTTTGGGAAATTATCTGCTCCTCTCTTGTTATTGAAAGATTCAAAGCAGTTCTTGCATTTCATAAGGCAAGTTCTGTTATACAGGCAAATCTGCAGCCACTTACTGAGCTGCAGGTTGCGTTCTGACTGCACTCGCTTCCCATTATGAGAGTGCTCAGAGGATCTGAACAGTATCAAAGCCTCTGGGCCAAGCACTCCGAGGTGGTGATACAAGAGAGGTCATTACAGGCACAGGCTCTGAAGAACGCTGCCTATACTGAGCGTCTAGGAGTCTGTGCTGACCTGTGCGGTAGAGCTGTACTGAAACTATTATTAAATCTGTTGGTTTACCATTCTGTTTCTTAATGAAACATTAAACAACTTCACAACTACAGAATTTATAATCCAGTTATTTACACATTCCCACATTAGAGAATAAGCTAGTAGGGAATCAGTCAGTGCAGTGGGCTAACATTTGCCTGTTTTCTGCAATCTTCCACCTGGAATATTGGCCTGTAGGCCCCCTCTACAAGCTAGTGCCGAGGGGTCTATCATTAGGGAGCAAAAGAACCCTTTTCTCTCTACCCAGATGTAGAAGCAGTCTTGGGACCGAGGTCCAAGTCAACCCCCAAGAACTCCTGAACACAGAACACTGGAAATCTCATCCAAACCCTTTTTTGCCACTCTATTTTTCAGGGAGTGTTTATCTTCAGCGCTGTCCAAATGACTCCTCTCACGATGGGAAGTTACGTTTTCCCAAAATGGGGCCAAGGGGTTGGCTGGTTCATGGCTTTGTCTTCTATGGTGCTGATACCAGGCTATATGGCATACATGTTCCTTACCCTGAAAGGCTCCTTAAAACAGGTAAGTCTCTCTCTTTCCTGCCTGCATGATTCCATTTTACAAGACCTGTGTGCACTGACAAAAAAATGCTGGGAATTAATTTTACAGTTATATACTTACTGTGGCCACACTGGCTTAGCCCAGTTATTTTGCATCAAGCTGAAAAATATAAAAAACAGTTACCAAACAGAGAAAAGACAAGACAGTGTCTGTACCATCTGTTGATAAACAGAGTTCCCTGCCTTAAATGAGGCCCTTATTTCCAGGTTTTGACAGTTTCAGGCAGTTTGCGTTCCAGTTCCTTATACCTAGAAAACAAGGTAGCAGTTTATGAAATATGTAAATTTTATAAAGGCAGAAAGGCTACTGTCATATACCAAGGCAGGTGATGCTCCCAAGGAATCGGAGTCAGACTCTCACAAGTAAACCAGCATAGTTCTTGGTTTCCATGTATTTACCCTCAGTGAAACTATTCAGCATCTTTCTGCAATGCGATCAAAGATTTGAGCTCCAGTTCTGCATTACAGCCAAAAACGTTCTAGATTACAATGGCTGCCTTGCTCTAGTGCAGCTGAGAGAAAGCAGATGTAAATCCTGGGAGCGCACCTTATGATATACCTCCCTTTAGTCTCTAATTAAGGAATTTCTATGAACAGTTTTTTAACAGGTTTTTTTTTTTTTTTTAACAAAGAACATTTGAGGCCTTTTTCTCTTGCATTTTGTTTTTAGCCTCTCTCGGCTTCCTTATTCCATCTGTTAAAAAGGCGATGATACCTCCCCTGTCAGGGGGTCTTGTATAGCTTAAATCCATTCTAAGGTCCCCAGGAAGATGCTGCTAAAGTAGTGTGAAACGTTACTAAGGTTATTGATCAGTTCACTGGTTAGTTATCACATACCACTGCCATGCTTAATTTTTTAAATCTGGGTACAGCCCTCAATTTTCCCTCTCCAGACAATAATCCCATTCTGTGCATAAGAGACGCTTCTTCAGCATGAGTGTTGAAACATGCATCTCTGTCCTCTGTGACAGTGGGAACCAAAGATTGTCAAAATTATTTTGTCGGAGTTTCTGGAATACTCTGAAATCAGCTGACACAGCCATCCTTGCAAAGAGACAGATGATCTTAAGCAGAATTGACCAGTAATGCCTCATGAATTGCTCAGATCTGGATCAAAACACTTGTCCTCAGCAAGTTTTAAAAGACTCAGCAATACTTCACAAAAGTCTAGAAAACATTTTCCATTTTGAAATATGCTTGCTCTTAGCTCATACTCTTTGAATATCTTTCCCTTGTTCTGATGCAAGTACTTAAGTACAAATAGAGAACTGTTGCTCTGAAGCACAGCAGGGTTGTATAAGATCACAGCAAAAGTTCATCCGTTCTCTCTTGCTGTGATTAAGGTTCCATTTTTGAAAGGATTGACAAATGATCGTTAGATACTAGGAGGAGCTTACAGCTCTTGTGGGCTTTGGCAATCCAAACTGGGCTCTCTTTTTTGATAAGAACATGAACTAGGCAGATAAGCTTCATGAATGAAAAACTCAAAAGGATTAGGGAAGACAAATAGAAATGAAAGGTTTAAAACACAAGTCTACCTTACTTATTATATCGTTGGAGGTAGTAACTCCTAGAAGCTGCTGCCAGGTCTGTCTAGTCTCTTCTGCTCCCTGCAGAGGGTCTCTGTCACTTCTGAGATCCAGCTTTGGGCTCCCTGCTGCCTGTTGCAAATCTATAGCCTCTACACTTGACCTGTGGGCTCCTAGCAGAGTTCCTCCTCTCCTGCCTCATGCTGCAGTCTGGCAAAACTTTTCCCCTAACCATGCTCAGTTCTTAATGCCTGGTGGCATCTACCATTTTGTGCTCTTTCAGCAAAACGTCATGTTCAGAACACAGCTAGAACTGTCCACAAATACTTACAGGCTGGCTAAGCTTTATGCATTTAGGCCCTTGGAATAGACAAAATTCTTCACTGTAGCCACAATACCTAGGGAGGAGTGTTTAGGGGTTGCCTTTAAAAACAAACAAACAAGAAAACTTAGAAACACTTGTTGACTGCTTCACTTCTTTTGTTTTGCTTTAAACAGCGCATCCAAGTAATGATTCAGCCAAGCGAAGACATCAGTCATCCTGAAAATGGGCCAGATCAGGCCCAACAGAGCAACTCTGCAAACAAAGAAGCCTATATCTAAACTTCTGTATTGTAAAAGTACCAATGCTACTCCAGAAAAACAAAAAATATGGTTGAATATGACCACAAATTTATGTTTGAGAATATAATTACCTACCTCTAGTGGCAAAAAAAAAAAAGAAAAAAAAAGAAAAAAAGGTCATCTCCACTATAAGGGAATCGCCATGAGTATGATCCAACCATTGCGTGAGCTCAGATGTTGACAGTGTTTTGTGTTCTCTGGCAATCCACAGACTGTTAATGTTTTTATCCTTTCACAATAATAGTTGCATATCTTGGAATTTGTAAACTGATGTGCAAGACCTTTTTAATCTACCTTTTAGCACAACAATTTGAAGTTTTGTGCTGCTGATTTTTAGTAGTTTATCAGTATTTCTTACTGCTGAATCCCAAGACTGTTATTTCTGATTCTGCAGGAGTAAAATTAAATTTGAAATTGTTTTGTACACAGGAATGAAGTATTTTGTAAACAGGTGATTTCCAGTGGAAAAAGTCTGCCCATAAAATTTGTTCCAGTAAATGCCATTTGGGGGGAAAAGACTTCTTTCAATTAACTTGGAGTCATGGCAGATGCAGCCTTTATAAATGTTCCTAGAGCAAACTAAGTTATATGGCTATTTGTAGCAATACAGCATAGAATGGCTATAAACAATATCTATACCTAGTCTTTCAGGATAATTTTAACATAAGATTATGAATTTCTTTTAAACTAAAATATACTATTTCTTATAAAAAGAACATATTTTTGTTTGTGAATCAATACTACATGAATTGCAGATTTTAGAGGCAAAAATATGAATTTAACTTTTTAACAAAATGGATAGTAATATCCAACTATTAAGAGCTCCTAAAGATTCCCAGCAAAAAAGTAATACAAAGTATTTGCAGCTCAAGCTCGGAGTACTTGAGCTGTACTATTATTGTTATAGCATTATTACATTGCCACCAAAATAGAAACCAAAACAATGGCTTAAAGATTGAGGTTTATCCTTGTAATTCTAATTTAAGGTTTAACTCATGACTGTTCTGTTTAATCCGTTAAAGGACTTTAACAGTTTCTAATAAGCAAATTATAAAAGATGGATCTTCAGCACTTTGAAAACAGTTTTATTTTTATTTACATATTATTTGTGATGATGAAAGCATGAGGAAAAGCTATTTCAATAAAAATCTTCACTCTCGGCTCTATCTGTATTTGCCACATAGCTGGAAAGCCCTTTCAGCTAATGGAAGTTTTTCCCTGTGTGGAAAACGCAGTAGTTAGCCCTGTATGGTTTTTCTTGTTTGGCAGCTATAAGACAGACACAAAGGATTATGGAAAATGCAGTATTTGATGTTTGATTGTAAATGACTTTGACAGAACTGTGCAATGAAACATGCTTTTCAGCAAATTTTTGTGCAACGTACTATGTTAGATAGCACAATTTATGTAGAACTGCTACGTGAAAAACATGTTAACTGTGAATGTTGGGTTTTTTGTTGTTTTTGTCTGAAGGTGACAAACATATGTTCTTGCAATAAGGTATTTCAGAATGTCAAGCACATTATTGTAGAAATAATATATATATAAAATATACATGTATTTCAAACTACATCATAAAATCTCTGAGTATTGTTTGGTAGATTCTAAACCATTTCATACATAGATCAATTGTAAAATATTCTGAAATCTAAGCTACATCCTAAATGGCTACAGCTGAAATGCAAAAGTCCTGTAAGTCTTTGGGATTTAGAGGAAAAACATACATCCTACACACACATTATACATGATACATACACATTATAATTGTGAATTTCATTAGACTAAGGATAATTCCAGCTTTCTCTTTATTGTTTAATGTAATCAAGTCCCATGTTGTTCTAAGAAAAACGCAGTATTTAATGTTTGATTGTAAACAATTATGACAGATGTTTGACAGACCTGCTCTTTAGCAAAAAGCTGTACAAACGTATCATATAGCACAAAATAGTGTTGTAGAACTACTGTGTGTAAACTGTGAATAGCTGTATCTTTTTTGTAGTACTTGCCCTGAAAAAAAAAATTATTGTATGATCATATATGCTTTTTGCAATAAGGAATTATCTGAACACCAAGCAAATCTATCTCTATATAAAATATATATGTAATATATACATATTCAAAAATATATACAGAGCCTGTTTAAAAGAGTACAGTATTATTTAGTAAATTTCAACCTGTTATATGGACCAAATGTAAAATATTTATAAATTAAGATGCATTTTAAATGTCTATAAATGGTGTCATAATTAAAGCACGATTGTTATGTAAGTTTCCAAGAGTTCAGAGGAAAGAAGAATAAAGGTTATATTATACAGTAAATTCAGAATTATGCAGTCTTTCATTGGACAAACCCAACATGTCACATTGTGGGGTTTTTTGTGAAACAAGTTCTAAATATTTCAAATATCATATATATAATGTTTTTACATATCAAAGCCCTGTATCACACCTGACGTGTGTATTTATGCATAACGTTGTTACTATTTATCTGGTATGCCCATATTATTATACAGCGAGTTTAAAAGCAGAGATGAGAGTGTTCCTGAACCACTAAACAGGGGCTGTAGCAGAAGAAAGACTTACATGATGTTTATCTCAGAGGTGCTTCTACAGCTCTGCCATGCTCACTGTTGGCTTTCGGCGGAAGGTGATACTCAACAAGTTCTTATGCTACAATTTAAAAAACAATTTCATAACTCCACCAATAATTATGCAGATATTCAGATGACAAAAAGTTAATTTATTAAACTTAATCAGATTTGCTTTGCAATCTGAAAGATACTGAGTGTTGGCTTAACTGCCTTTAAATCCCTGAGGTGAGTAGGAATGCTAGCTTGTGTTTGTTTGACTTGCTGATGAATTAATTAAGACCTAAAGTCTAGATCAAACACATTTATTACTCCGACAGGCAGTAAGGAAAAAAAGTTTAAAAAGTTGCACTGTTTCTGACTTGCTAGAATGACAAGACAAGGTGGAAGCCACTGGAAAAACACAGGAATGAGTGAGGCAAGCCGGGGAGAAAGTAGGGCAGCTGGCACAGACAAGTCTCCAGACTAGAGACACTGCTAGAATGAGAAATATCAATGTGGTTGAAAACACCAAGAATAAAAGCTGTGCAGAGCAACTAGAACCTGCCTGGATCAGCAGGCTGAAGCTGTCAGAATTGTCTGGTTTTCATGAAAATTCCTGCAAGCAGAATAGTGACTGATGTGTTTCAGGCTACCTGAAGAACCTGTTTAGCTACACTCCTAGAGGAGATGTAACATCTAATAGAGCATGCTGCAGCATTTCAGCTTCTCACCCACAGGCCTCTCAGGTCTTGCACAGCCCCTGAACCTGCTTGCCCCACAGCTTGTCTTGCGGCGAGAGGGGGTGCCTTTGAGTGTACATGGTCAGGCCCATGCTTGCTCCTATCCCCGAAATCTGCTGCAAGGAGGTCCCTTGGAGCTGCAAGCTTTGGCCTCACTAGCGTGGCTCATGAGGAGGGCCCCAAAAGCAATATCCAGTTCCCTCACAGAAAGGCTTTGAGTCACCTGGTTTTGTACAAATCAAATTCATGATTTTGATTCAGAGAATTGTTTTGTTCATTAAAAAAAAAAAGTCGCTCAGTTAGTTATTACCCCTACGTGGCATCCTGTCTCTCTAATTACCCTGTAGGGAGAGAGCAGACCAGGAATTCTGAGCAGTCACCATGAAAAGCCTGGATTTTAAAATTAACCTCAATCAATAACATTTCTGCTAATGAGTTGGGCTGTGAACTGCAGCACCTCAAATCGCTGCTTTCTAAGCCTCTACTGAAGAGGTTACCAGTCCTAGTTGAACCAGTGGGCTGGCAAAACAGAGACCTTAAACTAAACTGATACATTTCTACAAAAGTCATTTTCCCCTGCATCAGTTATCATTAAAGTGGGAGAAGACTTCAAGCAAGTTCTACAGCAGTTTGTCTTATATCTGGGTCTATGAAATACTTTTGCTGAGGCGTTAGATAATTAAATTCAACACATCATAGCTATAAAATTGGGACAGGACATCATGCTGGGAAAGATTCTAAATAATTTTAGAGGACGTGATTAGAATTGAAAATATTCCTGATAAAAGTGTCCAAAATCATAAACTTCAAATTCAAAATGCTGCACACGCAAACATGCAAGTATTAATGGGGGAGGCTGGGAGGGGAGGATCCTTGCTCTGTTTTTTGAGAAAAGGCTGGAGAAGAAGGTCACAAGTGTGTAGGGAAGATCACAGATTGTCATTTCTGGAAATGGGGTAAAAAGCAACTTTGACAATTTTGAAATTACAGGGAAAAATTTAAACCATCTTTAATGTTTGTATCACAGGAGTTATATATTGTATTCATGGCCTGCTGCTTTCAGGATCTAGTGCAAGAAAAATGACAACAGTTGCATTTGAGAGAAGTGGACACAATGCTTAGTGCTGGATGGCTGGCCAGATAGCCTTGCAAGGGGCAAAGAAATTATGGCTGAGGAAAAGGAACCTAGTTGTTGAAGGATATTGAGTTAGTGCTGTGATATTTCCATGGTCTCCTGGAGGAATTTTGCCATTCTGCAGAAATCCTGACAGCAATTCAACAAGAAAAATGCAAATAAGGTCACTTCTTCCCTACAGGACTGCAGGATGCCCTGAGAGAAATCCATGTCCTCGCTCGTCAGGAGTATTAGTTCAGCTACATTTGCTTTTTTTCTAAAATAACACTATGTTGCTTTGGGGTTTTTTTTGTTTTAAGCCTGATTGATTATTTTTGTTTTGTTTTGCCTAGACCACAATAGCATTATTACAATTAACTATTACAACTACTAAACTTTAAACTAAATTCAAGTGTTGGGTGGTACTCAGGGGATAATAAACCCAGAAGCATGGCTGTGCATTGACATACAGACAATCTCATGCTTACCTTAGCCTGGCAGTAAGCATAAGGTGGTATCTCCTGCCTGCCGGTCCATGACCACACCTCGCAGCTGCAACTGAACCCATCTGGGAGCAGCAGAAGGGAACTGCACTAAAACAACGGGACAATCACATCTTGGTCCCTCCACTTCAGGAGAGGTTCCCAGCGAAGAGGAGTGCAGAAGCCGTTGGCTGGCTACCTACAAACAGAAAAAGACAAACATGAGGAGGAAAACAGACAAAAGTTGTGTTCCTCAGGAATGCAAACTGACGAACTCGGGGCCAAGTGCAAGCTACAGGAGCTGCCAGCCGACTGTAAATGGCTACTCTTACCTTAGTGTTTATGAATCTTCCAAACTACCATAAATTAACCAGTTTCACTGCTCAGTTATCAGAGCAAGAAAGAAAGCACCAGGCTTTATACTCCAAAGATTCTTTTTAATTTTTTTCCCACTTCTTTCCCAACTTCTCATGCTGTTCAGGATAGTAAATTGAAAAAAAGAAAAATCCACACATGCTGTTATTTAGGCCAGTTAGTTAGTCTAGTCTCTCTTCCTTGACCTGAATGCTCTGACTTGCAACAGCCCTGGTGCCCGGGGAGGGCCTGGGCCAGGCTGAGCTGGTCCGTTCCTCTCTGCTGCGCAGTCGTCTGCTACTAGGGAGGAAGGAGATGGCCCTGGAACAGGCAGCGGTAAATTCTGCCCTACCTACTGGACATTGCCCATATCTTCAGGCCTGGATATTCATTGCTTCATCATTTCCTCTCCTGACAGTTAGAGTGGTTGCAGAGTGGCTAAGATATAGGCAGGTACAATTCACTTCTCCAGGCAGACTAAGCAGGCCTTCAGCAGATAGGAAGTGATGACAAGGAAGAAGAGTCAAAATTACCTTCATGACTACTCTCTGTTAACAATAAGGACAAGTTGAGCTGATTGATTAGAAAGTCATTTAAAACATAGAAATTTTTTTTTTTAATACAAACAAATTTTCCAGTTTTCTTCCATTCTAAATATGCCTGTCTTTTTTTTTTTAATTCACAGGAAGAAGAGAGAGAGAGAGCTCAGAAGATCAGAGAACAAAGGGGAAGCAAAAAAACCAGGGTCAAGTGAAACATAATATTTAGTCAGAGCTATGGAGCTTAGTTCTCTCTTATGAAGATGATGTAATCAAGTATTGCCACTTCTCCTTCCTTCCTATACTCCCCAACAAGTTTTAAGGCCAGCCTATAATTCAGCCAGTCTTTCCTGCTGACATTTACTGGGCATTAAACAATTTTCTTCAATTTTCACAGAAACGCAATTCATTTTCAGGCCTACAGATCTGTATTGTTGCATTTTGTTCTACTCTTCTGACCGAACACTTAACCAGTCAACTCCAGGAGCCCCACAGCTGTGACAAGAGCTCACCTTACAACAGTGTCCTTCACCGTGCAGATTACAAGACAGGGAGCCAATAATCCCTAAGTGCCAGCCCCACGCACGTACATAGCTATTGGTGTACTTGTGTGCATACACACACTTTGCAAACATATTCATTCATAAATCACCTCCTATTTTAAAATTCATGAATTGGTGGTGGAGGACTTGCACTATTTTTCAGCCTAACATCTGAGGTTTTCCAGGCTTGCAAATGGTTTCACATTAAAATTAGTAGCAAATGTTCAGTTATTATTTTGAATATCAAACAGGCTGAAATAATCTGGTGAGTTATTTGTGAGTCATAAGTACACAATCATGCTAAATGTGTCCAAGACTGCCTAAGAGAAGGGCAGAACGGATGAGGCATTGTCACAAGGACACAAATTAATGTGCTTTGCCAGCAACAGTGCTTTAGTCATACCGGAATATCTGCCTCATCACTCCTTGGAAATAAGTACCTAAGAAGCTGGGTATTTATACAACATTTTAAAGTAACAGTGAGCAGATAATGACTAAAATTTACAAGCTGAATTTGTGTTTGGAGTCTTCTCTACACTTGACCAAACTGGATAGCCACTTGGTGCTGGGAGGGGGATGAAACTGGATGGAGCAAGTCACAGCCCTTATTGCAGCAACACAATTTCTATATATTGTAACTACTCTAAAGCAATCCAGGGACATCTACACAAGTTTAAGAGAAAAAAAGCCAAAGAAGCTAGAATGATTCTACAAAAAGGTTTTCCAGCACTTTCATTTACTGGCACTACCGTATTTCCTAGCATATCCAAACACACCGTTACTTCTACACCTGAATCTTCCCTGCAGATGAAGAGCTACCACCACAGAAAAAACTCAGAAGTAACTACATCCAATAAAGTCAGGACGTCAACTCCTGCTCAGCCACCTGATCTGTCACCAAAACAGAGGCAGTATCCCCCCTCCTCGATTACCTGTCAGGCACTTTCAAATTCATGAATACAAAGCTCTGGAAGGCAGCTGGAGCACCACAGGAAGGTATATTTTGCCAAGTGTGGGAGAACTTGTTACAATTAAATGTCTGAGGACTTCAATAAAGCAGACAGGCTAAACACCAGAAGTCAGGGCCCAAAAAAGTGGGCCCCTAAGTTTTCCCCCCAAAAGAAGGGTGGGCCTCCACAGTGAGTAGAAAGGGTCTTGGACTTTTGACTACATGAAAGGTTTTGTTTCTTTTTTAACCAGTCAGCTCTTCCCAAACAATGATCACCTCGGAGCGGCACCAGGGGCTGTTCAGGCTGAGCGCGACACCGCAGAGCCTGGCCGTGCCCGAGACTGCGACGTTGCCAGAGCTGATCCCTGGAAAGCTGCAGCAGCTCCTGCTGCTGAGGCTGGACCTCTCTGGGCAGCATGCCAGCAGGTCTCCTCTGGAGCTGTATGAGCAAAATTTCCGTCCCAGCACGCTCAGCTTCTGAAGCAGGAAGTCATTAAATATTTGCTTGTAAATATAAAACCATCTACTATTGTAGGAATTGAAACAACTACCCTGAAAATGACTGAGGAGCATTTTGATGAAGATCTTCTATCAGTAAAACAACAAATCTCTCTCTGGAGATAAGCTGGAGCATCAGGTTCTGTTAGGGAATAATTTCTAGGTCATTTCAGCTCACTGCACTGCACTGCAAACGCTTCCTTGAACGAATGACCAAAACAATTAATCAAAACACTAGAGAGAAACACCAACCCACACCGTAGGCAACTAACTTTGCCCTAAAAATGACAAAGCTCAGCATTTTTAACCTGCTCTTTATCAACTGTCATACACCAGCAACCCATGACCTTTACTTCTGATCTTTCCACAGACTTATTCCTATTCTAGCAGGGATAACTGCTGACCTTTCCCAGGCCGGGTTGCTCCTGCTGTTAACAAGCTATCCCATGACGGCTCCAAAAGGCACACACAACTTGCCTGCCAGGGCCTGCTCCAAAATTACTCAATTAGACTTGGCTTTTGGTTAGAAACCACTCTAGCTCAGCCCTCCAAGACTAGTTAGACTAAATGAACCCCTCCTCCTACTCCACTTTCCAGTGAAGACATCCAGCTTCCACCAGCTGACCCCAATGATTGATCAGGCCCAACATCCTCTCTAAAATAGGAAAGCGCAAGCTGGGAACAAGCCAGAAAAGAAAGATTCCTTTTTAAATAGCTGAATCCTCATCATCACAGCTTACTTGAGGGAGAGGACTGCAGGGAGGTCAATTAAGATTCATCTGCTTGCAAGGAGAGCAAGCTGAATTTGTGCTCCCTGGGGAATCGTTCTAGCGGCTACACTGAAGCGCTTCGTTTCATTACTAACTTGCACAATATCTGCCCAAGGTATGGCTTTAGCAGCAAATATTATATTGTACAACAGGCACACTAAAAGTGCCAATAGTTAAGACCTGCCAACACCATTCACTGTATTTCATTTCTTCCAGTGTCTCAAATTACCCTCAAACCTCCAGAGGCTGCTCCGGCAGCAGGGGCTTCGGTAGCAAACGTAAACACGCTGACACACTGAAACTACACTGAAACCCCCAGGCACTCCTCTTACAGTTAATGCAACGGGGAAAAAACACTGTTAACTTGATGCTTTATCTGAACTCATGGGCTGCGTTCAGCCCTGCACAATTTTCATTACATTTACATGAATGATGTGTTAGAAAAGACACTTCAAGGTTTCCCACTCTGATCAGACAAATGACTGAGTAAACAAGGTACTGCCAGTATCAAGCAGTAAGCGAAAACAGCAACAAACACACGTTCCTTTTAAATGAGGAAATAAAGGGAGAAAGAGCTCAGTCATCAGCTAACAAATACCTGCTGTGAAACGGAACTTTTAGTAAAACACAGTTGTTATAGTATATAATAACATAATGTATTACCCTCCAGTGGAACAAGCCCCATCCACAAAGGATTGAAGCCTCCTGCTGAATGAGCGTCATGCCCAGAACCGTCGCGTGTGCCTCGCGCCGGCTACACTGCTGCAGAAAAACACAGTCAAAGAAGCCTTTCAGGAGAAGGGAATGAGGAATAAAGGCCTGAACCTGCTACACTTTTAACCCCAGCCCAGAGATCTCTTGCTGCCATAAGAAATCACTGCAGTTTGTAATAGAGGGTGCCAGGTTTTTAAAACGGAAACTTAATTAATCAAAATTTACATTTATTTACTACTTCATCAAAATGATTACGAATTATTTGTAATTCATGTTCTGAAAAAAAAAGAAATTATTTTAATTAGTGTCTTGTTCTTATAATAAGATGCTTTACATAGTAATTTTAGAAATTTTGATGCTTAAGAGATTGTTTAAAAGAACAAAGTATTTCAGCAAAAATCTTTATGAATGCAAATCCCTCAGTAAAAAAAAAGAAAAGGAAAGAGGTAACATCTGTTTTAGCCTTTAAGACATTTTCATGTTTTTTTTCATATTTTTCTTCCAGCTTCCATTTATATTTCAGTACAGCACATAGGCATCAATCTTCAAATGCCCGTTTGCAGAGAAAGCCCCTTTATAACACACGTATACAACACACACGCCCCACTTAGGAGACACTACGTCCTCGCTACCAGAGACGGCACCCTCGGGGCGATAAGCCCAAAGCATCGCCTTTGCTTAGCTGCTGATGGGTGCTTCGTACACAAGAATGGGCCTATACTCGAAACTCATTAAAAGTACACGCAGAAGTGATCGTTAGCTTGTCCTTCTCTGAATCAGCATAGTTTGCAACATATTAATGTCGTCATTGTCTTCCCAGGGAGATTTAATAAAAAACTACCAAGGTAAATTGATTTTATCCTAGGGTTTGGGGGGGGGGGGGTTAGGACTGGGCAAGCTGAAGCCAAGAAAACTAGAGTGCACTGTGACAGGAATTTGGGGCCAAAAGCACTATTTTATGGAACTGTTTTGGTGAGAAAAAATGATAAATTCAAATACCTGCAATTAAATAATAAACAGAAAGCTTATCAGCAAATGGAATAATAAAGCTACTGTGGAGAATACTAAGATACCAGTCTAACTGGTTTGCTGTTAGAGAAGACTTTAATTGTATTGAATTCCATCATTCAAAATTATTCAACTGTCAGCACGAGAAACTGCTGCTTTTAAGTCTTTCCTTTTCTTTACAAGCATAAAGCTTCCATAAACATGCTAAAATAAATTTTTCTTAGTTCTTTACATACTAAATATTAAATATTTTATGAGATGTTTTATTTTCCACTCATCTTTTCCTTCATAGGCCACACCGTCTTCTCCAGGGGCTGCTGGTATGGTTATTTTGTATTTCCACATTCTGCTTTATTTAATTCTTTTATCTTATAAAACTAAACTCCCCAAGATTATGAAACTAGCACAGAGAGATGGGTGTTATTTTTATGTATTTCTGGCTTTTCAGGAAACATTTAATTTAAAATTTTCCCAGATAAATCACTGCTATAGGGACAGCCTCATTAGCAGCTTGCGTTAACATAGAAGTGCAAATTCAAGCAATGCTACTGCAGCACTATCCTGCTTTCAAAGCGTTACCCCTTTGCAAGGACCCCGT
Organism: Apteryx mantelli; assembly: GCF_036417845.1. Classification (NCBI taxonomy): domain Eukaryota; kingdom Metazoa; phylum Chordata; class Aves; order Apterygiformes; family Apterygidae; genus Apteryx; species Apteryx mantelli. The sequence goes on along the minus strand of NC_089989.1, from coordinate 9,672,500 downwards.
TCACCCCGAGAGCATGCATCCGCCTGCTCTGCCCCATTTGACTTTCTCCTTTCCTTTCTTGCCATTGCTTTCCAGCATAATTTCTGTAAAACCCCAGCCACTTCTTACATGCAGGAACAGGGTTTGCGGGCGCAGGCAGCTTAGCCCTAGCAGGGCACGGTGAGGAAGGAGCAACGCTCGTCCCGCTGCTGTGCGCAGCGGGGGGCTCCCGGCCCCGCGGTGGGGAGCATCTCCTTGTCACCGTGGCCCGGCAGCGAGCGGCTCCTCGCCCATGCGGGGAGGAGGCACACGCGGGCTGCGGTCCACGGTACATTAACCAGGGAAGTCTGGAAATACAGAACTCGATGGTCTGTCAGAACAATGTTCCCCCAGCGCTCTACGCAGACCAGCATTTTGTCAGGGTAAGTGCAAATGCCAGAACTGGCTAAGTCTTCAAACAAGCTGTGTACATTTTTTTAGGGACTGATGTAAGGAATGGAAGACAAAAGAGGAAGAGAATTCAGTTTCCTTAAAACCTCTAATAAATACATACATTAGAAAGCTGGGTGGCCGGCAACCTATAGGCTTGGGTCCGAGGGCCGGTTCGTCTCTTCGGTAAAATGAGATTAACAGTCTCAGTTTAGACTCAGCGGACAGTGTTCGCTATTTAAACTGATCTTGCTCAGAGCACTTTGGCAGGTACAGCCATAACGGGCCCTCACGACATCGGTGAATTTTAAAGGAAAAAAAATCACAATTTGTATGATTGTGTTAGAGGAGTTAGTCATATATATTTAACTTTCCCATCACTTCTTATTACTAAAGCAGTTGTCTATTATCTGCTCAGTGCAGCTTATCATCACTCCTTACTGTTACTAGCACAGCCATAAAGTTCTCCGCTAGGCGAAAATCTCAGTACGTTGGGCACTGTGCAAATACAAAGCAAAGAGCAGCACTTTGTGTATTACCATAGCTTTCAAGCAAGGGCAAAAGGTTCATTCACTAATTCCTTTTTTTTTTTTATTGCTGCTATGAATGACAAATGCAGCTCCACGGCACAGCAGTGATCAGCGGACTGAGCGCCACAGCTGCAGGGGAGTGGGAAGAGAGGCTGAGATGACATTTTACTTTCACATGCCCGTGCGGCAGCCGCTTCGTGCAAGCTTCCAGCAACTCCTCACACGCCTGTACGAGGTGTGTTCATCTACAGCCCGTCAGACCTTGCTCCGTGCTGGACGACTCCCCTTCTGTGTTGGTAGAGCTCAGGGACACTAGGGCCACGCTATAACGGCAGAGGAGACGAGACTCCCCTTCTCCCCCTCTGCCTCTCTTGCGGCACCGTGGAGAAGTCACCCAGCTGCTGGTAAAGGACAGGGTTGCTGGCTCGGGCTGGGCCAGCCCTTACCACCCCCAGCTGGGCTGGTGGATTTGCCTGAGCCAGTCCAAATGATGCAGCTTATTAACAAACGTGATCTAAACTTTCTAAAGCACCCTGGCTCATTTTGATTGCAGCTGGTCAGGGAGCACTCAGACAAGGAGCTCAGGGGGCAAATACAAGAAACGGGAAGCTCAGAGAGTGGGACAAGCACCTGTAGAAAAGCTCCTGGGTAGCAACTCCCCAGCTCAGTTATTCGGTGACTGCTTGTTTGTCTACGAATGTGCATGCTGACTTGCTTTCCACTGATTGCCCACTGGCTATCACAGTCAGCTACTGAGTATGCTGATGTACCATCTTCCCCAAGACAACACATCTTAAAAACAAAACCCTCTCTTAAAAAACATCGATTCAGCTCAGTATTTAACCCAGTAATCCACCATCACCTACTTAGTTAGGCTTGACTCCAGCATACCATTTCCCTAATTGCAGACGTTGCAAGGCAGCAGATGTGGAAATCATCCCATCCATTACACCTAACGGAAGGTACATCCGGACTGACAAGGAAAAGACCATCCTTACATCTGAGGTGGCTGGCATCTCTTGAAGTCAGGCTCTGCCAGATCAGCTTCCACTTCTGTTGCTCACAGGAACCTTCCTAATGATTTTTCTTCTCCCTCCAAAAATTCATTTCTCGACAATCTTATAATTCACAAACAAGAAACCATCTTCTACTCCTTTCTTCCTCCTTTTCCCTCCAACAAATATTGTAAAACCCACAAGATTTATGCCAACTATGAATGGTAAATACCTAGTACTACCGTACAGCACATTCAGGCTAACTTTGTCTGTTCTAGGGATACCCCTGAAGTGCACCTGTGAGGACCCAGCTTGAATTAGCTCCGTTCTCCTTCCTATGATCACTCTGAAAGGGATATCAAGTTTTTGTGCAAAGGTAGATATTGTACCCACTTAGGCTGTCTAGCAGAGTTTGTTAAAAACCTACTGATGTCTGGTCCCTAACTTCAGCAATTAACAGTGGCTCTACAGCCTCTCTGTTATTCAAACCGCATGCAAAAAATCTGGCTTTAGGAAGAGCAATAGGAATTCTGCTAAAGGAGGTAACAGGTGTAGCATGTCTGTCTGAGCACTGTTAGCCTCCTCCAGCAAAGAGGATTTATAGGCAGTCTTATTGATTAGGTAAGAGCGAAAATATTTCTCTCAACACCACAGCCCCGTGTATTCCCTGTCCATTCACTCTCTGAAAAATACCACATGAGCAGATTTTGTCAACAGTAGAAGATATCATCATTTAGTAAGACAGGTATCTCCTTGTTTATGAGGAAGCTGAGATACAGAAACAAAGAAAGAATTAATTCCAGAAACGGTCAACAAAGTTACGATAATAAATCAGAAGCATATTGATCTCCCATCAAACAAGCAATTAAACCTCCTAATATTAGCACATGCTAAAAACATTGCCATGACTTTTATCATGTTTTATACTGTCCCCTAACAGTCACATTTGTGCTATACCTGCTTAGGGAATGCACTGGCCCCTGGTTTGGCAGTCCTTGGAAGTATGCGCATGGATGCTGGATGCTGCTTGTGCATAGCTCCTTGAAAAATCAAGGCTTTGTGCTATTTTAGTTCTTGATATAATCAATATAATCTTGAGATTCGATCCTGCTTCCTCTAACACCATAAACTGTCTGGCAGGAGGTACATAACAGGATCAGTAGCGGGGCACTGCTCTTGGTATGAAGTTCACAGCATCGGGGTTGGGATGAAACCTTTGGCTTCTCACCGTGGCTGCACAAAGGCTACAATGACAATTACTCCCTCTGACAAGCAAGGGGGCACAGCAGTATTTTCCGTGTGCATGAATGATTTGCCTATAAACTGCTCATCAAAATGCACCACATAATTGAAACGTGGGAGTGCTCCAGAGAGCACATGCGGGGTCAGCGTGATCCCGCGCTCTGCCAGTGACCGGCCAAGCCAACAGATTTACTGTATCCTTCAGTCTACCCAAATGGCAAATTATAAACACGCAGCTCCTATGAGAGCACATCACATTCAGAATTAGTTCACGTTGTTATTCTTAAGGCATGCAAATCACCTGTGCCTCTTTTTATGAACAGACATTTAAAGGCACAATGCAAGAATATAAATGAAAATTTGATATTTCTTATGAAACATTTCTTTACAATGTTTTTGTTTCAAAATTTACATTCTAGTATAAATATAAAGCAAAATAGTAATTAAAAAGACTATGCTGAATCAAAATTTTATTGCATGTATGTCCACACTTTGATCAGAAACAGCTTCAAAACGGGCTATTCCATTTATGTCAGAGATTTAATTTTAATTTTTGATATGAAATTCACAAACAATTAACAGATTCTTGTGAAACAGTTTCATTTTAAGAAATCCATACTTTAAAATGGAAAAACATACTATAGTTTACTCTTATAGTTAGCTAATTCACACATTAAATTTTCATACCTCTGCATGCAGTTGGAGTGATGAGGAATGTTAGCTTTTCCCAGCAAAACCTTTTCACTCTTTGAAATGCAATTCCGCTCAAAGTCAATCCTTGACTACAGCTAGCAAACCCTTTCTAAAACTGTGACTTGTTTCACTGATGGAATGTAAACATTTCTGCCATGAACACATTTCCATACTTCATTTAAAAAAAAGACACAGCCAAATCCTGAATGACACCTCTGACAAAGTCATCTTTCTGGATATCTCTACATGGCAGACTGCAGTGTAGTATAGAAATACTCAAACTATTTTCTTTTACTGTTTTTCTCCATTACTGAAGGAAAAGTAGCTGTAGCAAGATTAGGCTGTGATTTTAATACGTTAAATTACACTGTCAACTTTGCCACTAAACCATAAAGTCTTGGGACACAAGAGATAATCTGCTCAAAGAAACGTTACGAGGTCATTAAAAAGCTAACAGGCTGAAGAAAGCCTACCTAGGGTTGAAAGACGTTGATTAAGCCTCCTTTTTTAGAATCCAAGATTTTTTTTATTCAGCAGAACTTTGTTTATAGTAAGAGTATCTTAGAAATAATTTATTCAGATACCATTTGATATTTTTCAGAATCAAAATTGATATGAAGTATTTTACTTAATAAAAATAGGAGAAAAATAAGAAAGTCAGCCTGGACACTCTGTGTTTGTACTCCGCTAGCAGCTGGGAATCCTGGTCGTTCACCAAAACAGTTGCGCTAGGCACTGTGCATATCAGAGACAGGCGGATAGTTTAAAATGTTTCTGTACATAGCCCCCGGGCTGAGACAAGCACCTCCTGACTTACACTATCACAACTGCAATTTAGAAGGCATCTGAGGACTTTTCCTTGTGTACAAGAATTTCCCAGCAGCAGGTTGCCCAGGCTGCTTCGCAGCGCTGCTCGCACGTACCCAGGTGCTCCAGTATGCGTGATGGGAACCGAAGCAGACGGAGCCACCAGAAATGCCATGGGCACCGGCTGGCGCCCACTTGAGCAACTTTGGGGCCAACCCAGAACCGAATGGCATGAAGCCACCTTCGCTCTGTTCTGCCACAAACACGAAACACACACCTAAACGATACCAGAGGTGTAAGCCTTCAGCGTGCTGGCATCAAAGGGGCATGGCCATAAGGAAACAGGACATCATTTCTTCCATCTGAGTCTCCTCTGGCATCTCTCCAGCACAATATGCTGCTGGAGAATCAGAGAGCCTCCATCCCTTTTCTCTCTCAGTGCCAGACTCTCCGTTAGGGCTATTACCACTCTTTTTTGCCTTAATAGAGGTGCTTGACCATGTTTTTATCAACGGGTGCTGGGGACAAAATTCAGCTGATATAAACTTTCATATGAAGCAAACACTACAGCTACATGAAACATATCACTTTAGACTGGTATAAACTAAGTTGTGTATGTACAAGAAATTCTCAAAAGAACAGACAGCGAAGAAAGGTAAATATCACATAATGTATCTCCAAACATCCATTATACTTCCTAACATTTGTGAACCTCTACAGAGGTGCAAGATTCATATGTAAAATGCCTACATGAAGAGAAAATGGCTCAATTCAGAGAGGTTATTAAGTCATAATAAAATATATTATTTTATTTTGCTGGCAGAGGCTTCCATGCCTATTTCTTAGTAGCTCTATCTCAATATCTCTCTGTGTCATCACAACTGATCATAACTCGATGAACAATTTCAAAAGGACACAGAACTCTTCCAAACACTGAAGCAAGGCACTTGACATCATTAACAAGAACATAGGACTGATAAAAGGACATAATTTTAAAAAAGCAGTTACATATATATAAAGTTTGGAGCAGGTTTGCAAGTATTTCCAGAGATACTTTCTGTGCAGTTAGAAACCTGAGAAGGTTAGAAATCGTATGGTAAAGGTTTCTTATTTATCTGTAGTTCAGAAACACCAAGCTAGGTTTAGGTAGTGAAATAGTAGCCAAATAGGAGCTCTGATATTTCTCCACAGTTGGATCCTCTGAAGTGCAGAACTGTCACCTCTCACTTCATATGCTTTTGCCTCTTCCTCCTCAGCATCCCCTCTGCTGCCATCAAGCCACCTGAGCCACCAGCACCCAGAGCACAGACGTGCAAAAGACACTGCGGAAAAGGCGCTGCCTGACACAGAATAAAGAGGCCTTGCAGATCTTGTTGCGACCAGGCACAGCATGGCAAGTGGCTCTGCAAACCCACATGGAAATTGTGAGAACTGGATTGCAGGAATATAGATGTCCCAGTCCTTAAAAACTCAACAGGACATCCCTCCATAACCACACAATGTGGTCATGGCTCTCGTGCACCCACTGCTGATTCAGATTGCTTTCTTTCAGCAACCATTCAGTGAGAGCCATCCGGATCTCCTCCTGCACAGCAGTCACCAGTGGTCTACCACTCACAAAATATCTCCTTACTGTGATTTCTGGAGGCATGGGCAGGCCACATGAAGCACCAATAAATAAGACAGAATGAAGAGCACAGAATAAATAAGCACAGAATAAATAAGACATCTCTCTAATTCACAAATATAATTCTAGCCATTCAAGCCTCACGTTTAGAAGAAAAAAACCCCAAATATTAACAAAATACAAGACCAGTATTAGCACGCCCTTCAGCTCACAAGATGAGACACAAGAAGAAAGTAATAGCATTGTCTCTACTGTTGAATTATTGCACAGGGAGTATGGCTGGTTGGATTTTCTTTGCTCTAATTGCCTGTTAACTATTCTTTTGATAAAATTATTCATTATTCATTGATATCTAATCACAGAGCTACCAAAATGTGTATGAATTCTGAATGTTTCACCCATGTTTCCATTCAAGTGTGTACTAGTTAAAATATTGAACATATTTATAGGGCTCAAAAGCAGTGTACTGATGCCTACAAACAGAGTGCTAAATTTGCTAAACAATACTGTAAGCAAGAAGGATTGGCTGGCTCTGATTTTACATTAGAGGAACTCATCATAATCCACACGAATGTTTTGCAGGTATCTTACTTGACAGTTTCCATCCTTATACTTTGAAGAACTGCTTATGAGAATAACACTAATACCCTGATAAAGCTAAAATAATAGTGTGCTTTTTAGGTGAGAGTGCTGCAGAAAAAGGTAAGAGATGGTATGAAAAGCTTTGACAGATATGTTACCCGTACAATCTACAAGCCTTTACGAGGAGCCAGCACCAATAATAAACCAATGTTTATTTCTCCATGTTCCATTTATCCGCGCCAGGAAGACTCACCTTCCAATTGGTATTCCTCTCAGATACACCAAGGCAGTCCTATCGATCGCAGTAGTGTAAGCATGAAAGGAACTGGATCTAGAACATTAGGAACATCTCTGAGGCAGGTAAAATGCCCAAAATTACACACCACAAAGGTGAAGGGACCTCTGAACAAGGCAATAACAACTGCCTCCAGCACTGGGTCCTGCCGCCTCCCCAAAGGAGCAGCGGCAGGCTCCACGCCTGCGGACGGACTGGCGCCATCGGCTCAGCACACCGGAGGCACCAGCAGCTTCCCTCTGTCAGCCAGCACCGCGTGTGCAGCATGTGCTCACCCCCAGCCCACCCCACACCTTTTACTCATGGAACTAGCACACAAAAGCGGGGACTGGGACTGTGCCGCTACCAGCGCTCTGTGGTCTTTGATTACGCCCTGATACTATGTTTTCAACTGACACCTATGTACCACAGACAGAGAGCAGACAGGCTTCACTATCTGCCTAAAATCTAGTATGCTTGGAAGAGGAGGGCCGTGTTCACAGTCACAACTCCTAATTTTTATTTTTTTTTTTTACACACACACACATATATATACACATACACACACACATACAAAAGGGTTCCAGGTGCAAGGAATAATCCTTCATGGTGTTTCCATCACAGAAGAAAGAACTTCAGCGGAAGCACTGGACTTCAAAGGGACTCCAGTCTCCTCTGCACCTCGCGTGATTTGCTCAAACACAGCAGCTATACAAGCCCAATGGGTGCTTTCGAATTTTCTCTTGTAATTGGTTATGCTTAAAAAAGAAAAATCAATCAATCGAGTATGTTAAAGGACCAGCTACCGTTTTCAGAAAAAGTGTATGTATTGTCGGCACAAAGGTTTTCATTTACAGATAAAAAGATTAGACTAAACTTTCAGTGCTTGTTTCCTTTACATCTCCCTGTTTGCTTGTCTGCATAAGTGCCTCCAGTAAGCGCTTACAAACAAAACAGGATGGATTGCTTTAACGGGCACAGGTTAAGAAACATTGCTATCAGACATTGCAAGCTGATAAATTTAGCCTGGCACCCATGCATTCACTAGTGTGTTGTCATTAGCAGAAGGGTGTTACCAGCAGCATTTATGGATCCACTAGGGTGATATTTAACCTGTAATCATCTACCAAATCTATGATAATGTAATGTCCAGCTAAATGAGGTGCTGAATGTTCAAAAATAATAATCTTATAGAAGCACTTACTCCCTGTGTAGCTAGCTACACAGACCTAGAACACAAATCTCTATTCCCTAAGATCTAATGTTCACCTCAAGAACCAAGCTCACCATGGACAGTTTAAATTTCCTGTACTTTAAATTAGGTGATCTTTCACATACAGCAGAAGAGAAAAAAAGGAAAAAATACATATTTTCTTCTGTGGTTATCCATATTTATCTCTTAGTTCTAAAATCTCCGTCATTAAAACTGATAAGAATTTGATGATCAAGATGAAGTTACAAGTAAATTTTGGCTCCGCTTCCTGGCTATATGAAACTAAATAGGAGAGTTTAACCATACAACTCCATAACATTCCTTAAAAATCTAGCAGTCTAGACAAAGTAATGGTACACTCTTCTGTTTCTCACACCAAATAGCACGGTCCATCTTATGTGATTTATTTGCCTGCATGCCAGAGATCTGGCAAGCAGACCGAAGTAATCAGTACCCCATAATAGCTGTCAACATCTTCATTTGCCACAGCAGGATGCAAAGCAGCAACATCACAGACACAGGGAGAAGCGCTGCCACATCTACGTTACTAGGCTCCCAACAGCCTTCCGGCTACCAGTGCGGCAGTTTTGCCCTGGCCTTTTAACAGAGAGCCCAGAAGCGATCCACGGCCCCTCTCCCAAAGCTGGGCACATTCATTAGGCAGTTTGATGTAAACTCTAATTATTCAAGAGCTAAGGATGGCAGCATTTGTAATTAAAAATGAAAGCCAGTTTGATACAGAAGAATTGGTATTAGGTCACTTTGTACTTCTTACTAATTCTTAGATCATGAATGGATGATTTTATTTTTAAAAAAGTCAAAACTACAAAGATTTTGTTACGCAAATATTTCTTCTATATCTAACACTTGAGAAATTAATTATAATGAAAATACTGTGAATAAATCATTGCATATTACACATTTTTAAATGCATTAACAGCTTAAACAATGTATTTTTTTTTCTTGAAGAACCAGAGTAAAATAAGTTCTTGATCCACATGAACTCACCGCAGAGTTAAAAATCACATCACACACAAAGGACCCCACTAACTGCTAAACTCGCTAGTGTGAAATGGCCAGTGGTGATGCTTTCCTACCTTTTCCCCTTCTTCAAGAGGTGCATGCAGGAGAAAAGAGCGTGCTCTGCTGTGACTACAGGTGTTTACGTTTAGCCACTTTTCCTTCAATAAAAATCAAACTGTCAGGGCCTTTATTTATTTATTTTTACAGAACTTGCTTTGCAACTATCTCTGCTGAGCACAGCACAAACCATTCTTGCTTCTGTTTCTCCTGCCATCTGTCTTACAAGCAGTGACAGCCAGACCTCGTGCCTCGCTTCGGGGCTGGCACTGCTGCAGGAAGCACCAGGGCTGGGGACTGCTGTTCTGTGCAGGAGCGGAGACTCGAGGAGGCAGTCCCAGTTCCCACTGTGGTCCTTTCAGGCCTTCAACCTGGGGGGTGCACCCCACAGAGCATCAGTTACGCTTTGATATTAGAAGGTACCAACAGATTTGGGGGACCTTCCTTTTTGTTGCCTGTCTTGAAATATGTGAGGTTGGAGACACAACATTGATGAGGACTTTGGTACTGAAATGTCTGCGAGCACTTCACAGCTCTTCAAAAAATTAAAACCAACAATCAGCAAAAAAAAGCCTCTTCTTGTCAGCCTCCAGAGGTCTAACAGGGCAAACTGATTTGCAGTCAGCTTTTTTCACACCGTTATCTCATGCTATTTGATGCTTATACTAGAAACACCGTTATTAACAGCTTGTTACAGTGGTACCTAAGAATGAGGCCTGAGCAGGCCAAGCAATATACAGACCTAGAGCAGCACATAAAATACAAATGTACAACACAGACAACGGCACAGACATAATCTGTGATCAAGGCAAACAGCAAAATGGAACAAATGGTTTGTTAGGAACAAAGACAGAGCTAGCTAGTGAGAAGGGAAATAATAAGAAAGGGGCATGCAAGGGGACATGCTGGTAGGAAAAAAACCCTGCAGGCACGCAGTTAGGCTAAGATTCCATATGAAACACGGCACAGCGCTATCTTTTGTAAAGGCACCTACTCTGTCTTGGGTACCAGAAGCAGCAGAGCCACCTCTGCTTCAAAAAAACTGAGCAAGTGGACACAGCAGTGCACTAACATGGCAATACCCCTTCGGGGACCTCAGCTAGCACAAATACTCCGGCATGTCACTGCACACGGTCATGCAATGTACCTGGAGGAGGAAGGGGCTTCAAGGATGCATTCAATCAACAACACTTTTTATGCCAATTGAGACTAAAAAACAAAACTGCCTCCTTCAAAATTCAAATAAAGGCGGGATCAAGCAAAAAATTTCAGAGCAATCTTATTTTATCAGACACAATTCAACGTGAAGAAACCCATAACACAGTGTTGCTTACATAGCCCCTGTCCGTGGTCTCTAGGTGCAAGATTGTTTACACGAATGTGCAGCAGTTCCTCAGGGTTACTGGCAGACAGGAGAATCCCCAGAGATGCTCCTTCTACCCCACTGCTTGCTTGTTTTTCAAGTGGCTTTTTAAGAGAGAACACTCTACTGTGTTTGTATTTAACTGCCATCACCTGCCCACCCAATGGATTGCTGCTTCTCCTGCTTTTTTTTTGTTTTGAAGAGAAAAAAATTCTTACCCTGAATGGGCTAATTTAGGAGTCAATATACATTTGAATTGCTGCTCTTTGCCCTACCCTCAAAAATTCTGTTTAGCACAGGTGCGCTTTTCAGGTTTCAACAAGTTGCCACAAACTTCTGAACTAATCCCTGCCTCTTTTTCTCTCTCTCCACTCGATAACTCTTCCTTTAGCCTCTTTTATTTGAGCACTACTAAGATATTTTATACTCCCAGAGGGACACAGTGTTCTACTAGTGTTTGAAATCAAGAAAATGCTTCTTAATTCACAATTTTATAATACTCATTTCTAAGCGGGGAGGAAAAGCCCATCACTCCATCACAACTGATGACTTACCAGACCATTTTTGTCCCTGATACGCATTTACAGCTTAATAGAGATAAAAAATACTCTCCTTATTAGCATTGCCAAGCTCACTGTATGTGTACTCACCACTTTCTCCAAATGCCACTGCAGCTAACTGCAGTTACTAACTACTTAAAAAACAATTCCCAAGCCCTCTTCCTACTGCTGGAGCCAACCAGAATTTACATGGGCAGAACTGTCAGTGTAATTTCACAAGTTTCCTTTAAGCTAGGTCCAGAAGATGCATTTTTGTACATATGCAGTTTGCAAGCACATATTCCTCATATACATATGAGTTCATATATTTGCACATATGTTTTAGGGTTGTTCACACTTAAACAAGATACATCAAACAGTGTATTTTTTCTAAGAAGATACTTCTACAAATATCTGAACTTGAGATCATAAAAACCACCTTAGTCATGCCCTGTAGAAAAGATGTGCTCCCATGTCCCAAGATGATAGGTAGTACAGCTTGGTACCTCGCAGCACTATGTTCCACTTTTTCAAATAGCAAAAGATTCTTGCCCCAGTTAACCCTTGCTAACTGTGTCCTTTTAGGACTTGACTCAACAAGACATCTGCCACCAGACTGAATGCTAGCACACGCACAGCCTGGCCATTAATCAGTAAAACTGGAACATGTATGTGTCGATTCAAGCCCAGAGACCTCAAGCAAACTTCTGGCTACTGCCCGTATGTTCGAGCCAGATTCCTCTTCATTTGCTTTTCACCTGAGTCAATATTTAGATCATAAACTGCTCAGGTCAGGGGTTGTCCTCTTACAACCCATCTCCAATGCACTTAATATAATGGTGCTTCACTCTCATTTGTGTCTTCCTACTGCTACTGTGGTACTAACAAGCACTGCTTGCAAAGCCAAGACAAGAAACTACTTACTGTTCCTTAACCAAGTAGCCCTGTATTATGGTATTGCTCTTGCTTGTAAGAGGCCATAAGCTTTGTACTGAATTTGCAAGGCCTCAGGAGTGAGGCTCATCAGGCTCCCTGTATGTGAACTTTTCTTGATCTGCCTACAGCTTTGGTTTATTTGGTTTAGCTGTGACAGCAGTTTCTCTAACTGACCAGGTGTCTATGACTAATTCATTTTATTTTTGTTATCTTTGTACGGTACAAGCACAGTTTTATATAGATGGCACTAACAAGCAGTTATTCTACATAGAATGAGATATTTATAACTCTAGCATCATATTGTAGTGTAGAGAAATACAGGTGTGACACAACAGCAGGGGCCTTGAGAAGCGGAGACACAGGATGAGGAGATGTGGAGGAGTACAGGCACGGGATGATAAGAGAAAGGACACAGGGTTGGCATTGGAGACCCCAAGGCTATAAACAGCTCACCAAAGAAACGCAGACCTGGAGCTGGACAAAACTGGTTTGGGGCAAAAGAAAAAAGATAAAAATAGCAAAGAAATAGTATCTAACATACACAAAAGGCTCCATATATAGTAAATTCAGATGTCATATAGAGCTGCAAATCAATGAAAAAAGAGCAAAAATGTAAAAACATGTTAGCAAACATATAAAAAATGACCACAAGTGGATTCTAGAGTGAGGAAGAAAAAAATCATCAAAAACAACATCATCTAGACTCATAATGATTCTTGAATTAGACCATTAAAATTCAGTTATACTAACAATAAATCCTGGGCTTTATATATAAGGTGCATTTCCCCTTCGCCCACAAACAAGATTTTGAGTATACCAGTTCCACCAACCCCTTCTCACCACAACAAAACTGCAAACCAAGGCCAGTGCATCTCAGCGTTCCTCTTCCTTGAGAATCACAGATTATGCTGAAGACTCCCTTAAGTCCTCCTCAGTTCATGCTAAAGCATGGCCACCGTAACATGTCATCTGTTGAAGGACACAGATGAAAAATCCTTTTCTCAAACTACAGTGAGCAGACAAAAGGCCAAGATACTCTCTTCCATGCTCACCCTTCTTAATGATTCAATGAAAATTGAGGGGTGTCTGGATTTAATATTTCAAAATGTGTTATGGGTCCCCATACAACTAAATTTCAGAACAAATTTGGGGGGGGGGTAGGAGGTAGGAATTTGTGAAAAGTATAGGTTTTCTCACATGACAGTCCTCTCCGCATGCTGAGTAAATCCATTTCGCAAAAAGTATGTTAAACCAGCCCCTGCAACACCATAATTTACTACTTTAATCTAAGATCCATCTTGTTTTGCCTACCAATCAAGCTAATAACCATGTCACATGAGTTCTGCAGCTGGGACAAATTTAAGGTCTTGGGAACCAGCTGGAGTTGAAAACCAAACACTACAAAGTTCCTGAGGATACGTGCCTCAGCCCATTTTGTCCTGGAGTTTAAAAAAAGTCCAAGGACTGAAGAATATCCATTTTCTCATAATTTCTCCTAGCCTTCTACAGACGATTAATATACCCAGTTTCATTCACAGCACGCTCTTCAGGGAAACAGAGAATTTGCTTTGACCATCAGATATTTTCTGGAATTCCAGTCAGTCATGTAATTTTTATCCCACCAGTTTCTGCCTTGGATCAAAGACAAGAGGCTGGAGTTAAAACACTTGCTGAGCAAGTATCATAATCAGCTTCAGCAGGACATCTGGACTTTACAAGACCCAAAGTTATTTTCCACAAGGACATTTTGCTGCAATCTCACTCAGATACACGAGGTTAAAGTCATAATCCATTTAGGGAGTAGAGTGAGAGTTCTGCTGTAGACAAACACTAAGTATTTTTCCTATGTTTCTGTTCAATGGTATTTTTGTAGTAGCAACTAATTCAAGTAAACCAATGATACTGCTTTATAGATTTCTACAGCAAAAGCTGGCCCAGTGTTCAAACAAGATGCTGTAGGTCTAATACATCAAAGTGCAGCCACTCATTGATTATCTTGTCTCTACCTTCCTCTTTCTCAGAAACTGTCATTTGGTTTTCATGTAAATGATAGCCTTCTTTCGTAGTGGAAGTGCAGTTATTCAGACAGATAACAGTGTTTTGCTGTATTTCATTGCATTTCATATTTATGACGAGCAATGTGCAATACAGAGTATGAAATACAGAAATATGTTTCCTAGAAAGGTCAAAACTACTGAGGCGGTTAAGGATCAAGTTTTAAAACTGGATATATAAACAAGATTTCTATTTACATGAACGGGTGTATTTTGTGTGTTTCTGAGTGCAAACATGAAATGAGACCATCACTAAAGCTAAGCAATGACAGCTTCATTTTGCTTACATAAATATTTTCTTTAGTGCTTCCTTAACATACCTTCCTCTTATCATTAAAGCATGATTGTGATGATTTGGCATCCAGCTTCTCTTCAGGATTCTCTTTGTTCTTTAGAGATTGTTACTTGATGGGCCTGAGAAAGCAAACACCGAGACTGAGAAAGCATCCACTTGATGTTATTTTCTATGCTGAACACAAAAAACTCCATTAATCTCACTCTATTTGAGATAAAAGTCAGGTTTGAAGTTAAATTTTACATACAGAAATTTTACAGTTAAATTTTACATACAGAAAGGCCCAGATTCATTTGAAAACTTCATGAATCCCAGTAAAATATGAAAATTTTGAATTCCTAACAAAACATGAAACAAGCAAATCTATCAGTGACTTCACTAAATTTACTGATGCTATTTCACATAACTGTTGTTATTTTTTATGTAAAACACTCAGCTTGTAATGACCTGATCCAAGGGTACATAAGAAGAAGCCACTGTAGCTGTATGACTCTCCAGCCGTTGTCTGAATTCCACTAAAATTTTTATATTTGCTAATGTTCATTTATTTCGTTAATCTTTACTTATGTTTCTGAAAACATAAACTCAGTACTTCAAGACATAAGACCAAAAACCCATATAATTACCCACTGTGTTGTCCTAAACCAAAATTCCTGCAGTATAATAATACAAGACTAAAGCAAATGGCCACACAGTTAGAGGACAGAAGGCCCATCTCTTTCTTTCCAAGATCAACTGTGGATAACGGCATAACCACCACACTATATGCTCACAAATCTATCAGAGAAAAATTTCAGTTGGGCAGGACCTCCAAAGGACAGTTAGCCTAACCTGCTCAAAGCAGGGCTCCCTGCAAAGTTAGATCAGGTTGCCTAGGGCTGCATCCGGTCAAGTTTTGAACATCTCTAAGGACAGAGATTCCACAGTGCTGGGTGACCTGCTCGCTCCAGCATTCAACCGTGCTCACTGCAAAGACTTTGATGAGTTCTCAAGGGTGTACCAGCACAAGTTTTCCCTTATATTTCATGATTTATTTAACACTTTTAGACTTTGGGCTTACATCAGCTTTTGCGTTCCTAACCATACAGTTCTCGCCAAAGCCACTGCGGAGCAACTGAGTAGTTGCAGCTATCCAGCTACCTAGACTCAGCATTAGTGAATCAGGAAGGACACCAGGAGAAGCGGTGCACTGGGGGCCATCAGGGTTGAATGAAGAGCAGAGGCCTGTCACAGAGTTCATCAGACAAGCAATAATTTTTGGATCTTCATCCAGTCACCCAGCTCCAATGATATTCATGTTCTTGCACACACATATGTTTATCCACTCTAGATTGCAGCAGTCATTTCTGGCACAGCTTCAGACTGGGTGCTCATGTTTAGTTCCCAGTAATCCAAGCCCTACTTTTGGGTCATTCCCCTCCATGCATAACTTTGGGCTTATATAAATACTTTGTGCTTGAATGGGACCATCTAACCACACAATACAGATTACTCTGCTCAAGTACCCTGTCCTCATCAATATTTAACTCACCACACATCTTTACATCACAGTTCATATTGACCCTTGTAGGACCCCTCTAGAAATAGCTCTAAAATAATGATTATTGCCCATTTTCAACTGCTTTTTGTGCTCTCACACAGCTGCAAAACATCTTAGTGGCCCAGACCACGTTATTTCTAATGCAGACAAAGTTAAACCAGACAAAAGTAAACTGGTGATGTTTCAATAGGCACGCAAACCCTTAAGGGAGTTTTTCTTTCTTTCAATACCAGAGTGAATGTCTGCAGAAATAAGGACTCCCAAATAACGCTTGAATTGTCAGTACCTGTAGAGTGAACTACCTCACTGCTACTGAATATGCAACTCATGGCTCTGTGGAACTTGCACAAACAGCCTCTGCCTCCTGCGGCAATACCCTGCCAGAACACGGTTCCTTTCTCTGATGCATTTAAAATCAATTTTCCCCATTACAAAGTGCTTTACCACTGCACTCAGTGGAAACCCCACTCTAGTATGAATTTTATGGAACATAATCTTACAAAGCATCATCTGGCACCCACAGCTCAGGTCCCAGGGCTCCAGTTTAGAAAGACTCTTCCCTTCCCTCCCCCAGCGAGTGGGTTTCTGCATCAGCTGCAAGTCCTGTGCCAAACACTCTGCACTGTCTGCGTCTGCATCACATCATTACTCTGCACATGGGCAGCACATCCAAGCAATATGCAATAGTGACAACTTCAAATCGCATGTGCACTGAGTCTCTCTGCAAATATGCACGCTGAGCCCCGAGCATCCCTTCTTCTCGCAACAGCCCTGGAACTACACCAATTACACAGACGGTGTTTGCTTCATGTTGGTATCCAGGGCAGCAAAACTGTATGTTGTTGAAAGCCTTGTTCTCTGCTCAGTTTGCTGCTCTTGCCAGCGCCACAAAATTCAAACACATGAATTCTTTTTCACTGTCACTTGCCATCTTGCTCATTAAGAGAGAGGTAATTCCACATAGTTTATCACAAATTAGGGTTTTGGCATTATCAAAATTTGTTTGGATGTTGAAAGGAAAATAATGCAGTTATTTATTAGAAGCTAAACAGAACTGATACCACAGTCAAGCATTAATAAGCACAACCTTCATCTAAATGAAGATGCAATTCCCTAGAAAGCTTAGAGGACAAGCAGGCTGTGTGGGCAGGATACTGCCCATACAGCAGGTCTTAAAGGATCATAAATTCCACATGTTCACACACCACAGGCAGCCTTCATTTGGAATTTGTAAAATCTACTGACTTATGGCTTATGCCTTTGATTTTAAACCAAATTAATCTATTTTTCCTGACAACCCTTTTGCTTTAGGTAGAAACCTTAATATGACAAATCGACATGTATTTAAATAAATAACAGATTTAATTAATCCAAGCTAGGTTTATGAGCAGAGCAGGTCACACTTTTTAGCTCTCATTATTTGATCAGTCAACTTAATCTGAAACAATAACGCTGGCAGCTTCTTACTGCATCTTTTTTTTTTCTTTTTAATCACAAGCCTTTTGTGCTTTACACCCTTTTCTGCTAAGCAAATTATAAATATATGGGTGGTTAATGCCAAGTCCTTTCTTACCAATCTTTTCTCTCACTGTTTCCATTTTGCCACTGATTTCCTCTTTCCTCTCTAAAAAAAAAAATCCAAAACACAGCAACAGAAATTTTTGTTCTTATCAGAAGCAAACATTTCCAGAAAATCCTTTAGAGCAAAATACAAAGTGTCCTGCACCTTTCAAGCCTTCTGGTGTGTAGCTGACATAGTACATACATGGGAGTCTGCACTGACACTAGCCTTCCAGCAATTCAACAACATTTTCAGCAAAGCTTAAGGACACACCAAGGTCATATACACGATACCAGTAAGACTCTCCCTGTTGAAAGATTTAACTGTAGACAAACATTTCTAAAACCTGGACAAAATTATATGTGGATTTTATCAGATGCAGTATGCCTTTTGAGAAAAATTTTCATGCTTAATTATTTTAAATTAAAAAGGCAGTTTTTAGATAAAGCACATCACATCACTGATCTAAATCTTTTAATCACATCAGCTTCAATATTTAAAAAATATCTTTTTAAATAGAAAATACTGGGGATTAAGCTTATGTACTGAAATTATTTTTGAAAATATATTGCGTGAATTGAAATCTAAATTGTTTATATGTAAATCTGGAAAAATACCTCAACAACAAATATAAGCATTAGCCCTTAGTGACATCTGATATCACATCACAGCTTTTAGATAGCCCAGAGTTAACCACTCCATGCATTTAGGCACAGACTGCTTATTAATTATATGTTGAGATAACAGGCCTTAAAAAAAAAAAAATCCCACAAATGACAAAGCAAAATATTCAGGTAAAGCTCTCTTGGAATGACAGTCAGGTACCAACAGCTTCCTTCCACCCGCACTTAAACCCCTCGCAGCCTTTCCAAACTCCACCATTGCCTCTGTTTAGAGCTCCAAAGCAGACAATGAATCAAACGAGAAAATAAAACGGCCGGTAATCACATGCCCTTTTCCACCTTTTGCACCTCTTCCATTCCTCACATACGAACATACAAACACAGTGGTCTTTCTTCTCAGTCCTTGAATTATACAAAAATCTCAGTGAAGAACTAAATACCATTGTGCTTTGTATTGTCTCTGCGGCAAACCCCAAATCCAAGGGTTCCCACCAGGGATAATTTTCTGGTGTCAACTGTGCTTCAAAAATCAGTCTGTAGGAAAAAGTTGTGAGGGAGAGAGAAGAAAAAATGACTTGTCATTGACATCTGGTTGGCATGCCACTCTGGTGCTCTGCCACCGCTCCCCCAGAAAATACAGGAAGGTCACAAGCTCTGCCTGCACTAACCTACAAATACTATTTGCAGACTCTTTCTCCATCCCCTATTTCTGCATATCAAGGTAGAGCACCTGTATTTCAGCATATGCATTTAAATATGGATACGCATTCCAAAAAGCACCGTGCGGGCTGTGCTCCATGGACGGCACTGCCCACATAGCCCCTTGAGAGGAATCTGCTATGCAGGCATCTTCAGGGGCTTTCAAGGTCAGTGGTGTTCTCTGAAATCAGAGGCCAGCTTGAACTTAGTGATTCTGCGTGCACCTATAGAAAAAACAACCCAGAACAGACAACTCCCCTGGCTTTTCTCCTGAACTAATTCATAAGAGGCAAGCCAGACTTTTCCTCTGCCCAGAGAAGCTGGCAGAGTGATACACAACTCCTCTTCTTGGTTCTTAACACAAAACAGAATAGATTGGTGAAGACAAGTTACTGAAATGAAGGTCTGGAGACCATATTTTTAATATGAGACTTCGTTATTAAGATTTGTCTTCTCTAGTATCCTCAAACCTCAAAAGGACTTGTCCCCCACTTCCTCAGTCCGTGTTTTGACTGGAGGGACTTCCTCCCTCGTTGTCCCAATTCATTGCAGATGTTGCAGAGGTCAGCCCAAGCACTCCATGCCCTAACCGCTTGCATTCCAGCAACCAAATTTTCTGCAGAACATCTTTGCATTTTATTCACTCTGGGGATTGTAGATATTTGTTGTTTCCAGGCCAACAAACTCCTTTACCACAAAAAAACATATGCTGGGTGCATCCTGCTTGGTGAAAAAGGCAGAGGGTGCTTGCTTGGGGAAAGAAATGTAGAAGAAGAAAAGAGCCCCATCAAGTGATCTCCTGTCTCACTTCTAAAGCAAGCAACTGCACAAGGGCCGTATATATTCATTTCCCTCCTCTCATCCTGCCGCTATTTCTCTGCACAGGTTGTTCACCTCCAGTTGCTAAGCAACATGCTTGTCTCCCATGCTCTAAATCCTAGTGCACAGCAGAAAAACAGATATTCTGGTGCAAAATTATGCTGACAAGTAAGGAGCATAAACTTTTTCTCCCCTCCCCTCTTTTCTCCTGTGCTAAATGTCTTTCACACTACATTAAATCTCATCTCACCATTTTGCACTAAAGCAAGCAGCACAATCCTTGATTAACCGGAGCATATTCCCAGTAGGGCTCTTAAAAAAAGCAGAAGAAAGGAGATCAGGTCATGAACCATATTCTTTTCTGCTGAAAAGTACTGAGATTTCCTCTGAACAAACAGCCAGACTTCCAATGGATTGCTGCTGTTACAAATATTTAAAATCCTGCATATGCCAGAGTAGTTCAGGGCAGGTTACTGACACGGAATATTGTGTATTCTACAGCAATGTAAAATACGTTTTCTCTACTTCTCTTATTAACAAAGGCTTTAAAATTTGACCATAAAGCATAATTCCTCCAGGCTACAATTTATTTCTAATGCAAGGACTCACTGCTGCCTGAACTCCTTTTTTTCTCCTGTTACCCACCCACAGAGACTGCAAAAATTTTAAGGAAATAATAAAATTCACTTAAGCTATTCAGCAAATACAAAAAGTTAACATTTTTACATGTTATCCTGCCATTCATATGCAATCCAATTATTTGAGGGGACTATCACAGCAGTAAATTTTGAAAAAAAAATTATATATATATATATATATATAAAAATATAGTGATATGTTTGTTTACAGCAAAAAGCATACCTCTGACAGATCAACCCTAATTTTCTACTTTTCTTTATTAATCTAGGATTATGATTCCCACCTTTTTTGGTCCACAGATTACTGACAACCCTCAGCATTTCCCATCAGCTACCTCGGTATCAAGCTTTTATTAAAATAGCATAAAGTCCAATATAGCACTGTACTTTAGTAATATACATTTGCCATCCAGAATTGGTGCCTCGTTTCTGCCAAGTCAATAACAAGAGTCTAAAGAGTCCAAACATTTCATTACAGAATAAAGCCATGAGCATATCTCTGAAACAAAAGATCAGAGACAAATTGAGCTAATTCAAACTGGAATTTTCTAATTAAACTAAAAGATTTTCAAACCTTTTGAAATTCTGAGTCATTCAAGGTGGAATGAAACATTTTATTTGACTCTAAATTATTTTTTCAAGAAAAGAGAAAGAAACGGTACAGCAATGGCAGTCAACCTACCAATACCACAGTGGTTTCAGAGTCTGGACATGTGTGACACCATCATGAGTAAGCACTATTACTACTGCAGAATCTCTAACATCAGACATGCATCCCACCCTCTGAGCCCCTCTCTTTGGCCTAGCATGACCATGGCACACTTTCCTATCACCTTTGCCTCTTCCCAAAACAAACTGTAAGATCTCTCCATCCCAGAAGTGAGGAAAGACAAAAGTAAGTTATGAAGGGATGGGCTCTCTCCCCACTGGTCACATTTTTTCTCCTAAATAAAATGCCAAAAATCAGCAGGCACCTGAGACTCCCTAAACCTAAGCAGGGATCCTGTAGCCCCTGGGGGTTGAAGAGCTGAGGAGCTCACTTCTCCCGACTTCACTTTGCCCTGCAGGGTCTTCTTCAGTCTGAAGTCCCTCAAGAACAAGCCCCAGCGCAGCTATCTAATCCCACTCTGTGCATGCAGGGAAACTATTATCACTGCCTGCCATGCAAATCTTAAACAGATTTACAGTCCATGAGATTTTTAGCTATACTAAAAGTTTTAGCTATGGTAAAAAAAATTTTAGCTTCGCTAAAAGTTCTCCAAGAGATTTCAGTCAGTCCATTCATAATCGTTCCTCTATGAGAAGAGAGGTTTTCTTGTAACACAGTATCATCTTGACAACAAAATGGAGTAATTACAATCTTGTATTGAGTCACAGTATTAAAAAAAAAAATCTAAGTAAAAGGAAATAATAGAACCATATAATGCACAACAACATGAATCACAGGAGACACTTGATTTTCCATGCAACAGGAAACAATGAGGAAAGAAAAAAATCGAGAAAGACTTAGTGTGCTTTGCCCACACTTGTAAAAATAATGTATTTTGTTTTCAATTCTAGCTAGCGCTCTCAGCTTGCAGACCTAGAGAAAGGTCTGGCCGTATAGTAGCCATTGCTCTTCAGTACAAAACTATTTGGTTTCACCTGCACATTCAATGAGAGTGTAACACATAAATCTCGCACGAGAGGGCAGAAATAGGCCTTCAGTTCGGACAGTCTAGCAATTGAAATTGATGTATTTGAAGGAAAAATGAGTTTTCAGAAAAGCCAGACTTTCAAAATAACAGTGCAATGCATTGAGCAATCTTGTTAGAATACTTTTTAAAAGCATCAAAAGAACTCAGCAGAGAAACAAGAGCTTTTGAGCTAATTTAAGGTGATTAGAGGATTAGTGGGTTTAGGCTGAGAGAACTGTGAAATGCAAAAAGCAGATTTTGAGGGGGTGAAAACATATCTTAAAACTGTATTTCCCATACAGCCATTATGAAAACTGAAAATCTTGCCCTAGCTCTGAACTACTCTATAGAATTCTTGAAGAGACCTGTTCCTCCCACAGATCTCTCGCTAACAATGCACACAATTTCGAAGGGTAACAATTGTTCACTGTTAAATTCATTAGGTAAAGCTATTCCTATAGCATTCGGCCTCTACAAGACTTTTCTGTAAGGGTACATCTTCTATAAGAACCGCATCAGAAACTAAATTATCCAGAAAAAGGCAGGCAGGTCTGCTGAAAACATTCACATCACAAAACAGTAATTTAACAGACCAAAAAAGTCAAACCAGAAGGTGTCTTCTATCTAGTATTCTATACCAAAAAACATTGAAGGAATACACCTTTACTTACATAGTAAATTGCCTTCTCTCTACTTATTTCTACAGGAAAACAGCTTATCTTGCCTATCTTGCTTAGCAAAACATCTAATGTGTTCAAAATCCACGATATTTGATCACAGCAAAATGTCTTAGCAATCAATAGCACTTGGGTACAAGCCTGCGAGCCAAAGAGAAACAGAAGAAAACTAGTACCAACCAAGCCTTTCAGACCCCACACCTGCATTTTCACTTGTATAAACAGCAGCAGAGGACACACAAGAAAGTCTCCCAGGAGAGCAGCAGGAAAACTCCAAGCACAGGGACAGGAGGAGGTGTGCTTGCTGTAGCAGCTACTGCCCCCCGGATTAACAAGCATTTGGGTTGCTACAGCACTTGCAGTCAGCTGCAGAAGCCCTTGGAGACAAGAGTGGACAAAATAACCAAAAACCCAGCTTTCTTAGCAGGACAAAATAGTAGCAGCAGGTCAAAGTTACTCTGCACTATATATAGATTTGGATGCTGTTGTGTTCAGCATGAGGCTAGAAGGAGACTATTTGGATGCCAGCCTCCCAGGTCATTCTAGCTGTGACCAATTAAGCTTCCATAGCCAACCTCAGGGTTCAGTTGTCTGCGATGCCCAACACTATGTGATTCAGCACATCTCTAAAGAGAGTATGCAATACGCAGAGTCAGGCAATGCTCATTGCTTCAGTGCTTTGGGGGTTAAGATCAGGACTGTAATTATTATTCTCATATTATTTTATTGCAGCTGCAGTAAGGATATATTTAAATTCTCTTTATTTCACTGAGAAACTAAAAGCTAACTCTCTCTAAATATATGCCTATAACCTTATTTACTTCATATAATATTCAAGAAAATCACATACCAGTCTCTGCATTCTGTATTCCCATGCAATTATCCCATTTATTTGAACAAAACTGCGTGGACATTATATCTATGGAAGTTGCTTCAAGCCCTTTATCTGTGTCCTGTTCTGGTATACTACTCATATTCATTAAAGGCTCAGAAATGGCAAGCAAAGAAATCCTGAGCAAATTTCTCAGCCCCTGAAGCAGAAAGAGGTAGGAGATTTGGCAAGCTCTCCACTCTGCATACAATAATTCTGTCCCAAAAGACTTGGCCTCTGACAACCAGTTGTGGTTCCACAAGAGCTTTTGCGTTCTATCACTTTTTGTAGTAGTGTGGAGAAGAGGGATGTGATGGGGGGGGAGGAAATGAGATACGTCATGATGTCCTGAAAAGAAGCCCTTTATTATTTTTGCTCTTTGTTATTTGCATATTTATAGCAGCCAGGAGCCAAAGGTGCAGACTGGGACCCCATTATGTTAGATGGCTGCTTTATCCTGTGTGCAATCTGAGGAAAGGGTGCTAGGGTCAAGCAAGAGAGAATGAGATCAAAATAGATGAGGCTCATTCCCACATAACAAAAGCCTGTATGGCATTGGTGCATTTTATATTAACTATTCCACAGACCAGCTGTGCATGGGCTTCTTTCCCCCACCCCATCCCTTTTACACTGCCAGAGAAGCACGAAGTGTTCAGCAGTGCTCTGCGAAGTCCCGGGGCATCCTTCTGTTACACCCTAAGTCTACACGTTGGGCCTCCTGAAACAAAGTCCTTCTCAGGTCCTTGCAGGGGGTGATACAAAACTTGAGTACAACATCCCTGCTCAGTCCAGTGGTATATCCAATACAATATTGTATCTCAAACAACAGCTAGGGCCAGAGTCATCTGGGAAAGGAGCAAGAAATAGCCAAATAAAAATCCAAACTAACCATGTCTATAGCAGAAGCTCATTTCAAACATCTTGTTTTATCCTAGGCCCTACAATTGTACATGTTTCTCATCTAGGAAATATAAGAAGAGGTCACCGCCTCTCTGCTTGGCCCCTTGTCTTGATGATTAATACAGCGGAGCAAAACAAGTCCTAATATTTAGCAGATTGCAGCTCTCCAATAAAATATTTTTCCAGATTCTAGGCTATTTTCTAACACAGAATTCTTTTCTAATCTATGATAGGAATTTTCCAGTAACTGCTTAATTTTCTTAACAGCCTGTTGAGCAAAAGCTTCTTGAACATGTACTTAGATACAGGAATCGTTCATTATCATCTAAAAAATCACTGTCATATCCAAAGAATTCTAGACCAGACAGGCATGATTATCCTTTTTAAATTAATACTTAAATGGCATTAATGCTGCCAATATGATTCTGAAAGTCCTGACAAAATAACATTGAAACACTGTGCTTCAAAGATAGGTAGCTCACAGAAACAGACAAAAACTGTTTCCCACTGTATATCCACGTGTAGCTCTGCTACAGGGAAATTAAGTAAAACTGGGAATATCTAACTTTCAAGTATATTCTAATTTCTACATTGGCATCCATTACTTTAGAGACTCCCTTTCGTGATTTTTTCCACATTTACTGCATTACACAGCAACAGAATATTCATATATGTGCATGTGTATATAAAACACATGACTTCATATGGACTGACAGGTTTTGTAGTGAATGTAGACAAGCCAAAAATCTTTGGAAGGAATGTCCCTAACAAACGAATGCCCAGGCATCTGAGGAATAACAGGCCAGGTGAAAAGGACCGAAAAATAATTAAGGTTTGTAAGGCTGGCTAAGACATGTAGCAGCCAAAATATTCGCTAGCCTTTGAGATATTGTGCTGTGGTTTCTAAGACTCTCTTTCCTCTTGAGCTGACTGTACGTCCAAGACAACAGGCTCTGCTCCACAAGTGCAGTGGGAGGATGGGAGTATTTTTATGGTTCCACAGAGCCATGAGATTCCCTCACAGGCAGCACTGGCACCCACCCATCTTAGGTCCCCTGTACTCTCATTCTGGTTTAAAGAAAATAAAAAAGTATGAAAGGCTGCTAAGCAGCTTTTCAGTACATGCATATCTCAGTCTGTTTGGCCTACAACCAGAGGGTATTAACTGAGGTGAAAAGACAATGAAGAAAAACTTTGGAAAAAGTTCTGGTAATAGTCGACACAGACTCCAAACCCAAACTTTTTTTTCCTCCAAAAAAGGATTTTAAATTAGAGCTTTCAGTATCCCAAGGAGCAATCTCACAGCCCAGCCAAGGCTAGGTGATGACAGTACAATATTTAACTGGCAAGAGTTGCCCTTTCATTCGCTGATGTCACTTTATTTAATAACAGCTATTAATACATGCTGGCATTTTATTTCAAAGGTGTCATAAAAAAGGTCAGATTCCATCATCGCAACTTGTGTATGTAAGGACGGGCTCAGCCCTTAGGCAACACTGAAATACTCCTACATGTAGCCTGCTTACTCTCTGCACAACTTCATTTTGCCAAGTACTGCACCCAGGCAGGTTGATGTACCCATCTGAGCCTGTCTGAAATCAACAGCGCGATGGGAGCACCAGGAGCACCCAGCCATCAGGAGTCACTCATGGACCAGATTACATTGACAATGTTTTCTTTTTATATAATCTTTTCTTCTGTAAATAAACATTTGCAACTACCATACATCTCTTATTTCCAGGGTAGGTCCAGATGATCTATCAAAGTCAGTCAAACTATTCCTTAAAACTACTAGTTATAAAAGTCTCTTCTTACATAAAGGACTGTTAAAGGGTTCCTGATATTTGTTTTTGTTAGATTTACCTGCAGATTGTTCAGATGACTAATTCCCAGCCTAAAGGCTGTGGACTGCGTGGTTATCTCATCTCCTTGTTGTTTACTATGAGTTCTTCAGCTGGTCATTTAAAAACCCTCTGTATTAGCCTTGTTCTCTTTCAAAGGCTTTTAAAACAGCAACTTGAAATATTCGAAATTGGTTGTAATGAGTAGCACTTTTGGACTACTATTCCTATTAAATTTAACAAAACATTACATGATTGTGAGTACCAAACTGATGTTTTAATATGTAAATCAGAAACTCTAGAACAGAAACTGAACTCATCATTTTCATGCACATAAATATCCACCAAGGTTTTGGGTTTGAATTAATTTGCTAATAAATATCATGAATAAATACCATTGTACCTCTTCCGACACCTTCCATATTCTTTCGTAATCCCCAGAGTAGGTTTTTTCCCCCCACCTCACCCCGTTAATTCATCTACCAGTAATTTCAGTTTCGTGCTTTGATTTTTTCCAATCAGGTTCTGCTGAGAAGATGATTCTTTACATACCATTGATTAAATAATAAAGTCAAGAAGTTTTATTTTATATTTAAAGAGCAGTTGGATAACCAAGAGTTAGCTAAAGCAAAAGAAAATACTCAAATATTTGTATGCACTGATCTGCAATTTAGTTCACATATGTCTGGTGGTAAATGTAATAGTATTGCAGGGCGGCTGACACTGGTCATAGATACAGCTGAAAAACTTTGCCATAAACTATTTCCCAAAGGACTTACTACAACCTTTGCTTCCCCCACTCACACAGCCCTCAGAGTAGGTACTCAAAAATGGCATGCAGGAAGCAGCAATAAGCGTAATAGCGATAGCTTTCCCTCTTCAGAGGCAGTGTCTGGATAGGGACAGGCTCATACCATCTCTGACACCTCAAAGCAAAACGCAGCATTCAGACACCGCTGTTCCCGCTGTGTTTGAGCGCAACACCCAGGAAAATTATCCTCCCCTTCCCATATGAGAGCCAGGGCAGTCCTCACTCAGCCCTGCCTGAAGCAAAATGCTTCACCTTTAGCATTTGCTACCCCTTGCAGAAATAGTTGAGGAGCACTACATTTTAGGAAACTAAATCAGAAGGAAAACTAACGAAAAATTAAGCATACTAATTACTTAGAAGGATTGGTTAACAATATTATTTCATACATTGTCCGGTTCATAGAGTAGCTAAATTGTTTAGAGTTGAAAAAGCAGCCCACTGAAAAGCATTGTTTCTCGTGACACCGTGGCATTACAGAGACGAAGCACTGCTGAGGTTAGGCATTCTCTGGAAACTAAAATCCATAGGCAAAAAACGATTTTGTCTAAATATGTCCTGGTTTGAACCCTTCAAGAGAGCAAGGAAAGGGCTCTGCAGTTCCACACCAGCTCAGCTAGACGTAAAGGAAGCGGCGTGTGCCACTTCCAAGGGAGAGCCCCAGAGAAGCGGTGGGAACTCAGCAGCCAGTGGAAAGCAGCACAGCAGCTTCAGCAAAAGCAGTCTTGACGGCACTTTATTTCCTCTGATCTGTTTGTTCCACCTTCCTCTGTCAATAACACTTATCCAGGCAATGAAAAGAGGGGGGAAAAAATATGCAAGCAAGCAAACTGCTTATTCTATTCCAAAAAGACATTACATAGATAAGGACGGTAGCTGCACCAACAGGTGAAAACAAACTCTACTGACTATATTAATGCTCTGATTTCATTTGGCAGAAAATCACTTGCAAATCAAGCAAATGTGAATCAAATATTTTCCCCTGCCTTTGGACACCTCCAGAAACTTCAGCCACAGATGTTTTAATTTCAGTGTTGTGTGCCACAAACTACTCCAATACACTGTCAGAGAGAGAAAAAACCCAAACTTCTGTCATTACAGAAGACTAGTTTCTCTTTAAGAGAGGATTTGTTTGAATTTTTCTTCCCTTCAGGCTCAGTTTTCACTGGTCATAATAGCAACAACAACCCTGACCAATGTATCTTCACTACAAAATTTGAAATTGCTGCATGATCTTGCAGTGCAACACGCTGTGCTGTTCATGGTGTCAATTACTCCATTTTAAGCAGTGCTCAGCTAAAGTCTTGATTTGTGAATGACCCATGAATACAGTACATGGTGAAAGGTTGCCACTAACGCGGTCTTTGGCTCATGTTTGAGACACAATTTTTGAAGTGATGGCTCACAAATGATGCTCACAGCTTCTCAGGTTTTAGCAAAACCTTTGACACCTGATGAAGCATTACACTGATTGAGATCCATACATAACATTCAAACTGACTGATGCCCCCATAATTACATGCCAGATGCAACTGTAGGGAGATGATTGAAAAAGCTAGGAGAGATTTATTACTAAGTGTTGATTTTATATATATTTATACTTTTAATAAATGTTTTAAATACCAACCCTCATATCCTTCTTCTGGTTTGTGTGTCACCTTGTGTTTGAACTGTCTTCTGCTTTTGCTCAGCGCTGCAAGTTGACCTTTTATTGCAATGAGAAACAAGGCCTTGGGCAAAGGAAGTACAAAATAAATGGACCAAAGTAAAATCTGATGGATTGCTTGAGTCATAACCTCAAAACTGCTAATGCAAACATTATTCTTTGTAAATTATTTCACTTCCTTAAACTTCCTCCATGTGAAATAGCCTTTACATGTTATAGCATTACATTCACTGATGATTTACATACTCTAAATTAAAATCTCAACCTGACTCTTCTAAAGGATGGTTTAATCCATCCAGAAAAACTGTGAAAGCGTTAAATTCCTTTCTTCAAATAAAAGCTATGCCCTCCTTCTATGAAACTAGAAAGGCAACCCAGAGATGCATGTCATTGATGGGTTTGCATCAGGGTTGAGCTATGATGCAGCCACTTCAAAGTGGGTACTAATGAATGCTGCTAATTGGGCAGTTCCTTGCAACAACAAAAAAACAAAAAACAGAACAAAAAAAATCAAGTGATTTTACCAGCAGACTTGTTTCTGAGCTAGTGAATAAAAACCACCCTGGTCATAAATTCCTGCCAATATTATCTCCCAGGGATTACAGAGGTATTTATCGGACAACATTGATCAGATGTTCTAGGCATTATTTCATCCCTTTGAGACATCAGTTCAAAAAGCTCATGGGATATGTTCAATTTGGCAGGAGCGCCTGTAGGGGAGACTGCATGGCAATAACCAAAAAGGACAGCTCATTCTTTCATATGCTGATCCATAGGCCATGGGGAGGAGGGACTAGTCCTGCTGGTGCAGGTTACATCAACCAGTCAACTCTCTACTTCAGCAAGTCCATAAGCATGTGCTGAATTAAACAGTAATACAGTTTTCATTGATCAAGTTAGGCATCATCTTTTATACTTTGCTAAATTAGGGTGGGAGGAAGAGAGAAGGGGCAGGAACTATGTCAGCATTATGTAAAGCATACTAAGTAATTGCCTGCTGACAATTCAATGAGCTCTAAGAAACTTTTGAGGGGACCATCCCCAGGTCAAATCCTGAGAAAGCAATTTTAAGCAGGCAAAAAACGGAGCAGCAAAGGAGTTCTGTGAATAGGAGTTTCCAGAAAGTGCAGCTCTCCAGAGGGCTCTTCCCTCAGTTCCTTTTGCAGGACTTCACAACACTATTTCCAGTCTTCCGGTAGTATCACAACAGCTCCCTTTATAGCCAGCAGAATTTCTCAGCTGGGAACCTCTGAGTTCAAAAGGCAGCACTGTAACAGATCCAGTGTTGCAAGACTGAATCTTCTTGATCTCAGGAGAGGCGCTTTAATAATGAAGCCTATTCCATGTATATAAAGAATTTCATCATTAGTACCACTGATTGCTTAGTGCTGTGCATGCTCATCAGCCTCCTGTCCCAAAGACTTTGTTATCTAAGTTTGAAACAGCTGTTTTCCACTAACACCACTCAAACTTTTGTTCTCACAGACCAGACTTGTTCTCAAAAATGTTAGTTGATTTGTGTGTCTCCCATGATATAAAAAGGGTTGGGAGCTGGTGTAACCTGCTTGCAACAGGGGTTTTCCCAGCAGCACAACTAAGGGAAAAGGGGCACTATCCTTTCAGGGCCATTGCAGTTCATGGCACCCCGTGCAGAATGCCAACCCACCCACAACCATTGCTCTCTCCTGCTACTGGAGCAGCCACTTCAACTATCACTGGGTGACAACTGCGCTGGAATACTACCAGCTTTCTAATAGTCCTCAAACTTACAATACAACAGTTTAGGACAACGACTGAAGCTTCTGACCCCTTTGGAAAGAAGAAAATTTCATTTTGGACTCCAAGTAAATTCAGTGATGCCACAAGTATATATTCAGTGTCACTTTCAGTTGAAGAATCTCAGTAAAGTAGAGAAATCAACTAGCTGTTCAAATACAACGGAGTTTAGAAATTGTTCCCTTCAGGCCAGCAAAATTCAAATGTAGCTGGGTATATTACTCATTTTAAAATTTAAGTAGGTCCAGAGAGGAGATGCAAAACTAAATTCAAAGTACATTGTGGACATGATTTAGTCAACCTCATCAGCAACTTAAAAATCAGGTCACAATAATAACAGTTGCATTATGAAAAGATCCATTTCCCCCTCCTTTAATATATCAAAACCGCCACAGAGAGAATTCATAAGAAAGTCAGAAGAACTGGGAACAATTCAAAAATTTTTATTTGATACCAAAAGCCAGTGACCCCTTCCCTTTTCTCCTCTGTCAGAAGTGATTTTCATATTATTGCATATGATAAAAAACACATTATTGGGCTCAAAACTGAGTTCTGTGTTTTCTGATTATTTGATCTTTTGTTATATCCCCTTGTGAACACTGCAACAAGAAAACACTCATTGAAACAGAAGGCCCCATTCATTTTTAAGTGGTTAGATTTTTAGGCAGAACAAGGAAGAAGCAAAAACAAGAAGGGATTGAGGAGGAGCAGGAGGCTGGAGTTAGTTCCTGGCGTTGGGAGGGGAAGCAGCAACAGACTGGAAAAGGCGGCAGCTCTGGTATAATCACATCTCACTAAGAAGGTTGGGAATCACTGTCCTAAGACACCATCTCATGGTCAGTGAGACTGACCATCTCAGTTTCACGGCCAATTTGTATTTCTCTCATATTGTCTTTCCCTTGCTTGTCCCAGTTAGATGTACTTGATACCGTTTCTGCTTGACCTGAGAAATCTTACTATTTTCAAGCTGTCCTTTCATGAGTCTGTAAAGGCACTTCCATAGTCTACTGGCTTTGCATTGCATGAGCCAAACCAATGAGGCTTCTACAGCCTGATAACCATGGTAATCATCCTTTACACTGATGAGCAGTGCAATAGTTTATGAACTGTGGGAGACAACTGCAGCACTTTCTCCTCACTGAAATAATTGCTCTTCCCCCGAATTTACTCTGAACAATGAAGACACTAATGGCCTCATTAACCTAATCTTTCCTTAACGCCTATATTATGTTTTTGGCAGACCATGCTTATTTTGTACTCAGTTGAACTCTTTGCTATCGCAAACAGCCATTATCTAACTTGCCACCTTATTATCAGCTCTTGGCATGAACCATGGGAAGAGGAGAGATACCACTATTGAACTACAGAGGAAAGAACTTCGAATTAGAGACAAAATTCCTAGTAAGTCCGAGGCAGAAATGGACAAAAATTGGACTCATTTTTTTCTAGGTTTCTACTCAGATGCCTCTAATTATATTTGGATTAGTGTCTCTCTCTCCACATACAGAGAGGCATATGTGAAAGACTAAGGTACACATCCACAGGTAGCCACAAATTAGAATATCCCCTCCAAAGTTTTAAGGGATTGAACTGATACAGCAAACAAGACAGACAGAAAATGGCCCAGAAATCAGCTGTGGGAAACAGCTAGCTAATCAACTGCTAGCTTGCAGGTACAAAGCAGTAAAGTGTAAAATAATTAAGTTATGGCAACTTTGAATTATTAGCTGATGCCAGAGTTGGTCTAGGTAAAAAAAACTTGATAAGCTCAAACTAGCTCTCAGATAATGCACAGTCAGTAAACTTTCCCTGATGCTGGAAAACCAAAGTACAAAGTTTAACAGAAACTAGATAAAGATTTGGCCTCTGTTTTATACACAGCAGTGCTGCTCAAAAAATGACTGATAAGATGTAACCTCCTTCTATAATGCTGATATAATAAAAGTAATTAAATACATGATGATTTAAGGAATGCAAGGATTTCAGGAAGAGGTAGTATACATCTGTATTATTTATTTTAGACTGATAAAGTTGGGCTAAAGGAAAAAGCTCATTTTGTACACCTAATGCTTTCCTTAGGACTGGAATAGAGGAAGCAGTCTTCAAAGTTAAATACAAATTGAGAATGCTCGTTGAACCTCATAACAGCCAACACAACTCTTATCAAAAACAACCCTTATTTTCCTACTAAAAACATGGTAAGGTGCATAAGATTCAGCCAATAAACTAAGGTTAGGATTATTCATCGGCCTTTACCAGGCTTTCAAACAGAAGATAATCGGCTTCCCCAGAAATCATCAAATAACTTTTCTTCACTAAGATGCTCCTAAAGCCAGAAAAATGTCACTTATGTTAATTTTCCTGGGACTGGTGCAGGAAGCCTAAAGGGCTGAAGTGATCTGCAATGTCATGCCTTCTGCTGCTCTGTCCTAGACACGCTGTGAGTACGAGTTCAATGAATTTTCCTTCTCTCAGTGCATTTAATGGAGAGATTCTTTCAATCAATTGCTTTTACATGCCCTTCCAACTTTCATATCATCCTAAACATGTCCATTTCTATCCTTTTTCTGGATATCTTTGGACTCTGACAAGTCCTGGCATATATAATAAATTCATTTCCTGTGATACTGGAAATTTCCTGAAGCATTTACTTCCAAAGGCATTCAGATGTCTGTCTGTATCTTTGGTGAATTCTTAGGTTATTAAGGTGGAAATACATGTGAGCTGCTGTCAGGGAACAGCAAATGCCCTTAAATTGTAGATTTTCAATGACTAAACCCTATTTAGCTGCTGAACTATCTTGCAAATTGTAGACATTATTTCTGAGTTTCTCTTGCTTGCATGTTTCTGCCAAGATATGTTAACTGATTCACCTCCTGTGTTCCTTTACCTTGGAAAATACTGCTACAGCTGAGGCTTTAAAGTTCTGAATATAATTTTAATACCTTGTCACAAATGATTATAATTCCTATAATTTTTGAAGTGCTAAATATTATTGCTGTTCCTTGTATGTTTAAGCTGTGACACTACGAGCTATCTTGTCCAAAAAATCTCAGTTCCCTAGCAATCTTCAAATGAGCCATACAAAGCACGGGTTGTATGTGTCTTTGCTTTTCCTCATATGAAAGCAACTTCAGTGCCAAAACTGGAGAGGTGAGAGAATGCGTGTGTTTGACATCAGTATTTCTGTTAACATAAATACAGACTGAATATGTGCTTTAACTGCAAAAGCTGCCCCTTTGTATACAGCCCTGATGACAACCAGTTTTGCTGGCATTCCCTAACTTCTCAAAAAAATCCCAGAATTAATTGTAACAGATACTGTCAAAACTCATTAATGTCTATGAAGTTTGTGACAAGACTCCTTTTGCCATTCAAAAAGGTTTTGATTATGCTTCTCAAAGGGGACATTTTTTCTACAGACATTCTGGATTGAAGTCCAGCCTGTTTTTCCCCTTCACTTCACCTTACTGTCCCTTTTGTCCCCCGACAACCCTGCTCAATCAGCTAAAGATTTTCACATCATCTGCCACCATATTTTGCAGTTTCTCAGGGCATACAAAAGTCCTTTCAGTCGACAAATGAACATGGCAAGAAAACACAGAACATTATCTAATTATAATTACCTCATTAAACACAAAAGCAATAGATTTAATATATTACTTTCAATTACCCAAACAATTAAATGGTACTTAATGATTTATCAGGGTAAGTGATTACCAGACAATGATTACTTTACAGCATATACTTTACTGCATTTAATTCCCCTTCTTCAAACCACATTAATATATCATTTGTCTTCCCCTGGAAATTTATCAACTTACCTTCTTAGAAGGATACTTATTCCAGATGTAGGCTTGCTCTAACCCACTTCTACATATACTTTTTCCAAAGTAATATAACTCAGGAATGACTTTTTTTGCAGGAAAAAAAAAGAAAAGCTTTCCCTCCAGAAGCTATGCTGGTCATCATCTCCAACAAACAAATTCATGAACATAGACTAAGAAAGTGGGAGCTCAGAAAACCTGACATCTATTCTTAACCCTACCACAGACGTGCTCCTGTGTGACCTACAGCTAATAAAACTCTCTGCTCTATTCCGCTTCTACAATTCTCACTTTTATGGGGATAAACGTACTCATGGCTATATGCATGGTTATCAGTGACAACAGCAATAGTACATCTATATAATATCTACAGCAATGAAGAAATCTAACTTACTTATACTATGATTTTCTTTTACAGTGCAACTATGTAAAAAAACCAGTCATCATTGCAACATTTCAAAAAACAAAAAACAGAAAAACACTGCAAGAGAGGAAGGAATTTGGGAACTATGCAAAGAATAAAATACATTCAATATTAATGGGCAAAATTATCTGGACAATGTTTTACTATTACTTATAATTAGACACTCATATTTGCTGTTTCTGTAATTCCGTTACCACCAACAACCACAAGGATTGCCTCAGCTGGTTTCCAGTAACTACCTGGAAGGGATAATGGAAGAAGGATGTTTCAAGTGACACCGAAAGTGCTTGTCAAGTGGAGCGGTATGTGAAAGCTGGAGAGGCACATTCTTATCTTTTCTGTTGTCTTTTCTAAGATAACAGAAACAAGAGTGTTTCCTCTCCAGTTTCCCTAGACTAGTCCATTGACTTTGCATTATGTACAGGCTACCTTCCATTTCACTATTTTATAGTTTTTTGGTTTTTTTTTAAACAATGCTTCACAATTACCCCTCTGATGTTTTAGAATAAATCTTCTTCCTTAAAATGTTCTAAAGGACAGAATCCTAGGAAACTCTGCCAAGCACAAAGTCCACATCCCATAATTAAAAGCAAGATATGAAGACAAACCCATGAGTTCTTGCACTCCAGAAAAAAAAGAATCTCAGGAGTTGGGATATACCTCCTCTGCTCAGCCACAAGAATCAGTTTGAGGGTAAATATCACCAAGCACCAGATCTTGGGGGTAAATCCACCATTAGACTTTAACCAGCACGTTTCTGACAAAGAGTAACAGAGGACAGACTGATGACTGAGTAATGTTGTATAATTATATCGTAATCTTTCCCAGCAACCTCTGTGCACATTGTACAATGGTTTTCAGATCTCCAGTGGGATGGTCAAGTGCTTTGTGTAGGCAAAGAACTACCACACACAATTTTAGGCCTCCAAAACTAAATGTTCTCAGAATTTTTCTTTCCTCTGGTCCTCACTGGTTCCACTGAGGATAGCATGTTCAGTGTTCAAGCGTGTGAAGTACAGAACTTTTCTTCTTCACTGTTTCACCTCTTTCTTGAAAGATGGGGGACAAAAGAGGAAATTTAGAATTGATTAAGTCTCTGAAAATTGTCTTCTCCTTTCTGCTCCTTTTAAACACAGACTTTTCTGTGAAGAAACAGTTAGATGCATCTTTCAGGACCAGCTGTGAGAAAAGGGATCTGCCTGCCCAGTTAACAGCACTGGGCTAGTCTATTCCCCTTCTAGGATTTCTGTAAGTCACACTTGAGCTCTGAGACGCCTTTACCTTATTTCTTCTGGTCACCTCCTTTCAGTCCTACATTATTTTTGAATTCTCTTTAGAGAGCTTTTCCTGTAGCCTGGCCTCAGTCTCCCTCCCAAGTGAGATGTGTATTTTTTTCTTCTTCTGTGTTCCACCTTGACCTTGCTCTCTTTATGGAAGTCCTTTAAAACATGTGCATCTTTTAAGATATATTTAACTGAACTCTGTAGGTCTGTTCTCAGAGTCTTATTTCACTATTATGGCTGTTTTCTGCACTGCAGGCAGACTGAACTTTACAGCCCTCATTTTCAAAAAAGCTCCAAGTTCTTAATTAAGCTTACAATATAAGCGGCCAGAATTTCAAAAAGCCATGTATGCTGAGGCCTGAGCTTCCAAAAGTCTAGCCATTGGCTTCAGACTGACAGCTACCAAGTTCGCAGGATTTTTGAAACAGCTAACCCTTATTTTAGTTCTAGAATACCAGTACTACATAACCCTACTATGATCTCTTAGATATTTGTGCAAATCCACGTACCTTTATGAAATCTATGCACAATTTTATTTTACCTTCATCCTCTTCTATATCATTAGCTATGAAGACTGAACTTAAATTCTCTGCTGAAGCAACAGAATTAAAGTTGTGTGCTATAATTGCTCCTGCAATAACATGAAAGGATTATAAAGACTTGACAACATACAACTGGAGGTATTTGGTTATACAATGAGAAACCAGTAACTAGGCATTAACTAAGAATGCAGAATGTGTGAAAAGAGCAAGACTTCTGCTCGAAGCAAAAAACAGAGCATAATAATGAGAAGTCTTCTACAAGAGGAATAATCACAAGGCTAAAAAGAAAGATTATTTTGCCCTAGTGGATTTTAACATTAACTCAGAAGACTTCATTGTAACCCAAGAAACCCAATACTATACTTCAGCTGACCGATAAGCACTGTTTTGCTTTGATACAGAAGTCACATGTCACTGCAGCATCCGTTTCTTGAAAGGTTACTAAATGAATGAAGTTACCTATAGACACTGTTATTTTTGCCTTGTTAAATGAACTATGGAGAGACGCAGTAGTACTGACACCAGTGTCCATTATTGAGTAACAGAAGGAATTCACTGAGTGTACAAATAGCACACACAAATGTATACTGCTTAGCTACAAATGTGGACAAAAGGCAAATTCACATGTAAAAGGAACTCTTGTTGTATACTATGTCACTACTGAAAATGCACCCAGAATGCTCCCTTGCAAAATAAGGAGACTCACCTACTTTACTGGTGAACCATCTACTGCATGGCAGGTCTATACTGTACCCAGAAAAGAAAAAATATAAACCAGGAGTATTCTAGGATGGACAGTTTGCACAATTACATTTTGCAGTATTTATACAAGTCATACTCAACTGACATATTGTTCCTGTAGTGTGTACCAAGAGGAGGCTCAAAGCTTGTATGGCTTAGCTAAAGAAGCTAGATGAGATTTGGTTAGTGATGACTTCATGCTGATCTTGAGGTATTGCAGAGACCTAAACAATGAATAGACTGATTAATATCCAGTAACACTGATGCAGTTTGTTGCAGTATACCCCTGCAGAGTTAAGTGTACATTTTTTCCTTATTAGATCGGGTAGCCGTGGAGAAGAAATTGTTGGCTATCATGTTCATCGGTCATAGACTACGACCACTCACTGTATGTGCTTGAAATTAACATATCAGTGCAAGGCAGCTTAATCAGTACTATTGGGCTTTGGCTGTGAAAGGAAGGTCTACTTCACTGGAGCCAGTTCGACTTTGCTCTTCTGTACAGAGATTCACACTATATGACACTGATCGGGCAGATCTCAGACACTAGAGGAAGCAGATCTCTGACACGGTCCTGGACTTTCTGTTTATGGATCTCCCACCTACGTAGGTCACATTAATCCAATTCCACTTCATATTCTTTGTCAAAAAGGAGTAATATAAAAGAATACAAAAGAAATATAAAATATAAGAGAAATTAATAAAAGAATACCTACCTACTGGTAAATAGTAAAATTTAATTAATGTTTGTAAACTGTTGCTTAATATTCATGTGGAATTAAACAGAGAACAAACTAATATTGCAGAGTACACACAAGTGAAAATGAAGCTGAACGTAAAATGTGGGGCATATAGACATGGACCTCATTTTCCCCTTGTGCATGGTACATGTTAAAATATATTTTTCAGTTTGTCATTTGTGTTGAAGAGAACAAATATCATGCAGCTTGAAATAAATTTCAGTTTTCAAAATATGTACCTGTGAGACTAAATGGCACATTTATCAGAACACAATGGCCCTCTCTACTTTTTCATACCACTTTATTTCTCCATTTTCTGTTTCCATACCACTTTATCTATCTTCTGTTCCTTCTCCCCACAGCCTGTATTGGTGTATCTGCCTGACCAGCTCAGAAACCTTTGCTCAAGCCCACCGCATTCCAGAGGGCTCAGACTGGGCCAGATGGGTTCAACTATTTCTAGTGATCTCATGTGAGAAATGCACACAATGACTATCCAGTGTTCCCAGGTTTTAAACATGGGCATGTCAGGGTAGATACCAAATACAAAAGCAAAGAAACTAAATGTGGGATGCAAGTTGCTAACAGCTGCTTAGCAACACTGCACTGATGTCACAAATCATGACCTTAACATCAGTCAGCACCGCTGGCTTGAGCATGCACTGTAGATGCTCTAATGCCACTTATGGGCAAAGAGCATGTTTGTCTCCTGATAAGTTCTAAGAATATATATGGTAATTAAAGGAATAATCTTAAAGTAATAAATATTAACCTGGAAGAAAGAAACAGAGGCTGAAATGATGTAATTAGGCCATGACTCAATCAGATTTGCATAGCAGATATTACAATTTTATTGAAAAGCAAGTTTGGATAAAGTAGACTGTAATCTGTTTACCTCCTTATGCTTCAAGTCTACTCTTTTCTACTTCTCATACAACAATTATTTCTCATATTCTCAAATTCTATAAATTTACCCTTTAATTATGTTTACGAACTTCCTAAATTATACAGAGCGCAAACCTTCATCTTTTCTTTTTTCAAGAGAATTTCATAGCCTGTTCTCTTCATTAAATAGCAATACATAAGAATCTTTAAGAGACATAAAATTCAATCTATTTTTCCTAGTTTTCCAGCCTATGCAGAACCCAACAATAAATTCATTTGATA
Source organism: Apteryx mantelli (assembly GCF_036417845.1). Taxonomy (NCBI): domain Eukaryota; kingdom Metazoa; phylum Chordata; class Aves; order Apterygiformes; family Apterygidae; genus Apteryx; species Apteryx mantelli. The sequence continues at coordinate 9,633,043 of NC_089989.1, read as the reverse complement.
AATGTTTCTTTAAATATTTCTTTCCCAAACCTTAACACTGACTCATCACTAGTCTTCCCTTAGGCATACACACCTGAGATTTCTATAGCAGCAAAATACAAATTTGCCTCCAACCAAGCACATGGTGGAAGTCAAGTCTTTAGTTGCCATAATATATAAACATGAAAAATTGGAACAGCTGCTCTCTAGCTGGAACTTCAGCAGATACTGGTGACAAAATGGCCATTTCTGAGTAGTGGTTGCCTGAGTCCGCCAAATTTAAAAGGCTAGCCTCAAGATGACAGCTTAGGAAAAAACTGCTGTCCATGATAGTCTTGCAACAGGAAAAATACTAGAAACTTGTTAGCTATTTCTACTAGAATAATTACCTGAGTTTACTGGTCTTAGATTTTCATGACCACCTACTTCCAAAAGGAAACATTAAGGTTCACCAGAATATCACAGACCACCAAGTTATACCAAGATAACTTAAGCTAAACACCAAAATTGTGGTTAGGTCAAACTTAGTCAAGAAACCAAAGACTAAAACTCCACCAATGCCCAAAGCCCTGTAATGGCAAGAAAATGATTTGATGAATCTTGTTCAAATGGGCTCAGAGGCAAATCACAACCTGTATTGGAGAGGAAGTCCACTGTAAGTGTCTGTCAAACTGATCTGAGAAAAAACAAACAAAAAAACCCCCCAAACAACTTTTTCCCTATCCTCCAATCTAGAGTTCATTAGCAATATGAGTATACGATCCTGGTCCTCCAGCAAGTCATGCATGAGAGAGGATCCATACCAATGGTTCACCCACTCCTGTGCTTCCTTTGCACATGAGAAGGCCAAACACCTCATCCGTTTCTCTAGGATACACTTTCCCAAGATAAACTGGTGAAACATTTATTTCTTGAACCCTAAAGGCCAAGCACAAGAAGTGACGATATACATCAGCTTACTGCAAGTATTACGAGCATGCTGAAGGCATGGTGTTCAATTTACAACAAATAAAACATTTTGTAGAAGTGAGTTTTGTCCCTAAAAAAAAATAGAACAAATAATAAGAGAGAAGAAGAAAAAAGACCAACAGTCAGAGAATGATGGAGTCATAAATAATAAAGCACAATAGAAGATGTGCCAAAAAAGCAACCAAACAAAAAAATTTTGATGACATAATTACAGCCCTTTTGGTCTTCATGTATGTATAGAGAGAGTACTTGACAATGAATCTTATATTTTTAGTGGGAAAAATATTTCACATTGGCTTGAAAAAAAACAAGTTCTATGCACTGATACACCATCAACAGGAAACACCATTCAGAGTAGCTTGCCCCTTCAGTCCTTAGAGAGATCAAACGAGAATCCAAAGGTCTTTGCAACAAAAGACTTGCTTGTCTTCTTTTTCATAGTGCGCTATTTTAGATTTAAATTATGTTTATCAGATCAAAATCTCCCCCTGGAGATTTTGCAGCTCATGACAATGTTTTTAGAAGATAAAACTGAATGAAATAAGAAATACAGATCCTAAGAAAAACAAATGTAATAGTTCTGAAATTACTTACAGTAAGCTGCAATGCATGCATGCTTTAATTTCCAAAAGCATATTTGCTCCAAGACTAAACTATCCCATATGCATCTCTACCCTTCAAAAGAGTTAAGCAAAGAGCACCAGAAGGCCCACTGCCTTAGTTTGTCGCTATTCAGAAAGTCAATATAAGCCAATATTATGTAACATTCCCAGAAGAATCAGAGAAAATTGGGAATTGCCAATAAGAATAATAGTTTTGGTCTCTATACTAAGAAAACTGGCATTATCTCAAGTACTTAGTGGTCACTCTGATGCTTGAACTGATTTGAATGCAAGTACTCTATGACCAAGGTTCTTATCAATGTGGGCAGAGTCCCCAGGATATTTTTAGGAGAAAGTAGGATGTTAATTGTCATCACATTCTCTCTTTAAAGTCTATTTCTTACACCTTTTGGCTTCTCATCTGCAAAAAATACTTCAGTACTGCTGTTTCCTACAAGAAGTGACTGAATGCCATTCTTGAATGATGTAATCTACCTGAGTAATATATATTAGTTTAATTTGCAAAAGTGAAACCTCAGGTTTCTTATGCCACTTCAGTCATTAAGATAACATCTGAGCATCTTAAGTTATTTGACTAACTTCTGTCACAGAAGTACCATTAGGACAAAAAGTATTATGCAAACAGAAGGTATATAGTTACCATAATATGTCTAAGTTGCATGTTTCATTTTAATCTATTGTAATAGTTTCTCTTGATCAGTTTATTCCAAAGTTTAAAAAAAGAGCTAGAAAAATGAATTGTTTCAATGGAATACCTTGTAAACAATCACATTTTTTTTAATTAGAATTCCATTCAGGTGCACAAGTTTCTGAATTTCTGATCTAACACCAGGGATTGTGCACCAAGTCTGAGTCATGTTTCCAAAGAACAAAAGTCCATAATATTAGACTGTACATAGACTGTTCACAAAGGAAATAACAGTGCTGCCAACCCTGACAGTTTATGGTGAGTAACACAATATTTGGTGGTTTTCATAAAGATCAGGCTTCTGAATCAAGATATTAATATAAAAACAGATTTAACCTACAACAAAGTTTGGCTTTGGCCCTCTGGTGTGGAGGTGAGCTTGAAAATTTGATCCAAGCATATCTTGATAGCTTAAATACAGGAACAAGTGAAAACATTATCTTAATAAGAATCTCAGGATTCTCAGATCATGTTTTTAACACTTAAGAGTTGTCAACTGTTAAGCCATTATTTACTTACTATTCATATGAGTATAAAGATTTATACACCACTGTTGTCCTGCTCAAAGCGTTACAGAAAGGGCATCTGAATGTGCCTTTAGAACCACCTTTCAAAAATGTAATATGCTTATGGTTAACTACCACACCTTACTATAACTCATACTAACAGTTCTGGCTCTTCATAAATCTCAGGAAAAAGAGATTGGCTGACAGCATATATCTTTGGCCTCGCTTCCAGCTTAGGACATCTCCCTCCTGCTTTCTAATTCTACTGCCTCTGGGCTACCGGTTCTTTATTGCTCTCTCTTCTGTAGCCATTTTATATCAACTCACCGCTGTATGTACTATGTCTCCCTGTGCTTAGTGCTGTTGAACCCCGGTCTTACCACTGCAGGTGTGGCATACCTCCTTACACTAAGTAATGAGTTCACTGATGCTCTGAAGAACTGAATGAAACTGAAATGTTCTTCCTTCCCAACCTTTCCCTATTCATTACTTTTACTTGGGGCCTTGGATTCTGCAAGCAGCCAAAGCAGCTTTACTCCTTTCTCACATCACTACAAATAGAAGCTTTTCTGCTATTACAACATACTAATCATCCTTTCCATATTGAAATAGGTCATAGCCAGTATCAGTGAGGGATTTCTCCCAAATTACTAATGACATTACATTCTCTGCTGCTTCAAGACTCAAAGACAGCTTCTTCCCTCACCAGTCTACTTCTAAATAACATAAGAAGAAACTCTATATGATTCTACAGTCTCTGACCAAATTTAAAATGTATTGCTGTGATAAATACTGGATGCAATGATGGGACTTAAAATCAACAAACCATCAGAGCAGTCTAAAAATAACCAACTGCAGCTTGCAGCCTCTTAATTTCAATTTATAATTTAAATAACTGAGTCCCAATTATTTCCAGGTGGCATGTCTGATTTCCTTTTTACACTATTGTAGATCTATTGACTTTTTATACCAGAAGAATGGAACACAACTCATCTCTCATTTATCTAAGAGCAGTAAAAGGGGTGCTTCAGATGTTTAAAATAAGTCATGGTTTGCTCTGCCAAAGCAGTCTGCGAGATCTTGGTTAAGGGGGCAGTGAAAAGGGATTCTCATGTTCTCTACTTGCCGCCTTCTTTTCTGCAGTAGTGCAATGGCTTGATTTTGCAGTGGGAAGTGCTAGGCTTTGAAAACATGACAGCACAGACTGAGTTCTGTTTAAACCGCCCCAGCAGTTTGAGGGGAAGATAGCCCAGTGGTTTGAATGCTTGCCTAGGACTCAGAACACCTAGACTCCTATCCCGTACAGCTCTTGTGAGTCCTCGGACACATTTCCATCAGCAGGCCATAGAGGGAACTGGGTTAGCATGATGCATATGAACAAAATTAATATTATCAGTGCATACCACATGCCACTAGTAAGTAAACCCACCATCAGCTAATTCTAATGGTACATTGGGAAAGAGATGTTACCTCATATATAGAAGTACCACATTTTTGTAAATGAGTTTGTCCACTACTTTTTAGAAGAGACAGAAGAAAATCTTAAAACAGACTCTCTCAGCATGTCCTGCAAGGTGCTCTATTCATTTTCCCCAGAACTAGCATTCGTTATAAGAAAGGACATTGCAGAATACCAGCAAAGAGGTTGGATGCACCAGATTGAATGTGATGCATTCCAAAGGCTTTGCTTATTCTATACTGCAAATAACGCATGCTAAAGATACTCCATTTTCCTTTTTTTTTTTTTTTTTTTTTTAAATCATGAGGGTTTGGTTTCTTTGCATGACATTGCTGGTTCCTGACAGTGATGTTTTCCATGCTAGCATGCCTCTCGTCTGTCATAATCAGTGTGGAACTTGCTCATCTCAGTTGTTTGACCTTGAATAGGAATGGCAGCCACAGCCTCATCACGAATTCAAGGGAAGAAATGAACATCTCTCTTATCAGTACTCTTGACAGCTACTGATAAGCTGTCTTCTTCCCCTTGTTGTCTAACAGCACAGTGCTTAAGTTTGGATTATTTTTTCCCCTGTGCTATCAAATGTAGAAATACACTACTTTCTGAGCTTTCAGTTGTGCCTTTTGGCATCACGCTGGCACACTTGCATTTTCCCTCTCCAAATACAAGATGAGTAAAATACATATTATAGCTGAAACTTCATACGAAGGAAAACTTCCACCTCCTCCTTCCTTGTGTTACTGTTAAATATTGGCTTCTCATGCCAATATTTAGATCATCAGGGACCTCCTTCTATCCTACACAGGAAGTATAAGGCAATTAGAAACTGCCTTAATAGGCAACAAAGGAATTATATGCAGTGGAATACAAAGATTGGAGGAAATCAGTGAGATGGTCTCCATCCCACCACTTCTGCATTTCTTCCCACCTCTGCCAGGTAAGTGAGGAGTAGCGACAAAAAGTTTAGGCTTGTGACTGTTCCCTCTCACACCAGGAAACTGATGCTTGATTTTGCTGCCATTGTGTAACATCTCTAGGTACAGGACATGCTTTCTATTTGTCATCCAAATAAACAGAAACATCAACATTCAATGGAGCTTCAGCTTACTACAGAGTCAAGAGTCATACTTCTCATTCACTTAATGAATTTGCCAAAGACTACATCTGTTCATCAAAAGAAGCACAACTTGATCAGCTTGTCTCACAATGGCCAGTTGGTTTTCATGTATTTTGTGGAAAGCTCTTCATAGGCATTGTCTGGTGCGTGATCTCAGTTTTCATTCAAACTTATAGCTGTCCATAGACAGGAATATTCACCAGCAGCTGAAGACCCATCTCAGAATTTACTATCAACGTTCACTCATCTCAGTGCAGGAGTTTAGACAGCATGTTTAGTATCTTTGTTTCTTGGCAGTATAGGAATTTACTTCACTGTATTTCTAGAGATGATGGAGTCCCTGTCCCATATAGGAGAATAGGGCAGCATGAAGGAAGCTGGTTCAGGAACACATCACTATTTCATCCCATCTGAAAAAGCAAACATTTGAGTAGATGACAGTTAACTGTGATTCTGCTGTGCATAGTGAATACACGTAACCAGAAAGTTCTTGGATTTGAGCTTTGTTCCAGAGCCTAAACAGCCTGCTTGTGTTGATAGAGACCTCAGTTTCGTTTTCAGCATTTTCTGAATTTGCCATTCAAGAAAAACACTTTTTGGTGGAATATGGATGGGGCCTTACTGTCACCCTAGGATTTTCACACCCAGCAAGCAAAAGGAAAATGGTTGAAGAGGTTACTTAGAATACTGTCAGCTTTGGACTAATCACTGTTGTGCTGGTGACTCTACTCTCTGCTCCTGCAGGTTTTCAAAGCAGCTGGATTCAGCAAAGAAACTGATTTAAGACCTTATCTAAAATGCTGCAAACCATTTATTTTTTAAAGATCCTTAGGACATCCCTTTAGTATGGATGCTTTTCCACACTTTAGCAATTCCACAACAACTTCCACTTCTTCCAAACTCAGCAGTACCAAAGCCATCAGTTCTCTAACTTTTCTAAAATACAGCACAGCATACTCACCAAAACATTCAAGTCATCACTGAACATTTCCCTAGAGTGGTATACGAATCATTATCCTATACCTTCCCCATTACCATCTCTGCTCTTCCCTTCGTGTGCATAACTCACACTAATGTAATATGTCACATTGCACAGCCATGGTTTTGCATGCTTAGTATCTGCACAAATGACAAACGTACCAAAAACTCACTGAATCAGGACGCAGCTGCAGGGCCAGCATAGATGTGTTTCAGATCTACCATCCTGTCAGAGACTGAGAGAACATCAGGGAGATAGTTCACATTAACAACAACCGACAAGCCATTTTCTAGGGGCTCCTTAAGCGATCCATCATTGGGCTGTGTCATAACTAAATCAAAGCCGAACCTATCAAGATCTTGAGCCTTCTAAATTATTATAATCTCTAATGTGCAAATTGTACATAGGATAGCAAGTGTTGGGACTGTTTTTTTTCCTTCCGTTCTTAAATGTTTGTGGGTGAATGAAGACAACCCCAAAGCATATTTGTAACTGGAGGCCTCTAAGCACAGGCAAAATATGACTTTGCCCTTCAGCCACATCTGCCTTTATGTATTCAAAAAAACCTTGATTTGATGAATCATTACCAAAAGCTCTGCCCCAAGAAAACAGTCTTCCAGGGACTCCAAAAGTCTAACAAGTACTCCTAGAAATCATATCTTCAGAAACTCTCCTGGGAGTACTGCTGTGGGGATGATATTAACTTTAGCTCTGGGCCATGAACAAAGGAAGACAGGAATAGGGAGGAACTTCCTTCTCTCTCCAGGCTAGCAAGCATGTTGCTCCAGCAATCAAAAAGACCAAAATCTTTGTCATGTGCTTCTTGGTTCTCTCCCTCACTCCTCCTCAAGTCTAAGGATCACACTCCTTAAAAACTGAAGTCAGCATTTGTGCAATGCTTACATCTGTGTAAACATCTTTGCTAATTACTCGAGTTATTAGTGTCTAAACAGAGCCTATTAGCTCTAGCAACTGTAGCAAGCTATCAAGGCTGTGTCAGTCACTGAGATAGTCACTTCAAAAGAGGCTGATTATTAGAGAAGACAATCAGTTTTAGAGACTGGTAAGTCACCCATTGTTGTTTGAACACTTTTCCCCTCAATATGCCCTTCTGGATAGCTCAAACTAGTTTATTGTCTCATTCAAGATGCCACAGAACATTCAAACCATTAGAATATAGGAAGCGGAGGTGCTGAATGATGTTTACTTGCCTAGTGTCTGGCAATTATAATACTCCATCAAAAAATGCAAAAATGATTTTTGTATGACATTGCTGGCCTAGTGTTTTTATCTGTGTACAGTCTGCTAGTATAGATTCATTTCAGAATCAAATGGTCACTGCCTAGGCAGAGACAGGTAGATGTTGTCCAAAGGAAATGTCAGACTTCACATACATAAAACCACCATATACAATACAACTTTTGCTTCAGCTCAAAGCAAGATTCTTCCAAGCAGCTGAAGCACAGATCACTGCCAGCAAAACAAAAAAACCCCACAGCCATAAGGTTTAATACAGTATGCAAGAATGAGAACTTTCTATCTTTTTTCATGACTATTACTTGGAGATCAAAATGAAGAAAAAGGCACCTGAATGATAAAGTGAGTTGCAAGAATAATCCTTTCTGTAAGTCTTTTTCCTGATGGTTTCAGGTCATTTTCTGGGTTATATCCCACTTCCCAAAAGCACCATTTTTTGAGAGAAGACTGAGTCTGATTTTTAAAAGCTTTGTACATATTTGACTTGCACAATATTAGGAGTTAGGCATCCTTGAAAGTGTGACTTCTTGTCATTTGGGTAGAGGGTCTCGCTTTCATGCTGCTATTGTGAATGTAGACCCAAGTACCCTGTGATCAAAAACAGCCTCTAGCTCAACCCTGGGGGGGTTGCTTACATGAAGAAAGGCCAAGCAGTGATTCTTTGCCTGCCTTTGTGAAAGAGCTGGCGGCTTCAACCATCTTAAAAATGTGCCCCATTAAAAACAGCATGAACATACATACATGAACATACATAAACAGCATGAACAGTTGTTCTCAGTGGAAAGCTAAAAGGGTATGTGTCACAGAAAATGGGTCTAGGGGAGGAACTATTTCCTGCTACAGAAGTGTCCCTGACAGTTAAGGACTTAGCCATACTGTCAGAACTGTTTAATGTTTCTTTGTCCTCTCTGTCTGGAAAAGTGCTCAACAATTTGGGGAGTCAAGCAATATGAAAACCTGCTGGGATTCACAGAGTTGTATATAGCATACTTGTGTACTTAATGATGAGAAATGTAACCCATTGTGGTGCAGTTTAAGAGAAATGAAGAGACTGGAGAAGTATTACCCTAGGATACCAGTTGTTGTGGATTGAAGCTGTGTAATAATACACCATCCAGTCTTTACAAATGGAAGGACAGCAATGTGAAAAGCACAGAACTGTTCCCCCAGGGCTTTCTCCAATCTAAATAATAAGGTTTTGATATTTGAAGGTGTTCAGCTGTTCTCCTCTTTTTGAGAAAGGAGTCAGCCTAGCCAGGGCAGTGGAAGAAAGTGCAGGTGGGGTGGGGAGTTTGCTCAAGATGCTGCTGTCGCATATGATGAGGCACTTTGAATATGTAGCAGTGACATGAGCTGGAAGCAGCAGTGAATGATAATGAACAAGATGAAGATGGAGTGGAGAAGAGGCCAGAGCAGGGTCTCAGGGAGAGGACTGCATCCTGGGGACCAAAACAAATCAGCAAAACACCGTTGGGGGCTGTTGGGTACCAAGCACTTTGGACCTCAGCTCCTCCATCGGGCATCTGAGTGCGAGCTGAGGTCTTTGGAAGATAAGGTCTCCTTTTCATTTGGGCTCCAGCTTCTATGGAGCAGAGACTTTTTATTCTGTAGTTGTACACCAGCTGGCTGCTACTTCAGGGCAAATATCAAGTAATCATGAATTCCAGGTGCTACTCACAAATCAGTCCCCAAATGCTAACACACTGTCCTACAGGAACTTGGAGAACATTTCAAAATGAATTATTGGACTAGCATTTGCCCTTTTGCATGTTTTATATTTGCATGCCCTGGTTTTATTTGCATGAGTATTTCCCAAAAGAACACACTATATACAGTGAATACACTTACAGGAGCCCTATTTTTCTGGAAGTAAGCCAGGCAGACCATCCAAGAAGGTAATGCCTGATAATTATTATTTAATTGCTACTTTCAGTTCTAGCCCCCTCCAGACTGTAAAAGCAATGCTTATCCAACCAGGCAGCATGCAGCTTCTCTAGCCAATTACTGTTCACCAATGGAGCTGATTATCAAGTACAGATCATCAGATGCTCTTTGTGAAGCATTCATCCCATAGAGCAGCAAGCCCATCATAACTGAAACGGAGAGGCAATATTCATGAAGTTATTTGCTGTTGATGGATTCTAGAGTAATCTGGACAGTTGAGTCCAGTATCTACTTTGATGAACCTGCAGTATAGATTCCAGTAACACTTACTAACATAGATTCAGAAAGTAAAGCATGAGGGAGGAAGAGGAAAAAAATATTAATACACTTTCCCCTCCTTTTCACCTTCCACAAAGGGACCCTCCAATACTTAGGTGACCAAGATCAAATCCCTGATGAGACCATAGACTGCCAGAAGAGCATCCTAGCTGCAAGAATCTCTGTGATTAGTAGTTATGCAGTTAATATTAAGTGGAATAGCATTAACAAGAGAGAATAACTTGTTGGTTAAGGCACTCTCTTGGTAAGAGATATCGGTTCACATGCCCTCAGACAGAAGTAGGAGCTGAATCCAGGTCTCCCACACCATGGCAAAATGAGCTAAGAGTTAGGCTAGTCTCTAAATAGAGAGAAAACTGGAGAGCTAATACTCATTTTTTAAAGCTATACTGAAATCTATCTTGTTCATTTCCTTCCTCCTCAAATTTAAATAAATTGTTCTTTTCAGTACAAAAGCCCAAACATTTTCATTTTTATTTGGATTGACTATTTTCCCCCTTCTCCCCAATATTTTCAGTTCACTCCCTTAAATCAAAAAACAAGTATTTGCAAGCTATGCTTATATCTGTAAGTCAGCACTGCTGGAGAGTTGGAATTGCACTCAATCCAAAGGATACAACACCAAAGCAGTCCTGGATGACGCACAGTAACTTATAAAAGCCATAAATGTATTAAAGCCAGGAACAGTCCCTTTACGGTAAAATATTCCAGCAACAGGTCTATAGTCCTTTGACTTCGAGGAGGCTACATAAGATGACTTTCACGAACAAACCAAAGGTGCATTAAAATGCCGCCGACTCCCCCCCGGGAAGCGATGGGGGCCGCCGCCTCGGCGCAGCCCGGCCCCGGCGCCTGTCTCCATCTGCCACCTGGTGGCCTCAAACTGCAGTGGCAAAGGCCGGAAAGAACAAACCACCGCTAAAACCACAGCCTCTGCCTCCTGCACAAATCACCGGAAAAGCACGGGCAACAGACGAGCATAAGCATACCACTACTGAGAAAAATACGGTTGGCATAGTATTTCTGTTAGCTGCGTGCTTTGCAATAATTGAAAAACACTGTAATTCTGTGTAATTATTGTGGAATGAATTTCTATTCTGTAGCACATTTATTGTGCAACATTATAAGCCATTGGCAAATCACAGTGGCAGTATGAGATATCACAAACAGTCATTTGACTATATAATGCCTTTTCAGAACTTTACTCTGAAGGAAATTTTGTATTAAAGAAAAAAAAAAGAAAAGGCATTTGCTCCATTTTGAAACAGAAGATGCAACGGCACGAGAGAAGTTTCCCCAAAGCAGACCAGGGAGAGCAGCAGGCCACTGCTTTCGAGCAGCACTTAAGCACTTCGCTTGGCACCTGCTGGAGTTCTGCCCACGGGGTGCTTCATGCTTCTGCAGAGCAACCCAGCAACAGCAAGGTATCCCCATCTTCCTCCCCGGGAACATGAAAACACTATGTGCATATTCAGTACCTCAGAAATAACTTACTTCAAAGTTGAGTAGCAAAGGTAAGTGGCTATAACTTGATACTGAAGGAGAAGACACACTGATGGACTCCTCTGGAAGTCCAAGTCTGGGGAGGGGAAAAGAGCTAAAATGTCAAGGACTGAAATACTCTTTATCCTCACATTGATTGAGATGCATCAGAGAGCTGGAAAAAAGCATAACCTCCAGCCACATTGCTGTCACATCTTCAAAGACATTCATTAATTTTAAAGGAAAATAAATTTGCTTAAACATCTTAAATTACGGTATACTTAAGTATGAAATAAGCCAAGCTAGCATTCACCCTCCTTTGCTCGATGCTAACCTTTGGTTATCAACTAGGCCTCACAGACAGACACGGTGTAACAAATGACAACCCTCCTGAGAAGGAAATCAACTAAAACAACAGCTTTTCTACCACTCTGCTCGCAGAGGAAGGGCACTGTGCTCTATGACACACAGCACAGCCATACCATTAGTGCTACATGCATATAAGATTATATATTAATACAATAACAATACTACTAACCTTTTCTTAACAAGTATAGTCCCTAGACCAGGCCTTATCTTCCTATCATTAACTTTCTTAAAAAACAATTTTAAAGTCCTTATTTTTCAGTAAAAACATATTTCTTTAAAACACAGGCATTTATTTCTTCTTAGGTATCAGTATCATTCCATAGCAATATCACATCATGTCATCCACTAGACAGTGCTGGATCAAACTGATGGCTTTTTATTCTAGCTTATCAAGTAAACCTCTTAATCTGGAAGGTATTTCATGTCTGTCCCTGTGTGCTTCCAATCCTTAGCGGTATCTCTGCATCTGCTAAAGCAGCATCTCTCAGCTTGACTGACAAAGGAGGAATTTTGTGAAGAAATTATGGCCAAGTTCTACAAAATAGCTTGAATGCCCCTCTCAGACAAATTTAACTGCGGAAATTTTCCATTAAAGTTTTCTTTCAATTCTTGCAATACTGAAGGGCACATTTTACCCTTATCACTATTAACCTGAAGAGTAGACACCTGAGGCAATATGACTCAATATTACAACTTTTACAACAATGAAGTAGGTGTAAGAAATCCCCATTTTTCCTTCCTTTTCATACCTCCCCCCTCATGTACTTCGCGGCCAAAAAAACCCCCCAAATTTCAGGCATCTAGAAGAGAAAGATGCAAGACTTACCTTCCCAGACTGAGACACCCAGGCATGACCAAACTGTAGTTCAAATTTGCATTTTCTTGGGGAAATGATTAGCCAGATGAGTGAACTGATCTTTTTTCTTAAAAACAACCCTCCAAAATAAAAAACCTGGCCAAAAACTTAAAGTCCTTTTTCTTTTACTGTTGATCATATTCCTGAAAACACAGCCTTACAAACAGTTATGGCAGCAGCACAGTGACCAGCACAGAGGGATAGCAACTTAAGTAATAACCTCTTAACCCTGGCTTTGCTGCCAAGCACAGTAGTACACAGAAGAACAGCGTGGAACAGTTGGACGCAACGTAATCGGTCAGGTAGCACTGCCACCTGTCTTTCCCACAGAAATGGATACCCCAGAAGTTCATTCAACACGTGGTTTATGTTGCACAGAGCATGCACCCCACGGAAAGGCACTCTAGCACATACCTTTCTGCACCGTCTCACAATCCATCCTATGGGCCACCATCAGAGATTTTGCTCAAGGGTTTCACAATTCCCCAGACTGCACTGGACCCGCTGCCTTTCCCCGGTGGGCCTAGAACGATGAACAGGCTGCCAACTGAAGGCCAGTCTCCCTCCAGTATGAGATGAAGGAAAGAAATGAACTCACTACGATTCTTGGCGTTGACACAGTCAGCGTTCAAAATCCAAACCCATCATGAACCACACCACCCTGCCCGGTTCCCACTCATATCTTGCAACCCCAATTTTCCCTCCCAGGAAAGGTGGAATTTTACTGGTTTCTCTGCAAGTGAAAATAAAAGCAGAGTGCAGAAAAATCTTAAGAAAGGCAAAAGCTTTGCTGTTCAGACCAACAGAGGATGTAAACATCACTACATGTTTAAATATAAAGACATAGATTCTCAGGTATTTGTCACATCTCCATTAAGTCCGTAAAGTTATGTCCATTTATCCAAACTAACGACCTTCCCCAAATACTCTTCAAGAGCAAGTCATCTTAGAAAAGATCAGAAAGAGACAGGAACTACTAATGGAATCCAGTTCTGATACAACATTAGTCTAACCTAAGGCAAAACAGCAGTCTCAGAAAGAGGATCAGTTCATTAAGTTTTAAAGCAAATCCATAGGAAGCCAGTTACTGGAATATAATTTCCTGCTGCTTTATTCATCTAGTAAAGCTCAATAATTAGAAATACATCTGATGTTGTATATCTAATTTGTTGTAATAATATTGTTTTGATATTGGCATAAATGACTCTTTAAAGAAAGTACACAACTAAGTAAAATTAAAATCCTTCCAATAAAACAAAAAGATATGCCAGATACTTTAACACATTGGTTTGTAACACAGAGCATGATTGCCAAGAGGAACTTTCCCAAACACCTTCTGGCTGACAAATGGACAAAATCTATTCTCTCTGCAGTGCTTATGAAAGACAGATACAGTTTAGGAGCAACCTGACCTCCAGTGTGTCAGAGACTATATATATCAACCAGCTACATCCATGCAGAATCTAGTAACTGGCATACCTTATTTCTAATTTACATTTATCTGGATTGAGCTTCTATCCGTTGACTCTTGTTCTACACTTTTTTGATAAAGTGTCGCTTAATATTGTCTCCTTGACTTCATAGTAAATTCCTTGGTATACAGCACTTTACAGCAGTGTAAAAACCAAAACACTATGGATTTCAGTGCCAATCCTGTATTCTACATGCATGCTTCAGTTAATGCACTCTCAATAATCTTGTCTACTTCAACAGGCAAAGCTGAGTTTGTAAAATAAGGTACATAAACATTCTGGCAGGGTCAGGGCCATGGAATTCCTTAGTGACAGAAGCAGAACATACATTTTCCAGTTTCTGCATGAAATAGAAATTTATATTTTTAGCTCCTTCCTGAATAACTGCTCTATTATTGAGAGCACGCGAGAGCACACAAGCGCACGCATGTGTGTGTATTATAATCAAGCTGCTACAGAAAAAAGTCTCAGGGAGCATAACTCCTCCAGCCAATTTTAGAAATTTAAAGATTATTTTTGATGCCAGTTCCTGAACTGCCAAATCCTTTCTGTTCAGCATTAATCAAGTGGTATTTTAATCAAGGAGGAGAAATAAAGGACCAAGAAATAAATCTGAAAATCAAGCAATAGCAGTGGATGTAAAATTATTTCATGAAGGGAAATCAAATTAAGTTTGTTGGGTGTCTTGGGGGATGAACTTGTGGGTTTTATGTGTTTTTTGGTACATAAACTAAAGGCTTTTTTCTAGGTAAAGGAGCTCGGTAAATATAGAGTGTATATTTTACAAGTCTACTTATGACCACTTAATTAAAAAGTAATAATGTATATTCATCTTTATTACTCCTAAATTCAGAATGAAAGCCTATTCATAAATTAAACTAAAAGGTAGATGAAAGAATCAACTAGATTGTACTCCATTTTTAGACTACACTGTGGACACAACGCTAATGTGCATGAGGATGGTTCAGCACCTATTGACAGGAACAGTCGGTTTCACTGAAAGAAAACACACGTTTGACATTGTACTCTTACGCAGGTAAAGACAGTTTTATATCATGCACTCAAACTCGCAGAAATGATGGCAAACGAACCAATCATGTGAACACTTCATCTGTCCATAATCACTACTCCTTCCACTGGAGCCACAAGATGAGAGTGTCCCTGGCTTTTCTGTTTTCAGGAAGCATGTAAAAATTACTTCATTTCAGAGCCAGGGCTCTAGATGGTCTTTGAAATCTGCCAAAGAGCATTATTCAGAAGTCACTTGCAATACATGAAGAGTATATCCATTTAGGTGGCTCTCAAAATGCTCATTTTTAAAATACTCCTATCATAAGAAGGAAAACAATAACTACAAAAAAAAAGTGAAATAGGAAACACTATTACCGCATAAAGCTATCTTCCTTATACTGCATACCATTTGGCATTTGTTCTCCACTTTCCATTGCAAGGGAAACAAAGGGAATGCAAGCTTTTAGGGATGAGGGAAGAAGGAAGACAGAGCTCCAAGGGGCAGGCTGAAAAAAATATCACACAGAAAACAAGGGGGCAGCACCCATCTATTCTGTTGTATTCTTCAGGTGTCTATGCTCAAGCAGTCCACAAAACAGCCAAACATCGGGACTTTTATTTATAAACAAGAAAATTGAGACAAGTGTTACAACTGAGATAAAATTAGAAACCAGCTCTCCTACAGCTCAGTCACTTTCCCTATCCATTAGTTACAATGCCTTATAATATGAATTTGATGTAAATGTTACAGACTCTGCTTCATCAGTAGAATTATGCGCACAGTCTGCATATATATACATCCTTACATATTCTCTCCCTGCCACAGATATCCAACAACACTTGGAGCTCCCTACTACTTAGTCTCTAACATGTAGAAACATGAAATATACATGCAAATGTTGGAGTTAGCTCTCTTTTGTGTTTATGATTTTGTTACAGAATTTGGAGATTTGCTGGGACTCAGAGGACTTCCCATTACGTGCTCCAGTCCTGAGGCAACTTTCTAACCTTTTACATACTTCCCCCATGAGTTCTGCTCCCACAACTGCTGATAATTAAGGTAGATGAAGGTACCTAACACAATAAATTGCACACTAACCAAGTTACACTCTCGTTCAAATGGAATGCAACTCTGATTATAATGTACGTGTCAACTGTTCCACGTCCCACCAACAGTACCTCTGACATACTAATACCTATCACAGCTGCCCTCATGCCATCTTTATCATCTTTGTCTAGACTAACTAGTCAGTGAAGCCATATCACTTCTAATACAGAGCAACAGCATATCTGTAATATACATAATTTATGTTTTCAGGTATATTTAGTTCTTTACTAAAATTATTTGGTTGATGTCATGTGAGGTTATTCCTGTTTCAACAGGTAGCCCCTCTCAGACTTCACTTGTCTACTCAAAATTTAATACTAAGTTTAGAAGACTGAGTACTAACCCATAACTCTGATACCTATTTGTAATTCTTTCATAGGATAAAGTTGGTACAGAAGAACAAAATATTATGCTGCATTAAAATATCTGTAATAATACAGCACACATGACAACAGTTACTTTGATAGAAGTCTAAAATACAACACAATATTATTCAACGTAAATGGTCTTGTCAATGGGAGATCTGAAATTATCCAAGTGACTTAATCACACGGATGAGCTATCTGAATGTGACTGGTTTATTAGTATCTTACAGTAGATGCAAGTACTAAATAACTGTAATTCTCTTACTTTAATTTGATGGTACAAATCAGTCAGAGATGCCATTTATCTGTACTGTATTTTCAGCAAGATTGTACCAAAGGAAAGGATGCTGCTAGGAAATATCACCAGGTTAATTACAGAAAATCTCAAAGTATCACTGCTTTCATATTCTTTACCACAGTTGGGAAACACCTCCTCGATTAACTCCTTATTGCTTATAAAATTAGAAGCATTTTGTTCTCAGGCAAAAGTGTGTATTATTGTGTAAAGGAGCATTTTGTTATAAAAAAATGGCAAAGATGAAACAAAAATATACAAAGAAGCTACAGGAAGGAGCCTTTGATAAACCTGTTTAGGCTATTTGACAGCCTGTTCTTCTCAAACTTCCTGAGCCAGAAATACTTATCTATTAAAAAAAGAGATAAATAAATTTATATAAAGCACTTCTAACCAGCATTTTCCACATTGTATAATTATCTGAACCAAAAAATAATTCTGTAATTGCTTGAACTGAGGCAATGAAAACTGCATGCAATTTTGTACACAATGTGAGAGCCACAGGAAGAGTTGGAGAAATCTTTGACCAGAGGAATAGGCAATGGAGTGTTCCATCACATTTTTAAATAATAGTTCTCAACCACAACTGTCATATATCTTTGTGGTTCAGTGACATATATGAAATTAGAGGATATTCTTCAATTCACTAATAAAAAAGAAGCTGTGTTCTATTTTTTTAAACATTGTTACAAGTCTTGAGTGTGTTTCAGCTTTCAGCAGGGCTCCACATGGCCCAACATTCCTACAACTGCCAAGCAAAATATATTCATCAACACCACTATAACTTTTCAGCCAAATCACTGCATTAAAGTGTCTAGAACTTTGGAAAATGAACAGTACTTTGGAAAATGAATAGTGCATATGAATTTTTATGTTTAATATTCAGCACAAAGATCCTGTAAAAGTTTTAGCAGTTGCTTACATGAGAAACAAGAAACACAAAAATATCTGCAATTCACTTAATAACTAGTAGCAAAGAGGCAAACCAGGGGTACAATGTGTCCTGAGACAAATCAGACTTACATTGGAATAACTAGGTCACAATCAAACTTACATTGGAACAACTAGTAGCCCATGAGCCATGAGTCAGTAATTTTTTCATCAACCTCCCTCTTCAAAGCCTCCAATACCTCTATTTGTTTTTTACAGAATTACACAAGCCACTGCTCTGCTTTTCATTTGCCTGGGAAAAGTCCAACTCTCTGATCTACAAGGTACAAAACTGTTTAGAAAAAAATTAGTAAACAGATAAACTCAACCAGGAGGAAGGTGGGTTCCAAATCTAGAAATTCTAGGAATGCAAGGCTAACATATACAACACAGCTTTTGTTCATCATGTATTGCTGTTAATGAAAGCAGGTGACTGGACATCAAACTCTATAGGTCTTCTTTATCTTGCTATGAAATATACTGGTCCATCTGGACCAGTCCAGGACCGGATCTCTATGCCAGGCGATACTCTATTTGCCTCACCCTCATAAAGGCAAAGTCTTCCCTCAGGCATTTGGAGGAAATAAAGTACATAGAGTAGAAGGAGCAATTAGATACATCTGTTGAGTGTTTTCCTCTCTCTTTGTGTTAAATAGGAAAATGCTGCTTGCATTTGTAAAGCTGTAACACTTGTACCATTTTAAATGTCTTTTCTTTTGCCAAGTGAACTCTCAAAAATTAGATATTATTGTAGAAAGCAATGCCTAATGAGCCAGTGTCATTTAGTATATTCAGATTTATATTACTACCATCCAGTTTTCAAGCCCTAAAAATGCCATTAATAGGCTTCAGAAACGCATGGGATGGTCACAAGGACAATAGACCTGGGTTACAGCTGTTCTTGCAGCTGCCATAAGCTTCACATGCTCCAGCGATGACAGTGATTGATAGCCAAATTACATTGCCAGTGCGTTTCTGTGTCAAGCTCATTATTAGACACAATGCCTTGGTTGCTCTTGGGAATTTGCTTCATTTAGCTGTTCCCAAGATGAACTCGCCTGTCTCCATAAAATAACGCAGAATAAGTTCACAAATATATCTCAGAAATAAACACTTGACAAGTTATGAATGATATGACCAACAATATTTAGTAATGGAAGGACAAAATATGATGAGTTGCAACCACTTTTATAGTTAGAGAATCTATTCTTAGGGTGGAGACAAAATGACACACACCTCATCGCTACAGTGTCATCTTTCAAAGACGGCTTTATGTTAACTGAACACTTAACAAGCTTCTTTATTTTTTCCTACATTCATGTCAGTATTGCAAATATCCTTAGTCAATGCTTCTTATTTCACATATAAAGGAAATAAATTCTGTCACCACAACACACATGAATGAACAACTGAGAAGAATCTGGCCCAAGAAATGCAAAATTTCCACAGAATCCTCCCTTCAGATTTTTGCATGCCCACACTGATAATATTTGGTATTTACAGATGACAAGTTTCAAAATATTTGTAACATCAGTAAATCCTCACTATGCTACTGTGATATAAATACTGTGGGAATAGCAAATAGTGACACCTACAGAGATTTCTTAATTAAATATTTCCACTTTAAGGGCTCATAGTCAGCTGTTCACTGTTCTCCATTCTATTTTTCTTGACTGAAATGAAGCAAATTGAGCTTTAACTTAGGAATGAGTCTTCTTTAAAAGCTTCAGAATAAAAAAGGCAGCAATAATTTGTCCCTAATCACCGAGTCTTTACAGATATTCAGAGGTTACAAAGTGGAAGGTTGACAGAGCCCATGGCTCACAGTCATGTTTTTCAGCGGCTTAGTGACAAACGGCCCTATGAAAGTAGCTGGAGTTTGGAGAAGCAGCCTACAACTGTTATATTGCACTGGAGCAGAAAACCAAACACTACTGTGCACATGACAAACTGTTCAAAGCTTTCCCTTCTGGCTTGTCTGTTAAAACCATAACAGAATGCTTTATTTGATTTAAGGAGTACTATTTTTACACCTTCCACCAGCAAAAGTATGCTCCATGTGGACACTGCCCCTATGACTCATGAAAGCAGAGAGATATGAAGTGAGGAAAGTCAAAGAAAAAAAGGCACTCTTATAAAAATAGCCTCCCCAAACACAATCCTACGATCATAAAGTCTGCTACCCATATTAGCCATACCCATAACACTCCCCCAGGTTGGAAGCCTGTAGTACTGCTGACACTATTAAGGCAGAATTCCCAGCTTTGCTGAATAAAGGCAGCGGGCAAGAGAACTCTCAAAAGAAGACACAATGCTGCCGCCCCCAGCACTATCGCTGTGTGCAAAAAGCAATCAGATCCTGCCTCAGCCATTTCCCCATCTCATCTAGTGCTACAAACGTTTGCCAGTGCTCTCCTTTCCTACCCACCCTTCCCAGATTTGCAGCCAAACGGCAGTTAGCTCAGATGCATTGCCAAGAAAAAAAATGAAATAAAAAAGGTCTCTGTGATATTTTGACACCATGGAGGGCACCCACACATATGCAGGCTGCAGGCAACCTAACTTCAAAAATGACACTTCATTGTGCTACAAGTGGCACCTAAACAGAGTAATATTCTGTAAATACTGTGGCCTTTTGATCTTGACAGGCACAAAAAGAAACAGATTAAAATAAATCCAAAGGAATAACATTCCTCTGATCTCCATTAAGGAAACTATAATTAGACTTTTAGAAGTAGTCTTCTCTTCTTTGCTTTATAATTGGAGTAATCTTTGAACATCTTATTCAAATGTCTCCAAAAGTTTCTGTTTACACTGTTAATGCAAGCAAACTTAAAATGGAAATAAAAAGGAATCTGATCCAATTCTCACCAAGTGACCAAAAAAATTAAACTTTAATATTTTACCAAGTACATTTGAACTGCAAAGGATACAGATGTGGATGTATTTAGACAGGATTCACATGAGAAAGTTTCTAGATGTATTAGGTGCATCTGTCAATCACTTAAAACACCTTTCTACCAATTCAATACTATCATCCTTCACGCTACACCTTTCCTATTTCTATTCTTATCCTATTCTAACCATTTCTGATTTCAAACAAGAATGTTGCCTTGGTGTTACAGTAGATAGCAAATAAAAAGCACAAGACTTGTTCTTTCCTTTCTTTCAGTTTCCTATTCCACGTCTCAGCGACTATGCAACAGCTGGGAGAAGCAAACGAAAGCAGCCCATGGCACATGTACATTGGATCATGCTCAGCACAGATGGAGTTTTAAGATAATTTCACTGTCCAACCCTCCCCATCTCTACCGAGACTCATAACTTGGCTGGATTTGAGCAGGTTATTGCAAGGATGTCAAAAGGTCCTGACACCAAGGCAATGTTTTAAATGAAAGACAAGCCCTTGCACTAAAGCACTAAGGTACTAGACCTCCATGGCAATGGGGTACACTAGAGTTTAAATATTCATGAATTGCAGACTTCTCGCATGTATTTTTTGCTACCCAGTCCCCCAGTTCATAACATCTTTGACCTCTCTTTCCTTGGACTCTTAAACTATCTCAGTGCTCACTAGTAACTTCCATTTTTCAATGGCTACAGTCACAATCTGAATCAAT
Source organism: Apteryx mantelli (assembly GCF_036417845.1). Classification (NCBI taxonomy): domain Eukaryota; kingdom Metazoa; phylum Chordata; class Aves; order Apterygiformes; family Apterygidae; genus Apteryx; species Apteryx mantelli. The sequence continues at coordinate 9,611,735 of NC_089989.1, read as the reverse complement.
CTGCTGTAATACAGTGCAGGGCAAACACCACGTCTTTCTCCCTATTCCATTCTAACTTATTCGAGGAAAGCAAATATAGGCAGCAGAGCCAGTAAGGGGGTAAGCACACTTCCTTATTTGCAGCAATCTTTGCAGTAGGTCAGCACAGCTTACAATCACAGTTCAGAACTGCTGAAACACCATTTCCAAACTCACCATCGTACCACCTCTCCCAATTCAAATTTCTGCCATAACTCCAAGTTTATAATTATAGACTTAATATAAAGTTTATACAAGGTTAGAAGAGGGGATAAAAAAAAATCTTGAAAAAGTAAAGCTTTCAGTGCTTTTACACTGCAATATAAATCCTGAAGCCCCAAATATTCAAAGGGAGAAAAGGAGTCCTGTCCTTCAGTCAAGGACAGGATTTGGACTCAGCATGGGTTTTAATTAGACAGTAATGATTTTAACACAGAACAAGGCTCTTGGGACCTCATCTGAAAGCTAAGACAGTACCAGCTCCATGATTTCAGTTCTGCTGTGCATACAGTGCCTCATGCCTGACAGGACTGGTATTTCCGTGGCACGTAGGAGTACAACTAGAGTGTCTTCCCGAGTCCAAATTCCATCTGTGTGAGCCAAACTAAATGGCCTGTGTTTCATCCTTGAATGTAAGCCAAGTATGTCTAGTTGCTGATTTCAACTGGAAGACCACTGTTTAGAGCATTGGTGAAGAGCTCTTCTCTTTAGAAATATGGCCTGTTAACATAAGTGTGAATTAACCCTCCCTGAATCCAGACAGCTAGCTCCATGCCCTCTAAACTTCTATCTTCCCTTAGAAGCCTCTTTCTTATAAGTTTACAAATATATTTCTATTCTATCTTGTCATTGCTGATGTCAAATACCATCAATAATATTTTATGTCCTTACAGCCAAAAAGGAAAGAAAAAAGCCCCCAGAACTCTGAGGTGAAATGTTGGCTCTTCTGTGCTGACAAAGGTACGATATTATATAATCGGAGAACTATTGCAATGCATTAGGAGGCTTCTTTATTTCTCCGCAGCTTTGAGAAAACAACTCACAGATTACAATTACCACAGCAGGAAAGGAAAAAAGGCCAAGACAACCTCTGTGGATTCACCTATGGGCCCAGCATTGTTGCACTTGAGTGCATTATTCCCCCTTCCTCTGCAGCAACCTGAAATTCTTTCTCACTCTACAATTTCTCTATTTGAGGAGACTAAGCCACCAGCAAAGCTTTTTTATACAATCCTGCAGATAAACATACTTCATGGTTGGCTCTGAATTGAAGGGAAAACACAAGGATATAGGCACATGCCTGTTTTTACAGCCTCTTAGTTAAGAACAGTCACCTACCACAAAAACATAAGGGAAGGAAAGGAGTGTCAAAATGAATTTATTTCTTCAAGAAGTAAAGCCTCACTTATATGGACACTAATAAAATCTTTGAAAAGGCATCCATTTTCAATTACATATAACTATAATGACACTAGCTGAGAACAAGAGCTCCACTTGTTTCTGAAGAGAGAACAAAGGATTGAACCTCCAACTTCTGTTTTTAAGGCCTGAATAAGGAAAAATAATGCTGTGATACATGAAGCAATGATGGGTGCAAAACACACGCAGACAGTAAGAACCTCTGAGCAAAAGAAATTTTGCCATCTTAACATATTACCTCCACTGGGCAAGGGTCGCACCAAGACACAGTAAGGAACCCATGTAAATGAGGTAGAGGAGCAAAGCAGATATGTTCAGTATCCTCAAGCTTATCATGCAGATAAGCATCTGGTCCAGAGGGAATAACAGACCTTTTCATTCCATCTCCAGTGCAATCCATTTTTTTCTTCCACACTGACTACCTTCAAATGAACCAAAGAAAATGTGTTCCTGGGCAGCTATTGACTTGGCACAAAACCTAATGAAAATCCATAGAAATTCTGGCTGGCAAAACAGGACTACATAGATGGGGATTTTTCCAGGTTGCTGACATACTTCATCCTATGCCAGAGGAGGTCCAAAACCCAAAGAAAATTAGGTTTTCCACACAACATGCAAGAGTGCTGAGGAACTCCTCTCTGAAAGAGATTCAAAAAGTTCAAATGAACAAATCAACAATTATGTGGAAGAAAACTTTTTAAATAGGAGAACTCTGCATCTGGTTTACCTAGTCATCTGCAATTAGCTACTATTGGAATAGGATATTAAGTTAAATAAGCCCTTTGTCTCACCTCTTATTAAGTGCTAGCCACAAATTAAACAACCAAAGTTTGAGCAGGAGTAGTTCTACTAACCTGCATTTGTTTCACTTCAATAAAAGAGTCTTGGATGACAAACAACACTTGTAACCTTGCATCACATAAGAAAATAACGTTTTAGGATTCAATACACTTGTGTGATTTGAAGCATAAATACTCATTGCAGCAAAATTCATACACACTAATGATTGAATTGCTTGTTATGGCAAAAGTGATAGATGTTAAAGTGGGTGTTGAAATTATTGCTAAATACACTGAGAATTGTCTGCATACCAACACATAAGCAAAGCAACTGAGCTCAGAGCATAACACACATTAATTTCCACAGAGAGAGAGCATAACAGCATTCATTAAGATGTTACTACTCTTCCCAGGCTTGTTAGTTGAATAAAAAGCTGTGAAATATACTCTGATCTAGTTATATTATCTATTTTCCAGTTCTCATAGTTGGCTGAATCACTGTCCGGATTACAAAGTGCTTCCCAAAGCTTCTTGAAGTTTAACAGAGCAGCCAGAGGGGTTCCCAGTGTTTCATCTCAATTTTCATTCTACTAACAGTAAGAAAACCCCTCACCTCTCATCTTCAGAATTATACTTAGGGTGTTGCTAAATTGTTATATCTTACTCAACATTGTTTACAAACTTTTGCTGCTGTTTCACAGCATGACACATTTTAAATGTAAAGGCACATTTTAAAATAAGCACTTCATTGTAAAGTAATTGCTCTGGTTTAGATTCTAAGTTTCATAATCTTAAGGTGCTTGCTAAAATGAGCTTGGATGCAGTAGAAGTGGTTGAATGCTCATAGACGCGAAATGATATCGCTTATGTTTTCTACAGCATTTAACACATTAAAATTCAGAGCCCAAAAGGTCTCTAAGCCCTATTGGAATAGTAACAGATAGTTAGAGCAAAGACATTTGGTTCAGTGTAATACTACAGTATTTTCCTCCTCTTCAGATTCAAGAAAGGCAAATACTCAAAGGAAGATGTGTACCTCCTCTGCCGATAAAAGAGGGTTTGAGTTTTCTATTTTATTTCCTCATACGCAGTTTTTGGAAGATTTTCTGGTTAAATAGTGCCATCCAGTGTCAGGAAGAATGGTGGTGCAAATGCCAACTAAGTCAGTCTTTTTCTAGCATCATCTGGCCTCAAAATCACATGGGCAAATTAACTTGATTTTGCTTCCTAACACATATGCTTCCAATTTTACACGTGCACATTACTAGACAGGCATCAATGATCAGAAATTCAAGTCATATCTGTATATACAATCTAACAACACGTGTTTGAAGAGCGCATTGAACACTTTTATAGCAATCTCTCATACATGTTTTAGATAACTGATTAAAGTTTCTGTGAAAACCTTCATAATACCGTCATCCTTACTAGAAGACTCGAGAAATGGAACCTCCTGAGAATTCTCCCATGTACTTATATTTCAAACACTGAAATCCCTTAACAAATACTGTTTTCATCAAGCAAAATGTTTTCCTATAGTTCAATGCATTTTTTTCAGAATTAGAAAGATAGGCAGGTTTGTATTTTCTCAAAATAAATTTCAAGTCAACAAATCCTTTGTGGAAAGGAGAATAGGCTTTTGGGAGCAGGAGGAATTCATTCAAAAGATTTTATGCAGCTACATTAAACACTGCTGATGAAGAAAGAACTGTGCCTTACAAAACCCAGTCTGTTTGGTCTGCAAACAGCAAGGTTAATGCTGCATTTCATATCTCTTCAGAACAGAGTCACTACTTGTAAAATCAGTGTTTTGCCCATCATGACAATATATCAGCAACAGATATGTTTAACCAATTCATACTTTTTGCAGACTAAAAATGCTGATAGCATTATAATACTTAAAATGACAGATCTTTAGCGTAAGCTTTCAACTAGATGCAGAGAAGAGCTCAGTTCAATGTGATCATTTAAGAAGTAACCTTTGGCTAGACAGTAATGTACGCTTTTCCATCATCCATGATCCAAAGAACAATATCTGCTTCAATTCTCTCCCCATGATTTTAGGTGGGAAAAAAAATCATTTAGTATACTCCAAAAGCATCAAGAGCTTCATCTACATTTCCATGTGAAGTCCTCAATATTGTGCTTAAGTCCAAGTTTTCAAAGAATGAGTCAGGAGTGCCAAGTCTCAGCAGAAGGACCATGCAGGGATAAAAACTCCTGGCTAGAATCGCCTCATCAGGGCAGATGTCAAGAGCTGAAAGAACACCTTTCACATTTTCCTTGCCTTTTAACTTCAGTTAGCATTTTATGGTACTAGTTGGAGACTTAAGGTAGCTTGCAGTCTGTCCTAGCTTACACTCAAGACTGGGAATATGAAATGAACTTTTCGGTGAGCACTAGAAGCAGACCGAGAATTCCTCCTCCACTTTCTCAAGCCATCCCAGAAAGATCAGGCTCAGCCTGAAGGCTTGGAAAGCACGACCCTTGAAGTTTCAGCTGCTCTGAAACATTTATAATTGTATTCAAGTTTGAACTCTCCTCCAGCCACACTAGTCCTTTTCTTCCCACTGGGGCTTGTTTTTTTCTACTGTTCACAGCCTGAGAAAACAGGACACTATGGGAAACTACCTGCTCTCTTCTTGCTAAGGTCTTGGCCCATTCATTACAGTCAGCTCTGATCACAGAGCCTTGAATCTAGCTGCTTTTAGCACCACCATAGCTACAGAGTGTGCTGAACTTTGGACAACACCAGCACTCACCCCCCTGTAACCTGTAGCAGGAGCCTTCTTTTAAAGTCTCAGTCAAATGCTACAGTTAACTACTCAGCCCACCTTGCCAGTCTACCCATTTCCCAACCGTGGCTGTAGTAACAAGTTCAGTTCAGCTTTTTCCCTACAAGAAACTTTCCTTCAGGACATCTGACCAGCCACTGCTTACAGGGATTCAAAACAGCTTCCTAACAAAATAGAAACAATTAGTTTGTAAGAAAGCTATGCAAGAGTATATATCCTTCTTAAAATATAGTCAGACTCAAAAGATTAGAAATACCAACTCCTGTAGGTACATTTTCAAGGAAAAGACATAGGAGATTAGGTGCTGATATAAAATACACCAAATTCCATGAGCTTTAATATTCCAAAAGGTCCTGCAAGAGTTGCTAACCTCTTACCAAATTCCTCAAAATAATCTCATTATTGCTGTTATGAAAAGATCACAGGGACAGAACACTTTGCATCTAATATCTTACAACAACAGTGCTCCCAATTGTAGTACCAAATTCAAACATTCTCAGAAATACCCAACCTACAAACTATTATAGATGTTGAAGCTCTTTTTGTTTTTACACACATCTTTTGGAATAGTCAGATGCACTGTTTCAGTCCAATAGTTTAAGCTTCATAGTTACCTGACCTTTGCTAGCACACACTTCATCTTTAACAACTTGCATGCATTTTAGAATCCTTAAAATTATTCATTACAAGTTATGAAGAAAGTACTCATAAGCTGCAGATGGAAGGCCTATTTCCTAAGCATTGTACTGCTAAAATGACCACTTGGCAAAGAGCAGTTTTCTTTAAATGGAAGCTATGGCATAAAAGCCAAGGTAAAGGACAGCGAACATTCAGTTCAAGCAGTAAGGGTTTTGGTTTGTTTTCATTTTTCATGAAGCCTCTGTATCCACTGCACATCTCCTACCCCTACGTGGGTTCTGCTCAGTTGTTATAGTACTTCGCAAAAAACAGTTTCCAGAAATTGAACTGGAATTCCAAAAGTAGTAAATATTCTTCTAAATTATGAATAGTTTCTAGCCACAGCATAGCACCCTTGTTTGGAAGCAATTTATCAAAACGTGTAGAAAAATGACCTGCAAATAAGAGTAAAAACATCTACTCTAGAACCACAGTGGAGAGTGTTGTCATAGCAAAGTTTACACTTCTCTCTTGCAGAACCCCAAGTGAAATAACTGATTTGAAAAACAGAAAGAAAAAAAAAGAATTGAAGCTTATTACTTCTTGGGGGGGGGGGGGAGTGGCGCAAAGGAAGAGGAGAAAGGGAAATAGAAGAACATACACTCTGCTCAGTGCTTGTAAAACACTTCCAGTCTTTTACAAGATGCCTGTAGATACAGTGCAACTGCTCAACATATCCGGCAGCCTAGGGTAGTCAGCTGCTTGCTTCAAAAATCTCTAGAGCTCTGTGAGTTGCAGAGCCTGGCAGCTCCACTAACACCAACACCGCCCCACACAGGGTGCCAGGCCAGGCTTTGGAGCAAACGAGGAATGGCTTAATCATGCAGATGAGCTGATGCAAAATGAAGCATTCCAAGACATATTTCATTTGCTTATTGATAGTTTCAGGCCCACTAGTCAATGCTGATAGAGACAGTTTAAAAATAAGTTTTCTAGAGGATTTTTCTTTTGACCAGCAGAGGTTGCTGCTTCCTTTATTTAGCTGAGAAAGCAGAAACAACAGTTGTACAAACACTAAAATACAGAGAATTAAGTACCTGTGGAAACTGTCAGGTCTAAAAGAATTTGTGGCAGGCTAAGCTGACAAACAAGTAGTTTACTCTAAAACCTAGACTCCTCATTCAGCCTCAAATCCTTTTAAACAGGAGCCCGTTATCTCTGTTCACTGTCCATGTATTCTAATCACATCAAAGAAACAATAAGCCTATAGTTGAACCCCATTCAATAAATATTTTACATTGCTGTAATACTTATAGGCTTTTCTATAATATTCATCACTGAAGTATTTATGCACCTCGGGAGAATAAACAGATTTATTTTCTCAGCTCTCCAGCATGGCAAGAATGCTTTCCCACCTTTGCAGATGGGGAAGGTCTCAAAAAACCTGATATGGCTGGGAAGCATGTCCAGATCTCCAGAGTCTCTTCAGTCAGCAACTTAAAGACAAAGCTATTACCCACCCTCCATTCAGGCTTAACATCTAAAGTATTTCCAAGTGCTGTTTAAAGAATGGGTATATTTTACTTCCTATTGTAGCAGGTTTCCTTCTTTCACAGGTTGTAAATCATTGAACAGCCTGACTAATCCAGTTTTAGCTACTCTATTACAATGTAATTTTTACTGCCTCTTGAAGTCCCAACCAAAGATAACAGGTTCAACTGAACCAAGCATTGCACGAACATGAGTGTTACCCAGGAAAATGCTAATCTTGGAATAGGATAAGACAGGTAATATATAGATCAGCTGAAGACAGGGCACAGGAAGGAAAAGAATGAATAAAGTCATTGTACTATACTATGATTTGACTTTACGCAATATCCAAATACACTTGACACAGCTGTACATATAAACCTTAGGCTACAAGAGGGCATCCTAGGCTATGATACTAAGACATCAGCTTGCTAGATTCTTACTGCCCGATAGTTTGGCTGAGCCAAAATCCACTGGTGCCAAAAAGAAGTCTTTCCTTTCATTTTTGATCACCGCTAATATTTTGCGACATAAGAACTTGAACTGCTATAGTTCAGATTTCAAAAATATAGATTGTATTTAGGCAAACCAGAAGAAAGACCTATAACATTTTCATTTCAGTAACAGACAGTCAGTCTAACATTAGAAACAGCTTTGATCTACGGTGGGTTTTGGCTTTTAAAATGCTATTTCCCTAAGACTTGTACATCATATTGTGTATATCATCTTGTGCTAACCACCAGATCAAGATGTAATAAAAACATTAGGGTGTTTTATGGAACAGAAAAAAAAAATTCCCACACTTCCTTCCTTTTCCTTTAATGACAGAGTGCAGATAACCTTTGGAAAGAGGTTTTCCCAAAAAGCTTTCAATGCTTTAACATAGTATTTAGGTGAAAAATAGAAAAATAAAACAAAACAAAACCCACAAAGACTAACAAGAAAAGGGCCTTTTAGCTTCCCTATATGGGAACATCCAGGCTAAGGTAGAATCTGCATGACTACACTTTTAAGAGAACTTCCTTCTATTAACGAAAGCCTCAGAGACTGCTCTTACTTGTTTTTTGCAGCTGTGGACAAGTCCATACAGCAAACAGCAGCTTGACTGTGCCTACAGAGAAAAGTCAGTAGCAAACATAGGTGAAGTCAAGCACAACAGAAAGACAAGCAATGAGTCTAACAGTCTACAAAACGAGACTTTGACCTACTTGACCAGTTTTTCTTGCTTTCTCTGTAGAATTTATCTGCCTTCTCTATTCCCACTAGGCTTTTTACAACCTGTGCATACCCTGCCAGCATATCCTCCACATCAGTGGATAGAAGCAGCTACAAAATAATCATATCCTCCCTCCAGCCTATTAGATTTTCCTGAGCATCCCGGTGAACATGAGGAGCATCTATTACTACTTCCACTGCAGAGGATGCATCAGGCTATGTTCTGCAGACTGGTCCTGCTTCTGGTGTTTGATGAAGAAGAGTTAAAAGTATTCCTCTTTGCTAGTGTGGCATTCAGGAGGTAAGCCAACCACCCGTGCAGAGGGGTGCAGAGTTGTATGCACAAAATGTCATAGAAGAAAACACTCCTGTCAGTCAACAGGAGTTTTCCCAGACTGCTTTTCCGGCCTTAGGATTGACCATAGGAAAAGAAACAAAAACCACTTCAGAAAATGATGACAACACTTAGAAAATAAAATTTTATGAAAAGTCATTTACACTCAAGAACATTTTTTATGATCCAAATATTATGTAGAGAAGAAAGGGGGGAGGGATTACCCTACTATGCACACACACAAGGTAAAATGTGCTTGGAGAACTTGAACAAGAAAGAATTGAGATGGCTCGCTGATGTGTCCAACTTAAAATTGAAAAAATATATATTCACAGGATTTAGATCATAAATTATGTTCACAGGCATTTCATAGGCTGTTCAGCTGAAATGTACAGAAGACTCAGAGTATTGACAATTCCCAACTGCTCAGTTTATTATGCATGGTCTGTGGTCAGATCACCATACAATTCCCAAATCTCAATTATGTTTGGGTTATGGGTTGTTTGTCCTTTATGACTATCAGACCAAAAAATAATCATCACAACCAAATTGGTGAAAGCAGGTAAAACACTAGAACATAGGGCTGTTACACACAGGGTTCTTGACAGCCTGGAGAGTAGGCTGATGGAAACCTCATGAATTTCAGCACCGATAAATGCAGTCTTGCACCTGGAATGAAATAACCTCACACAGTAATACGTGCTGGAGGCCATCTGACTAGGTAGCAACTTTGTGGAAAAGGATCTGGGCTCCAAGAGATAAGCTGAACATCAGGCAGCACCATGTCCTTGAAGCAACAAAAGCTCACCACATACTGGGCAGCATTAGCAAGACTGTAGCCAGCAGGTCAAGGGAAGAGATTACTATCCTCTGTTCAGCACGTGTGTGACCACATCTGGAGTACCATGTCCAGTTTACAGTGCCCTATTACAAGAATGACACTGTCAAACTGCAGCAAACCCAATAGGGCATCACTAAACATAAGATGCCTAAAATGATTAAGGCCTTAAGATGATTAGGGGACTGAAGAATATGACACATGACACAAGGCTGGCAGGGACAAGGGGTTGTTAAGCCTAAAGATAAGAAGGCTAAGGAAAGATGCAATTACTATCTACAACTATCCAACAAGTTGTTACAGAGAAGATAGAGCAAGACTCTCTTTAGAGGTGTTCTACAAAAGGACAAGAGAAAATGGACACCAATTGCAGCAAAGGAAATTTCAGTTAAGTATATGGAAAAATATTTTTCGCCATGAGAGCGGTCAAACACTGGAACAGGTTGCCAGAGAGATAGGGAATCTTTGTCCTTAAAGATATTCAAAACCTGACCAGACAAGAACCTGATCTAACTTCAAAGTTAGATCCAACTTTGACATTGGCCCTGCTTTGATCAAGGGATTAGACTAAACGACCTCCAACAAACTCTTCCAACCTAAATTATTATACAAGTCTATAATATTTATCTTTCACACTCACTGTATGAAGTCAAGGCCTTAAATCCTCAGCAGCAACATTCTTCAGCAAAGCTGTTAAACTGTCCTAGTTAGTGAAAAATCTTGGGCAGCTTAGACAAAAGCAAAACTCTTTACAGTCTCCTGAAAGAAAGATAATAGTCCACATTATCAGTGATTAATATTATATTACACTTAATGAATTATATTTTGGACGATCAATGCACTGCACAATCTTTGTGTAAAATGCAAAAGTGAATCAGAAACTGTCAGGAAGGAACTGGAGAGTTTGGCAGGCACCGTTCAGAATTCTAGCACACGAGAAGGAGGCTGAAAGATTATGGAAAAAACATTCAGCTAGATGTTTATGCTAAGATGACTAGAAGTGACATAGGAAATTATGTTTATAATTACCTTACCACTTGAATTTCAAACAGCACCCTATTGTTTGAAGCAGATAACTGTCATGATTGGAAAATAAGATTATTAATAGGAGTATATTACTGTATGATATATATATAGCAATAATAATAGATTAATCCCTTACCATTTTTGTTTTAGGCTCTCCCTAGACTCACATACAGCTGTCTATGTAGACTTATTGCCTGTTCATGTTTGCAGGGTTCTCGTTCCCAAGCCGTAGGTGTAGATTTGCAAGTCTTCAAAAATATGCCAAATTGAACAATGTTAGGTATAACGCACCTAAAACAGCTCAGTAAAATCCTCATGGGAACAAGGATCTGCTTGTTTTTACACAGATAGTACTACCCATTACAGAATCACAGAATGGTTGAGGTTGGAAGGGACCTCTGGAGATCGTCCAAGTCCAACCCCTCTGCTCAAGCAGGGTCATGTAGAGCACATTTCCCAGGATCACATCCAGGCGGGTGTTGAATATCTTCCAGAGAAGGAGACTCCACAACCTCTCTGGGCAACCTGTGCCAGTGCTCTGTCACCCTCACAGTAAAGAAGTTTTTCCTCATATTCAGATGGAACTTCCTGTGTTTGTTTCTGCCTGTTGCCTTATTACTTATTGACTTATTACTTATTGATTTATTACATAAGTAATAACCATCAATCCATTTCAGTCTAACATTCATTAATGTTAGCAAGAGGAAAAGCAAACTTGTCCCTGCCCACCAGGATTTTACATAAATAAAACCATTTACTATGAGAACAAGGCCTTACAGCCTTCAGCCAAATTCTGGAAAAAGACTCATCCTCATCCCAGGAGGAATGACACTGGAAGTCTTTCTTGAAGAAGATCTGTCACTGAAAAGTCTATTTCTGTTCCAAAACATCTAAAACCAGCATCCTCTGCTTGTTTCTCTGCTTTCCCGAGAGGGATACTACAGAGCTGGACAAAGCATTTCCAGGAGAGGGGGGAGGAGGGGGACACCAAAAACACTTCCTCAGATTTGTAAGAGCTCTTTTAATCAAGCATACAGGCAATAAGAGGGGTTTTTTTGCTCCACCTCATGGCATTCCTGGAAGAACTTAGAGGAAAGACTTACAGGCCAGAGAACTACAGCACAAATAGCCAGTCTTCCCTGTAGGTGGCAGAAGTTTGTAAGTCAAGTTGTGATCCTCGGTAAAACCACAATGTAGCTAGAAATTAAAGTGAGGTATTTGCAAATAGTTCATAAAGATACAGTTGCTCTGTTTTTTTTTCTCTCCGAATAAAACGACATAACTTATCTACTTCATTTCAGAACAGTTCACAAAACATTTTGTTAGACTGACTTTCTTTTCAGTCTTATGCATGTGTGTATTGGGACCTGGACACTTTGTACTGTGTTTTCTAGACTCTGTTGGAACTAATACAAATTAATTTGTACAACAAGCTCATATTTCCACAGAGTCTGCCACATTCTAAGACAAGCAGCACCATGCTTGCTTACACTCAAATTTGTCCATATCGGCTTTCTAGTAATCAAAAAAACAAACAAAAAAAAACATACAAAAAACAACCCCGAAGTTAATTCAAAATAAAGCAGGCTTGAGACATTCCATAATTAAAATAGGGTCACAGATGAATGTAAGTCAACATGTTTTTATGAAAATGGCAAATACCTTCATGCGATGTATAAAGGCAAACACAGCCTGTAAAACGTGCGATTTAACTCCTCACTTTACATGTGATCTCTGTGTTGAGCAAAGCCCTTAGTTTTGGGTACCATAATTTTGCAAAGATGCAAGTCAATTAGTCCAGAGGAAAAAAGAGTGTACCAATGCCTAGAAAATATGACCTAAGATAGAAAAATTGGGTTGTTTAATGATGAAGAGGAGGCAGTACCTCTCTTTTCACAGAAGGCGAGTAACCTTCTCCTGCTGATGATAAACAGGACCGGTAACAGTGTGTTGAACTGACGGAAGACAGAATCTGGTTAGGTCTCGGGGAATATGCCTCTGGTGATTTTGGAAACTCTTTCACGGGATGGCTTCAAGAACATAATAGACCAAACATTCGTTAAAATGATACAGAATGATTGATCTAACTCTGGGCATGGATCTAGATCATTTTAAGCACTACTTCCTATTAAAAAATAAATAAATAAAAAATCACATTTAAATCAAATACTCTCTCATATTCTTATTAATGATGTTATTCCAAAATTTAAAGATACAAATAAGATAGCTATAAAATCTGCTGTTCTCCTATACCATAGGAAAGATCATCTTGTATAATAGCAGTTATGTAGACCATGTTATATGTATTAACACACTAAGATTTGGAAAGCCATAAAAATCAAAGTCGTCATTGCACATACATAAAATAAACTCACTGCCATCAATCCGTACCTGCTTTAAAGACTATTTGAATCCCTGTGTTATGAATAATCCTTGTGATATCAGTTTTCTGTTAAACTGTGCTATGAAGAAACAACACATCTTCCTGTAATGTGTGTCTCAGGAGACTACTACAGAAGGTATTTTAAGGCTTTGTGAATCTATTTACTGATTCTAGGAAAGAACTGGACTAAGTGCTAAAAGCTTAACTGAAACATTTGGTCATGTAACTAGTCACACAGGCTGGAAGGAAAGCACAATACTTTCTACTTTGCTTAGGGTTTCCCGTCAAGGATGGGGGGGGGGATAACATGGCATTAAGGTATCCATCAATTGTTCGGCTTTGACAAGGCCTGACTGCTCTAGAAAACAAGCCAAGTGATATTGTTTATTCATACAAATAACTTTTTATTTTGATATTACAGGATCAGGGCAACTCCAAGTGCATTATCTTGAAAAAGCTTTTGTTTGAGGTAAGGAGAAAAAAAAAGTAGAAAGTGTAGAAAAAGAAAAAAGGAAAAAAAATAAAGCTTTGCATATTGTTTAAATTACTAGGGTCCTTTAAAATGTATAAATAAGAGAGACTGACCCACGCTCAGCATTGACTCTTGTAAAAGCAACTCCCAGAGGAATGCAAGGCTGAATGGGACCAGGCTTGAACGCATCCAGAACACCTCAGTCCTGTTCTGGATTCTTTTCGAGCATAAATTCAGGTTAAAAAAAAAAAATACAGAGCCAAAGTTGTCTGGTAAGACAACTGGAAAGGTATTCATTTTTCCATTTGTAACATTGTTTGATAAACTTTAACAATCAAAACACAGGTCAAGCAGACTACAAAATTGCTTTTAATTCAGCCTGTAATTTTTACCAGATATGTAAGTGACTTCTAAGGAAAACAGACATCCTGCTTCCTTCAGCAGCAATGAACCTTAATACTTCTATGGCATCAGCTCACCTGCCTTAAGGCAGTTCTCCAAATTTGAGTTTTACATTATATATCCTGTTTGGCCACCAAGAAGTGAAGTAGCTCACATTCCCTCTCTTCATATGCATTAAATTCTCCACTACCTGGGTCAGTCACATTATTATACTTTCCCTCAGTGTCTGACTATTTATTTATATTAGACTCACCAATACATAGCATTTGTGATATAAATATTCACACGTTTGATCCAAATTCTATCCATGCTAGCTTACCATTAAAAAGGTACATATCCATGCCGTAGAAACAGGCAGGGGACTCCATGAAAGATTCAACAGATTCAGTTATAAATTGCACCAGGAGGGGTTACTATTCACAGAACTTGAAAGAAGATCAAAGGCAGGAAGAGGAATAAGATGCCATTGTAAACCAGTAGGAGATGACAGAATTGTTTCTTAGTGTCCTATTTAATTACAGGTAACCACGAACACAGAAGAACTTAACCAAACACAAAAAAAAGGCATATGTAGCTACATGAAACAAAGGTCAAGATCCCAATTCTATTTTTCCCACAAAATTCCCTATAATAAACCAGAAAAGTAGTGTGTTTCCGTTGTAAAAGTAAATACAAGCAATTAGCACTAGTTTTCCCTCATGGAAGAGGGAGGGCCAGATTCTGTCATCATTATTCATGCTGGGTATCAGCCAACATCATGAAACTATTGTTTTTGACTGAAAACACTCCCAGCAGAGCTACCTATTCAAAATTCATAGCAGCAGGACCTGGATTCATTATTTCCCATACCGGAAGGAATGTCAGTGTCAAAACTCTTCTCTCTGTTCCCAAGCCAGTGGTGCCTGCAGGAGCAGTTCAGATTTCCCATTTGCAACCTGTCCTAAGGGCAGGCTTGGCATCCCCTACGGCAGCCGTTTCGTAATGGTTTAGGTGAGGAGCTAAAGCAGATGGGGGAAAGGGACAGGAAGCAGCAACAAGGTCCATGTTTCTACACTGACATATTGTTCCAATGTAGGACTCAACCTCCTGAATTTAGGGAGCCTAACTGCCAAACAAGATCTCCTGCAGCAGATCTTCCTTAGATATTTCCCACCCATGTATCAATTTAGTTAATTCTTCAATTTTTAGTGTTTTAAAAGAACAAGACATCTAGTAGAATTAATAAATATGTTCAGACACAGAAATAAAAGTATGCACAAGTTTTCAAAATAACAAGTACCAACAGGCAACACACACACATTGATACATGTACCAGGCTTACATACATCTATTCCCAGGGTATAATCATAATGCATGAAGTCTTAATTGTTTATACTTATTTGAAAATGACATTGTATTTGTCCTTACCTAATCACAGTCCGGGAAACTTGGAAATAGTTTGGACAATATTTCTAGTCTGGAGTATCTTAAACCAACTATCTGCATAAAAGGGTACAGCTTATGATAAGAAACTGCCTATAACTTTACATTTCATAGTTTGTGAATCATTGATATATCTTTTCTACAGTCGCATCGATTCTCTGTGTCTTTGTTGATCTTCTATAAATACTGGTTTGTATAGATAATCTTCACTAGAGTGAATAACTATTCTTTCTAACTGTCCAAGTTAAACAACGTTGGTGTTTCAAGCCACTAACAGCTTTTAAAAGAACAGCACTTTTTAAAATTGTTCTTAAACATCCCACATGCTTTTTCTACTTCACTATAGTAGGTTTTACCATATGACATTCATATTATTTATTACAAATTGCAGAGCAATTTTATCTCCTGACTTAAAGAACTGGTTACACAAGTAAATTTTTCTTCAGGTAAAATGGTGATCAGTGCCCAATGGAATTACTTTCCTTTCCTTACACTTCTGCACCACACCAGTTCAAATATATCCTGTGTAAGGATCACAGACCATTATCATGTCCATATAGGATAAATCCCACAAGATGGGTTTTACCCAAGGGAATTTTAATAACTGCTAGTTGAAAGAACTCCAAATGATTAATTTTCTTTCAGATAACGCAGTCCCACTGAGATGTCTGCAAAATATCAGTTTAATAGAATATTTTCTTTTGGAGAAGATAATAATCAAATATCCTGTTTGAACCACTTATTTTGGAGCAACTCTTACTTACATTACAAAGTTCTTCAAAACAAATGTAAAAGCAAAACATTCTAACTGATTTGAAACAAGATTTTTTTTTCCCCCAGGTTCTCCTTTGGGTTAGTACTATTTCAAAATAAAGCTAGAAAAATCTTTGTGAAACTAAATTTCAGCTTTCTACCCTTTTTAGTTTCCCTAATTTTATATCAAACAGAGTACACAACTCAGCTGTTACAGTTCGATATGTATTTGGAAATCTCCTCCTTCATAAGACATCCACATCTGGATACAGAAAATTCTTGCTCATAGTCTCAGTAAAGAAGAAAAGACTGTCTTTTGCTCAAGGCTGACATGCCTTGTGAGACATACTGCACTAAGATTTCAATTCAATACCTACTCTATAGATAAATGGAGGACTTCTCGCAAGTTATTTCATCCTTGCTCCTTCTCCTAAGTCAAATCTAAATGGCTTTACCACCAAAGATTCATTATTCAGAAAAACAACCTTTTCTTGTCTCCCAAAAGTGTCTACCTCATTTCTCTTCAAAACGTCTTAATATTTTGAATACAAACTCCTATTCCTTTTGTCACAAATGCTCTGCTTGTTGCAGCGTTAAGCTTTAGTTTTAACACGTTTTTCAAAGAACAGTGAAAAATGCTGAGACTTTTCTTATAGCAGAAATACAGTTCCTAATCGCAAGAGTGAAGATGGCATTGTTGAATTACTTACCGCTTTGGAAATGGACACTGGAATTCCCATCGTCTTTTCTTCTTTCACCCGCGATTAAGTACATGACCTCACAAAACAATAGTTAGTACTACTGCTACTCTTAACAATTATCTTGACTATGCAAATGAACACAAAACAAGTAGAGTCTTGTTAGTAGTAAAGGGGCAGAGGTTTACCCACTGGTGCAGTGGGGAAGGAGAGGTATTGTGCATGCAGACAAAGATGAGGGCTAAAATAGTTATCAAAAGAAAGGATGATTTTGGCCTAACTTACCCACTCCTGATATTTCATCTACACCTGTTTCTGAATCCAGCTCCCCTCTCTCTCTCATCACTGTTCACTATTTATCCTCCCAGTACAAATCTCGTTATAAAAGATTTGATTTTGAATGAAATGTTAACCTCCAAACACATATTATCATACTCCTACGCTAGTATCACCATATCCTGGTAGGATATAAATGACACACATCACTGAATCCTGAATTTCCAGAGTGTTGTTTTAATGTACCTTATTGTCAGCTTTGGCTTTGGGATTGTTCTTCTTTTAACACACAGCTAATGGCATTGTTGTCTGAAATTCTAATTCCTACTGCAGTAGGTACACAGGACACTGAAAAAACAGTCTCCTTAAGTACTAAGTAAATTTGAACTTGTCATCCCAGCAAGTTAATTCCAGTTCAAAAGGAGCCCTCTGTCTCTCCATGTACTTCAAAATACAGACTCTTACACTGCAAAAATGTCACATCATGAAGAGTAGCTAATAAACATGAAGGGAAGGGGCAAAAAACTTAGTTTCATGAGAGCAAACCAACCAACAGGAAAAATGCCAAAATGTTCCAACCTTGCATCCTGCAAGAGTCTTTTGAGGGCTTTTTCATGATTGTCTGTTCCTCATGCTTTTCCCCCTTCACTTCCCAGTGGCAACAATAAGAAACAAACATGTATTTCCTCATCTAAGTCCTGAGCTATCTGTATATCTAAAGATGATTAAAAAAAAGTCTTCTCTCTTCCTCATACGCTTTTTTCAAAGCATGGTTCTGCTTTGAAAGTGACTGTATATGGGTGAAAAAAGAATTCTCCTTCCCATCTGGATGGTGCTTATACCTGGATATAGATAATAACAATCTGCCCTAACAAATTGATCCTATAATTTAATCCTATCTGAGAGTGCAGTTAAGTTTTTGTTAACCCCTTATTGGCAAAAGTAGCATATAAATGCAGTGACTTATGAGCCACCCATCCTTCCTCCAGTCTCACTTCCTGTAGGCATTCTGGGATTTAGAAACAGCAGTGGTTGCTACTCAGTCGGCTGAAAACAGAGCATGCAAGTGTGACTAGGTCTTGGCACACAGTGAGAGCTGCTGCTGCCAGCACTCTCGCAGGAACACCGTATTGTCTCTAGAGGTAGCGTGATTGCCTTTAGGATCCTGCTGATAAGGAGAAATACTTAACAGCTTCCTTATTTCTGCCACTGCAAAACAATGAGAACTGAAAGGGCCACAAAACCCTCCTATCTGTCTGTACAGGCATCCTGTCTGCCCGCGCTCCACACCTTTGTAAGCTTCTGCAGTACCTTCCCAGGAAAGAGATGCCAATTTTAGGGCAATCATACCTGTTTCTGTGTTAAGCTGTACTGAGCCTATTACCATCCTAAAAAAAAATAAAATCACTTTTGTATTGAGACTTGAAACACAGAATATTCTAAGTTTCCTTAGATGATTTCTCATTTGTTTGTTAAAATTCATTAGGTAGACTAGCATACTAGTAGCTTATGAAAATGAAACCAAAACTTTTGAAGTAGTTTTCTTTCCATACTTTTCTTATAGATTTCATTTATTCTTAATACAACTGTTAAAGAACTATACACTGATAATTATGGTGAGCAGAATGTCAGCCCTGTGGTCTAAGGGGTAATGAAACATGACCCCGCGGTAGCTTCAAGACAATGTCCTGATCTTAATCTAATAGGTAGGAAGTGGTACAGGAGCACAACGAGAGCTGTAAGCACAAGGAGACAGGAGAATTGGTTTCTAGATACCTACATAAGTCAGTTCAAGACAGAGCCCCCAAAGATGCTCTTGTGCAACTCTATTCTACCATCAGCACCAAAGATATTAATGCCAAAGCACAAAAGAATTTGAGAAAGAGGAAATCAGTAGGTTACTATAGAAATTACTCTGGGAATAAATTAAGCTTAGTCTTACTGCCTCTGTGAAGTCACCTGCACTTATGTAAAGAAGATGTAAAACAAATACCAGAACTAGAAAGATAATTTTAAACTATTACACATCAATATCAGTGTAGTGGCATGAGGCCAAATACTCACTATACCCTAGTTGTGACATACCATACAGTAGTTAAAAGACAAGTTCCCTATTCAGCTCTGTAGGTGTCTACTATAAATCACTGTCAGACGTGGATGGAAAATGAAATAAGAACATCTTACAGAGCCCTTTTGGCTCTTGTGTCAGCTTGATAGGTACAAACCTTCCCAGATCCATCAAAAACATTATTTTTAAAGGAACACGTTTCTTTTTGAATGTGTTACAGAACAGCCTCATGGATAGTCAGCAAGCAATTGAACAACAAGCAAGGAATGAGAAATTTTGAGGGTCACTGAATGCTAGACTTCAGGATATCTTATTTCAAAGTTATTTTGGACATTTTGCAACTGATTCTAAACCGAAAAGTGAACAGTGCTCCTAGAAACACACATTCAATATGCATGACAAACACCATAGTATGTACCATAGTGAGCAATGAACCAATGATAAGCACAGAGGCTTAACCACACTTTCTGTGCCTTTATTCAAGTAGCTTTCACTGGGCTATTTTCTTAGCTCATCTCAGGTTGACATACTGTTTGTTCTCTCATTTTGGGATGCACAACTACAAAACACTTCAGCATTTTGTTTCCAGCCTAGCATGCATGTGCTTTTGCTCATTCATGCAAAATAGCTACAATCATCTGTTATGAGAAAACCCAAGAGCCCTGAGAAAAATTGCTTGGATTTGCAATAAAGAGCTATATTTCCCTAATCGTAAAATAGCCCTTTAAAAAAGCGGGGAAAGAACTCATGCAATGAGCAGAAAAACTTCTGGCCGACAGTCATGCAGGTTAGGTGGATGCAAAGATCAAGGCTCAGCACAAGCTAATATCTGCACATGCTACAGAAGGCTGTTTCAGTGCTGTTTAGCACCTTTCTCGCTTGCAGTTATCTCATTTGCAGATAAATTTTCTAAAGCTAGCTTTGTAAATTTAATCCCAGCAGGCTGCTGTGAAAAGTGGCTGCCCACACAACCAACAGCCTGACAGTTCACTGACATAAGTTAAAAAAGGTGTTGTGGACTTCAATTAGTGATTTTTGATCAGGTCACGGAAACTGCAGATAAAGGCATTCAGATTCCTAAAGGCAAGTCAAGAACTCCAGTGCCGGAGGAGGACTCTCTGGATCCCAGCGACACAGACTCCTCTGAAAATCTCATCTAATATCCTGCCACTACAGATATGTGCAAAGGGAAGAGGCTACACAACAAGGGCTCTGAAGTGAGTCTAGGCTTGCTACCAACTGCCATCAGCTGGGAAACTAAGTTCAAAGTGCACTTATTGCATGATAAGCAACAGCTAGGCATGCTTCGGTCTACAGTCTTGGAGCAAATCTATACAGCAAAAAAGATATAATTGCAACATAAGCACGCATAACCTCACTATCTTTAATCTAGCAAAAACATGGAAGCACTGGGTTCAGCACAGGTCAGCAGCTCAGAGACAAACCCTCTAGCAATGCTTACTGTATGAGCTCCTGCTGAAAGCCCATACAAAAACCAATTTCACTTGGTCTTTTCTGCTTCTAATCTGTATCTGCTAAACTAACACTAGCCTGTATATGTCTATTTGTGCTATTATCTTCATTATGCCATGAAGTCATTCTCTCTGAAAGGAAATACAACATTTAAAACCAAATAACTGTAAGAGGGAAGATAGAAAATAGGTCTGTGCTTTGGGAAAAATTGAAGAGGCTCAAAGAAAGGTTTATAAATCTAACTTATTTGCCAAAATTAAGGTTGTAGAAAAAGATGATGGGAACTTCTGCCCTGTGTCCTCATGGAACCAGGGTCATTGAACTGAGATGTGTTTTTTTTCTGGGGGTGGGGAAGAACCCACAGACAAAGAAACTCCCAAAACAGCTCACCTCCCCTCCCCCCAAACCTGAACTGTTAGGATTTTGTCCCACCTTTCTAAAGTCAAAAGCATTATATCCTGGCCAGTTCCCCTAAAAAATGGTCTAACCAGAATTTGTAAGACACAATTTTGGAATCAGTGGCTTGCACTGCAATAGGATATCCTACTCATCCTCATTTCTTACAAAGTACTGGACTACATTCCTACGCATCATTAAAATACTCTTATGTTTCACTACATAAGTGAATAAAGATCTGGGATGAATAAAGCAAAATAACTTTTAAAACACTTCAAGTTTAAAAACAATGTATTACATCCTAGTTATAGTGAGAGCACCTCTGCCAGTAGTTCTGCAGCCTCATACTTATTTATTGCACTCCTGGGAGCCTAGCTCATATTCAAGCTGCTATTTACTATAAAAAAGCATTATTGTTTCTTTACCTTAACTATGAGCTCCCTACCTGCCTCTTTCACAGACTTTCTATCGTGACAAGAGATATTCACTGAGATTAGAAGAGATGCTAGAAGAGCTATAATAACTAGAAGAGAGAATGCTTTGCATCACACTTACAGAAGAGACGGAAAGGCAGTCTGAGCTGATGGTGCCTGCAAGCAACACCTTTCCTCTACGGGAAGGATCAAAGAAAAGTTTATCCTCCAGACCACTAAAGCCTACAGAGCAATGTGACAAGTTAGTCAGGTGTGAGAAGCCCCTGTCCTAAACTAACTCTCATTTGCAGCACAATGTCACCACGCAGAAATCCGTCTTACACAGCAAATGCCAGTGGACCCGTGGTCAGGGAGGAAGGGTGTCACCCCAGGCTTTTTTTTTTTTTACACAGACTCTTATAGAAGCAAAGTGTTCCCATACTGAATAAACCCTAATAAATGAATTCACCTTTTTGGTCAAAGTGTTTATTTAATGGTTAAATGAAAAAACTGCCTTCAAAAAGCTCTGTCCCAGCTTGAGAAAAAACTAGTAGCAGAGCAACTGTCTCAAACCTGCTGTGCCCAGCCCTTGGGATTGTGGTGGTGGTACAGACAGAGCTCTAAACAGGTTGAAGTTTTCAGAGACAGTCTGTTCTTAGTATTCATGGATAAGCACTAAGTCCTACTGAAGGTCTGTAGTCTGAACTTGATTAATCAATAGCAATGCCTCATTTCTACAGACAGCGTTAGATGATTGAAAGTGTTTTCACATACTGCCAACTTGCTTATATTCCATCTCCTTGAGATCCAAGTTCTCTTCTCCTTCATTACCTTCATGATCCAAAGCCAAAAAGAAAGGCTCAATGAATTAAGCTCATCTACTGGCTTCTCTCCTAAGGTATGCTTAGGCTAGTTAGATTTCAGCTGCAATTTAGAGCTCTCATTTACAGCGCCCTGTGCCCCTCCTAGTAACAGCCACAAGTACGTGTTTATTGGCAACTTTGGAAAGCAGTTTTATTCTTATTTTTTCTTCTAAAGCTTTTATTTGCTAGACAATACCTGCTCATTTTCCCCCTCCATACACTAAAGCCAAGGCATTATTTTCATTCAGTATTAGGCCTTACTTCCATTTCCTGTCCAGGCTGCTGAATTCATCCTGAAAATTAGGCAAGATGGCATGAAGCCAAATGCACTAATGACTATTTCAAAATATTTCCTGACAGAAACCAACAGAGGTATGTAGATTATAAGCACTTCCTTTTAATGTCATCAGTAAGGAGATCAACACCTATGAGGGCATAAAGAAAACACTCCTTGGTTTCAGGAATCAGAAACCAAGTAACTTTATTCCATTTGTAATTCTTGAACTTTCCATTTAAATTCACTGAAAAATATTTGTAAAACCACAAATCAAACAAATATCTCTAGATTATTTTATGTTTCAATTTTTTTTAAATGTTAAAATTTGTTAACATTTTTCTTAAAATAACTTCAATATTACAAAAAGTCAGCTGCCAAGGCAACTGAGATAGTGTATTTGTTACTGTAAATATCTCATTCTAAGTAGCTAATTACTGGATTACAGCTTTGTAATAAGCTGTATTCATCCATGCTGATCACCTTCTCACATTTTCTGCCTGAAACACAGGATTCCTATACAAATTCTTCAAAATGCAAAGAGTGGGAAGATTGATTTTATACAGTAAAATATATACTATATATAATTAAAAAAATATAATACAATACATACTTATATATAATATATTCTCCACCATACCACTAGTGAAAGATACTTGTATATAAAGTAGGCATTAACGTATATTCCAATTCTACCACTGTTGGTGAGAAACTACAATACTACCTGCTCTGTTACTTTCTGGACAGCTACCCAGGGCATCCAGGCGGGCGCTCTGACAGGAAGAAACTCTAAACAAATGCCTGCCCTGCATGTCTGTGAATATGCTGTCTCTCAAAAGCAACAAAACTGACCTATCTCAGGTAAACTGAAATCCCAGTACACAGACAGAAACTACTGTTTTTTGAATGTCCAGTATGGATGACCTTGCATGGATTCAGGATAAGCACTGCAAAATTATTCAATAACATCTGACTGAGTTTAAAAAAAAAATTTCTTTGCCTTTATGCTTTTTTTTTCCCCCCAAACATTTGAGCAATTAATTTATAGGAAGGAAAACTTAACACAATTTGAAATTGTAAGCATCCAAAGAGTAGCATATCATTGTGATGATATATTTTCAAATGACACTTTATTCAGATACTTACAGGCCAGTAGATTATTTGGACTTCTACAATTAATATTACCCTCCTTAAATAAAAGGTACATAGCTGGAATTCAAAATTGCATTGGAGTCAATTTGTTGACATGCATTTATGAGTGACATTGAAGTCAGATCTCAAAACAGTCCCTGAAATAAAAGGGCCAACCTTAACCAGTTCTGGTGGATACTGCTGCTCAGTTCTTCTAGCTATTCCCCCTGGCTTGCCCCAGAAGTGACTGATCTCTGTGGCTAAGGTACCTAGACAGGTATTTCTTATGCAATGATCACACTCCAAAAGAAAGCATCTGTTCCTGATCATATCAGGTTGAGTCATTTCTTTAAGGGTCTGTCCTGTTTCAGTCTTGGTAGTTTTCTTGGACTTCTACCTCAGTCAAGCATGATCAAGTCCTTTCCTCCTCCTCAAAAGCAAAAGCCATTGCATACCTTGACAGGGCTATATTAAATAGGAGCCCACATTCATCTTCTGTTGTAAATTCTTCATCCTGGGGACTTGGTACAGCTAGACTTTCTGCCCATAACAGATCAAAAAACAAAAAACCCAGTCTTCCCAAAATTTTTCTGTGCAGTTCATGTTTCTTTGCCAGCAGAACAGGTTCTCCCTCTATTCATCTTCAGCTATAGTTCAATCATAGCTTTCAAAAGCTTATCAGAGCTCTAACCACGAGTCAGGAACTTCCATTCACCATCATACTTAGCCCATGAGCAAATAGGGTCAACTTAACATTGGTTACCTTTGCCAGATTCATTTTTGATCAAACTATTGATTCTAAGTTGTCACAGGGTCACTTAAATAGAAATTGATTAATTTCCATATTAATTTTAACTTAGTGTCATTTATTTACTTATATTGACAAATCTTCTTAAGCCTGGACTTTTTTTTATTTTGGCTTGCATTTCTGCAAAGCTTGAATTGTTCAGTGTTATTCCTACCCACAGTCTCACCTCAGAGCAGACTTACTTCTTGCATATATCTTCAAGAGACAAGGTTTGATTCTGGGAGCTGACCTGCCATTCCTGATCCCACAGTATCTCTCCTCAAAGGGCCATTTCAACAGGCATGACCACCCTTTTGTAAGATTAGGATCTGCTCCAAAGAATACAGATAGTTCAAGGCCAGGCATCAGTCACTGTACTGAGGTGTTTTATCAATAAAAAGTCATACTATTTTTTTCTTAGATGTTGCAGAGAAAGTAGTTTGTTATTCCTAATACTACCAAGAGATTATATTCAAGAAAAATGAAGTTGCAACTATGACACAGTTAGCAATGCTACATGGATAACAATAGCAGTAAAGATAGAGTGGGCTTCAGAACAAAATAACAGTATAAAGGTGCTTTGACAGCTGATAGCTAGCTTACACTGCTGAAGTTCCAGTCACCACATCTTCAACACTATCCTTATCCTTGGTAGCTTGATTAAAGCTAGTGGGAGTTAGCCAGTGCTACAACTGCATCTTCATTTCATTGTATATACTTAAACTGAAAGAATTACCCTACTCAAGATAGGGATGACTCTTAACAGCATTCCTTAGCCATACTTTCACTGAAATTAATAAATTAGTTCCTCTGGGAAACTAGGCACCTAAATAGAAATTCGGAGCTGAAATACTTTGTTAGTATGAGTCCTAGTCCTAAAGGTCTGATGGGCCTAGGAGCAGTTCCACTCTGTTTTTGCCCACTGAATCGGAGCAATGTAATAACTTTCACATGAGCTTTGGCACAAACCTCTCAGCTCCATCTCAGTACTGTAGATATGAGGCAGCAGGCAAATCCATTCTCATTCAATGCCTGGAGATTATGATATTGTTTTCCATCTTCATTGTGTAAGGCTTTACTAAAATGAAATGTGTCCTTTCCACTTAGCTATGTACAAAAGCCTGACAGCTAGGGCTCTAGCCTGCTGGTTGGAGCCTAGGCTTCAAGCATTGTTCTGCCTGCATGTGGGAATTCAGGTGTTTCACACGCAACTGGAGGTGTTTAAACCTAACAATCTCAGACTGCAACTGCCATGATAATGGTAGGCAAAAACCTACAGCATATAAATGTGTTTCATATTATACCAACATTGTTCTGACAGTATCCTAATGACGACGGAAGTGACATCATGGTTAGCACTCCCATCTTAAACTGGTAAAGAGCTACTCGTACAGCAATTCAAGTGACTTAAGAATCTGGTAAATGTTCACCACCTTTCAGTATCCATCTCCTTGAGAACACAGCACCTTTAACTTCCTTTTCTTGCTCCTCCTAGCAAAGATCTTCTAATATTTTCCCTCTGTAAGAGAAGAAGTAAAGCATATTAAGGCATGTATTACTGTTAATAAGATTAACAGATGTGAGTAGAAAGCACATGGGGAAAAAAAAAAGAGCTTGGGCATTGCTGGGCACTCCCTACATCTAACAAGCCCGTTTGCTGTGAACTCAACACTGTCAGAGATGGAACAGTGCCTGAGGCCAACTCTCACAGTGTAATTACATTGAGTAATTTGGCTGCATTAGATGTAAGTCAATCATTGGAGATATCTAAGTGGACAGTATTGTAATGCTTGTTAGAATGATATAGGTTTTCAGTAGATTCAAGTAAAGGGCATTTTAAAATTACTGATAATGTACTTATCAGGACTAAAAATTGCAGGGTCTTTTTTGTCACAGTTTTATAATAAACTCTGGTGCAAAATAATTAGTATGAAACCTTGCTGATTTCTAGGCAGCTACTCAGCCAATTCCTGTAGCAATGGTACTGTTTGGTTTCTACCATTCTTCAAGAAACAGATTATACACATATTTCTTATTGACCAGCAATATCTATTCTTTATGGACGCTCTTGAAAGATAAAAAGTGATCCTACTTCTCTTGCCCAAAACTAACTGACATAGATGAATCTGCTTATTCTACACTGATACCTGGCATACAGCAGGTCCTACCATTTTATGTGTCTTCTTACTAGTATTTCATTGGATCAGCTGCTTCCTTCAGCTGAAAGAACCTCAATATCAGCTGAACACCATTATAAGATAAGTAAGCACAGAGCTTATATGAAACTCCTGCATCTTACCCAATGCAGCTAAAATATTATGAATTACAATAACAGCTCCCAAGCAAAACCAGACAAGGACTCAAAGGAGGAGATTCTGCAAAGGCTGTATTGCCTCCTATTAGCTAAACTTGAAAGGACCTTATTTTTTTAATTTATTTTATTTTTTAAGCTTTTGGAAGTTTCTCCACCCGCTCTATTTTGGAAGTGATGCTTCTGCTCCTGGAAACTGAAAAGTTCTGATCTGACATTAAATCAATATACATATGATGACTACTTCTAATTCAATTGCATAGATTTCTATTTCATGAATGCACAAGCTGAATCAGCACCAACTGAAGAGTTAGTGACAGTTGTGAATCCATAGCACCCTGAACACTTATTCAGTGGTCTTTTAAGATCTGATAGTAACAAACTAATTAACAATTTAGCATGATCACACTTGTAAAAAAGCCTTACAAAATGCATTCTTTGCCTTATATTCATATATACATTAAATAATTGTCAACAAATAATAACTGTTAACCTATTTGCACTTAAACAGATGCTAGTTCTCTAGAGTTGTCCTGCTGTTGCTTAGTATTTCAGTACAGTTACCAGAGATTCAAATTTGCCTTCTTCAAAGTGCTTACAAAATTCAAATTAAGTTGAGTGCCAATAATTTTAAACAGGAAAGCAAGATAAGTCTGAAAAACGAAACCTGAATAATTCAGTGAGTGTTACTAAAAAAAACCAAAAAAACACAGCACATTTCCTTCCCCTTTGTATGTTATTATGAAGTTGTAAACATCAAAAAGAAATCCCTGTTTTGCTTTTTTCTTGCCTTAAACTTGGTATAGGCCCCTCCTTTTGTTACCTTACTTCTCCAAATGCCAACAACTCTGTTGGTGGACATGCCAGGCTTGCCCTTTTCTGTGCAGTTCATGACCTGCTGACTGAGCCCAGTGAGGGGACAATTAAGTAAGTGATCCTCCAGGCTCTCAGGGCTGTCTGAGCTAAAAGACATACTCAGAGTGCAACTAGCATGTACTAAGGGGTTGGCTGCCCCCCACTCCAGTGCAGTGGACATGGGCTCCTTTTAATATCATAGGCTGTGCATGAATCTTTCCTAACATACGCTTACTCTGGAGGCAGAGACTTGAGCTCAATTTCCTCCTTATTCTGAAGGTTTTTATATTTACCTTTAAAAGACTGCCACGTTGTCAGCATGCCAGCAGACTCCTCTCTCCATAGGACTAATAGCTCTTTGAAGAAGCAGTGACAAGTGAAACTCTCACTGAAACGGTGCTAAGCGACACATCAACAGGAACAGAGGGGGAAGTGAATATCTAAAAGGAACTTACTTGCTCTAGCCCAACATTCAGGCATTTTCCTCAGAGGATGGAGGCATCAGTTCTAGTCCTCACTCAATGGACTGTTTCCAGATTTTACCCAAGGCCTAAGTCTGCTTTCTACATCATTAAAATACTATTAGATATTTTATGTAAAATATTTTACATAAAACTTTCCAGGAAATATGTGAAAGCCAAGTTCCTATTTCTCACTGATTTTTATAGGACTTGAGCCATTTAAGTAATATTTCACCTTTCTAAGTTCTTAAGGTGTTGAGGTTTAAATTTAAAATATCACTTTAAAACCGTATGCAGAAGTGCCAAACATTTCTGAGGAAATCTTGTTGTTTTGTTGAAACATGAATAAGAATACTCTATCTGTGAATTAAGTATTCATCCAGATCCGCAATTAAGAGCATCCCTACACCTGTTTTTGTTTGTTTTCCCTTTTCGTGAATATTTGCAGGGAAACCTTCTGAATCTTATTTCTTCAAACTCTTTTCTTCACTGTTGAATATATGTGTAAACCTACATCATAGAGAAAAAGACCTAAAAGATGCAAAGGTCTTTGCCTTTTTTATGACGTCTTGCCTTCTCTGCAGAGTATGCCAACCTTTTCCTTCATTAGCTTTCCCGTACCTACATGCTGCTTTAGTCCATGACACTTTATATGCCCAACTTTTCATTCTTGACTTTTTGTAGGAACAAAATTCAGTACATTAACTTCTCTGTGCACAGGGGCTGACCTTTCACATACCGTAAATTTGCATGTAACAAATCTTGCAGCAAACAAAAGAATGATGTATACAACCACTGGTTCCTAGTTCCAGCTCTTAACCAGAACAAAGTATACTTAGGAGTTACAGTACTGGATGCGTGCCAGTTCTGCAGGTTTTATTCATTTCTTCCGTTTGATTCAAGTCAGCAGTGGCACACAACAATTCTCCAGAGAGCACGCTGTTTTTGTTTTACTGCTGACAGCTCATTATTTTCTTTTTATACTTATTTCTAGAAATAGCCCTGGAAGTCAGATCATTTCTTCCTATCTTGAAATAAACTTCTCAATAACTCTGCCTTATGGATTTGTTTTCTCGCTTAAACTTTCAGCTACAGAGACTAAAATAACCAGATTAATATTCAAAGATAAATTTTCAGTTACATAAGTTCTATTATCTAAAGCAATTTAACCCAGTCTCTCCTCTTTCTAAATTAAGAGTACACCACAGCTAATTAACATCAGCAGAACCATGAAAGGTGACCAAGGGAGAGCCAAAACACCACCTTCTCTCAGCAACATACGCCTGGCTTTGGAGCAGGAGAGGCAGAGCTTGCCATGGCAAAGCCATGATCATCAGCACACTTGCTAAAGCAGCTCTACCCAAACTGAGGGTCTGCCAACTTGAAGATATAGGGAAGGCACACAGGGCTCGTCTACAGAGGAAGTAATTGTGAAATTGTGTTAGATTAAAATACAATACCCAGTCCATTAGTAATTCTCCAGACAGATCACTGCAAGTGACTGTCTGCCACACAAAGACAGAGCATTCCTGCAGAGCACTGAACTAGGAAAGCAATTTAATTCTATTTATCCATGCATACTAATTCTTAATCTTAGTCTCATTATGTTCAAGACAGATAATTAGCCACTCAAAAGACGAATTTTTTCCCAACCATTGGCTCTGAGGAATGAGATCCAAGAGCACGCTGGCATCTTTTCCCTCTGTCTTCCTGCTTAGAGCGCCTGTACTTGAAGGAACTAATGATACTGCCACAGCCCAAGCAAGCCAGACACTGAAGCCAGACACCCCACAGTCGCACTGGCCAGAAACAAATCTTTTTATGTTAATCTTTTTATTTTAATCTTTTGACCTCAATGAGAATTTGAGTTCATATCTGTTGTTTCAGATTATCAGAAAGCTGTAATTATCTTTGTTCTTACATCCTTGTTTCCTTCTTTCTGTACTCTTTAAAAAGGGCACATTGCTTACTTGCAGGAAAACTACAATTGTATGTTGTAAACAGACTCAGAAAGCTTAATGAACCATCGAGCATTAGTCAAATACATTATTATATTTCTATTCCTTGATGCTTCCTGTAGTCATTTTCTCTGCCTCTAAAAACCACATTTTCTACTTCTACATTCCTATCACTCTCCCTCCCTCTGATTTCTTCACTGTCATTATGGCATGGCAAGTGCACTTTCTTTCATTCTCCATGAAAAAGCAGAAAGTTCCTTCCTTGCCATAACTCAAGACCACTAATTTTCTAATTATTTTACTCACAGTACTCGGAACTAAAGGTATATGCCAGCATCACTGGAAGTTATAGTCAGTTCCCTTCCTTCATGACTGCTTAATATTAACAGGATATTCTTTGTTCAGGGAGAGCAAGCAGGCCAAAAAAAAAAAAAAGATTGCATACAGATTGAAACTTGCTTCACCCCGTGCACTGAAAGTTGCTTGGTGAGAAATACAGCGAAAGCAAGCCCAGACACTCTTCCGGCCTGGAATTACGATAAGGCAACAAATCAAGAAGAGAGGAATGAGGCTTTCTGAGATTATTTCCCAGAATC
Source organism: Apteryx mantelli (assembly GCF_036417845.1). NCBI lineage: Eukaryota > Metazoa > Chordata > Aves > Apterygiformes > Apterygidae > Apteryx > Apteryx mantelli. Next base: position 9,581,171 of record NC_089989.1, on the reverse strand, counting down.
ATCCAAAGGACAGGATCTCATAAAAAGCAAGAGAATTTACCCAGAAATCCATACGGAAAGAAATAAATTGGAGCACAGTCTGGCAAATTCTTGTCAACTTTCATTAACAGAAGCAAGACTTCGCTTTATGCTAGTAAGGTCCTTGACCCCGTCTCCTTTGGCACTCTTACGTGTAAGTGAGGGAATAATGCAAGTAGACTTGATCTTGCCCTGGTGCAGAAATATGGACTAGAAGATTTCTTAAGGTTTCTTGTAATCTTACTTCATACAGTCACAAAACTAACAACATAGTATTTATAAAAATATACAACAGGCATTAGCACCAAATAATCTAAGTGTTCTGTGATGCCTGTATCAGAAACATATTTTAAAAGCAAAATTTCCAAAATTATGCATTTGTTAAGCATATCTCCCAAAAACATAAAGGCTATTCAGAAACAAAACAGAACCAGTTCATTGACATCTTACTAACTCTAAACAAATTGCCGGCTTACACATATGCAAACACTCCTTTTCAGGTTGGACAATGTTAAAATCTCAGATATTTTGTGGCTGGCATCTGCAGTTCACATAATAATATTTTGCAATCATACAGATGAAAACTCATCATAGCTGAGACCAAAAATGACAGTAACCAACAGCTATGATGATGATGAATTTTAAGTCATACACATAGTAGGACATGCACAACCTTTTAGAGACACTGTGAGAAATACTTCAAAGCTGTCAGTGACACTCAGATTTGTAAAATATTTAGATCCTTTAAAATATCCTCCAGAGCCAAAGCAGTGTTTGACTCTTATAGGCTGTTTACTCATCTCTTGTCCCTTTTATCTCCTTTTAAACAAATTTCTCAATTTTCCTTTGCAGTTCCTCCCTACTTAATGGGTTATGACTGTTGTTTATTCTGGATTACAATGTTATTCATTGTAATCCAGATTCCTTAAAGCATAAATTAACATTCATATTACAGACCTACACAGCCAGCAGAATGCATGATTTGATGCTAAAATGTATCTGTCTTTATTACAGTTCTATCATCTCCAGTATCTGTCAAATGTTTATTAAATCATTGTTTCTCAAGATTCTACATTATGATGGTTTTGGAGTGTGCCAGAGAGAAAGCTTGCAAGGAAACTGTAGCAAGGCACCATCCAGGGAGAACAAGAGTTCGCTATCCATATGCAGACCCATCCTGTAGCAGAGAAATTAAAGACTGAACAGAAAATTTCAGCACAAGAACACAGAAGTATTTTTATTCTAGACAAAAGCTCTACTCAGGCACTGTTTGGACTTGGTAGATATGATAAGCATTACTCCCTAAAACGTATTTATTTGGGAGCCAAATTATCTGGAATGGAGCAACATAGACTGTTCCATCTGGATGATTCTCTCCCCATTTAACGGGCTATCTATTCAGCTGTACTTTCCTGTGCATCTGAAATGCCTGACCACTTAAAATTCCTATTATTGCACACCAGATTTATGTGGATTTGGTTTTTTGTTATAGCCAATTAAAAATTTTGCAGTAAGGAATTTCACTAGAAAATGTTAATTGCTGAGACCCAAACTTGTTATGGTACTGTAAGTATTGGTTTCACAAAAGGTGGAACTTCTGGCCTGAAAAAAAAACCTGGCTGAGCTAGCACAATCATCTGGATGTAGAAGACCGAGCTTACGTCCTTACCTCCTGCACAAGTCAAAGCAGAGGCCTGAACGCCTTCTTCTGCCATGCAGAAGGAGCACCCAGCCCACCAAGCTGTTGACTGTTCTGCACTCTCTCCAGAGCTGTCCCACTTAATTATTCAGTCAAGGTAAGCCCTGAACCTGCCAAGCAAGAGATTCAGCCTCTCTCTCTGATCAAAAGCAAGTACCTTATACAGTGTTTAGAATTTTCTTCCTCTAATTATGTAGGCCAAGAACACCTGTGTACAATCCTAAACTTACATGAATAATTCATGTTTCCTGTATTTGAAGACATTTCATCTCTTAAAATACTAGTCCTAGCATTCAGATTGCTTTATAACAACAAGGTTTTGGTGAATATTCTTTGTGTGTTCCCTTTAAGTTAAGGGCTATAGAATAAGAAGAAAGGAATATAGTAAAACTTGTTATATTTTCCTTTCTTTCATATTTATCACTGGCTTGATGTTTTATTTCTCTGAAACGATTTCCTCTTGTTTATATTTAGTAGATCATGTTTGAAACAATCCTCTTTTTGGTCAAAATTTTAGACACTATATTAAAGGAAAGAGCATTGTTATAGCAGCAGATTGGGAGTTAGGAAAAGCACGTGATCTTGAAGGAACAAATGCAATAAGCAAAGAGGATTCAACTAGGCTGTCTGTAGAAGGATTTGACCTGGACTACAGCACCAGCCAGTGCTGAGAGGGAGGACTGAGATGATACAGTTTCATTAAGTCACTTGAAAATCTGTTCCCAGTTTGTTGGCTGATCAGTGCTTATTTGTGCATCCAAAAGTAGCTGAAATTTGCTAATTTTATATATTTCAAATGTGAGAACTTAAACACACAAGACTTCAAGTAACCTATGGTCACTGTCTGTGGACAGTTTCTGAATCTACAGCAACCGTGAGATAACTCTGAGTCAGTGTTTTTATCTTTCACTGAACAGAGTTCCCACTGAATGACAACACCGTCTCTATGCAAGAAACAAGAAAATGTGTATTTTCCTGCCTAAAATTACTTCCAGCTTAGAAGACAGAGCAAGTGGAAAGGAGGAGAAAAAAAAAAATCTCATAGTACTATCTTGTTTAATAGGTTAAATTTTGAGAGGAAAAAAAAATGTCTGTGTGAGTGAGAAGCAGGCTTAGAAGTACTAAACTGAAGCCCTTAAATTCAAGGCTTCTGACTCTCAAACCACATAGAAAAGAGATCAAGTAAATACACTTTTTTGGAAAGGTTATGACCGTATTACATTACTTTTATCAAAATACATTGCTACGGAAATACTGTGTAAATTTACTATGGAATTCTATTCTGGAAAGGCAGTAAAAAGCATGCCAGCTTCTGAATTTCTTCCTAGGAATTCAAGAATAGCTTTTGTTTCAAATTCAAGCTTCAGCAGCTCACGTCTTAAAAATTCAGTATGAGGGTTAGCAAGTGAACTGGAGAGAAGTTCAGCTTTCTCACCAGCTTTGGGTTGAGCTAAATCTGCCTCCTTCCTGGCTTCCCTCAGAAATCATCACACTAAAGTGAGGGATGATTTCTTTACCTTCCTGAAACCCTCATTTTACTGAGACAGCTGATACTATGAGGCTTAACTAAAAACTAGCATATGCTGGAAGATGGGCAATTTTATTCAAACGGAAGTGAAGATAGAGTTTCTTCTATATTGTGATTTATATACAAAATCTGAAATTCTAAGAAATTCTTTTGAGCTAAATGCCTCATCTAAAAAAACAAATTAATTACCTAGACATATTTTTTATCAGAGTGAAGGATTTGGATTATTCCTGAGCTACACCATATTCATCACTATTTTAAGTAGTCTATGATCCCCACTTTTATCTTTTTCAGCAGCACAGCTCTGTTGTAAGCATAACGGCCCAACACCATGCAACACCGTTTGGACGTGGTGGGCCTCACAGTCATCAGGATCTGGGTCTTTATTATTGTCATGCCAACCCTGGTTACAAGCTCACACGCAACCCCAAGCATTGCTTTTGCGCCACACTAGGCAGGAGTGAGTCACCACCCTCCCAGTCAAAAAACAAGGCAGAACATCTTCAGCTCACTCTAATTCATGGAGTTACATATACATATATAATTTATGTAGAAAAAATCTAGTTCTATTAGTTTATACCTGAAGTCCCTATATTAAGGGTGCACAGAGGAAAGATTTATGGTGAACTAAAAATCAATATATTTAAAGCAGATGGGAAAAAACAGATTCAAGCACACAATTATTTCATGGAACCAAGTGACACAAGAACTTAGTGCGATTCCAAAAAAAAGCAACAAAACATTCTTTTGTCAGTGTAAACATTCACATTAGACTGGGGAAAATTTATTTCATGTAAATGTTGGAAATTTAAGACGTGTCAGGATATTATCCATACGGTATTTTTTGTATCTTTCTCTGGAACTACCATCTGTGAGGCCTGACTTAATGGTCAATCTGCCCGACCAGGATTATGACTGCTTATGTTCATCCTGACTAGTTGTATGCTGCACATTGGAATCTATTGCCTTCCACAGATATAATTTACATGTTTATTGCAAAAAAAGTTGCAAACAAGTCATTTGTTCCTATAAATCAGATGTATCTCAATCTGTTACTTGACATTACCAAAGAATTTCTATTCATGGAAAAAATTAAAATGAACCCCCCTTCCTTCCTCTCCAGAAATAGGATGTTCCCTTGATTCAAGAAACCACAGAATCACAGAATCGCTGAGGTTGGAAGGGACCTCTGGAGATCATCTAGTCCAACCCCCCTGCTCAAGCAGGGTCACCTAGAGCACATTGCACAGGATTGCATCCAGGCGCATTTTGAATATCTCCAGAGAAGGAGACTCCACAACCTCTCGGGGCAACCTGTTCCAGTGCTCTGTCACCCTCACAGTGAAAAAGTTTTTCCTCATGTTCAGATGGAAGCGTCTGTGTTTCAGTTTGTGCCCGTTGCCTCGCGTCCTGTTGCTGGGCACCACTGAAAAGAGTCTGGCCCCATCCTCTCGACACCCTCCCTTCAGATACTTGTACACGTTGATAAGATCTCCTCTCAGCCTTCTCTTCTCCAGGCTAAACAGGCCGAGGTCTCTCAGCCTTTCCTCATAAGAGATGCTCCAGTCCCCTAATCATCTTAGTAGCCCTTCGCTGGACTTGCTCCAGTAGTGCCACATCCCTCTTGTACTGGGGAGCCCAGAACTGGACACAGTACTCCAGATGTGGCCTCACCAGGGCTGAGTAGAGGGGGAGAATCACCTCCCTCAACCTGCTGGCAACACTCTTCCTGATGCACCCCAGGATACCATTGGCCTTCTTGGCCACAAGGGCACATTGCTGCCTCATACTTAACTTGGTGTCCACCAGCACTCCCAGGTCCTTCTCTGCAGGGCTGCTTTCCAGCAGGTCAACCCCCAACCTGTACTGGTGCATGGGGTTATTCCTCCCCAGGGGCAGGACCCTGCACTTGCCTTTGTTGAACTTCACGAGGTTCCTCTGCCCACCTCTCCAGCCTGTCCAGGTCTCTCTGAATGGCAGCACAGCCCTCTGGCATATCAGCCACTCCTCCCAGTTTTGTATCGTCAGCAAACTTGCTGAGGGTGCTCTCTGTCCCTTCATCCAGGTCATTGATGAAGAAGTTGAACAAGACTGGACCCAGTACTGACCCCTGGGGGACACCGCTAGCTGCAGGCCTCCAACTAGACTCTGTGCCACTGATCACAACTCTCTGAGCTCTGCCATTCAGCCACTTCTCAATCCACCTCACCTTCCACTCATCTAACCCACACTTCCTGAGCTTGTCTATGAGGATGTTATGGGAGACAGTGTCAAAAGCCTTGCTGAAGTCTAGGTAGACAACATCCACTGCTCTCCCCTCATCTACCCAGCCAGTCATTCCATCATAGAAGGCTATCAGATTGGTTAGGCATGATTTCCCCTTGGTGAAGCCATGCTGACTACTCCTGATCACCTTCTTGTCCTCCACATGCTTGGAGATGGCCTCCAGGATGAGCTGCTCCATCACCTTTCCAGGGATGCAGGTGAGGCTGACTGGCCTGTAGTTCCCTGGGTCCTCCTTCTTGCCCTTTTTGAAGACTGGGGTGACATTGGCTTTCTTCCAGTCTTCAGGCACCTCTCCTGTTCTCCATGACCTTTCAAAGATGATGGAGAGTGGCCTAGCAATGACATCTGCCATCTCCCTCAGCACTCGTGGGTGCATCCCATCAGGGCCCATGGATTTGTGGGTGTCAAGTTTGCTTAAATGGTCTCTAACCCACTCCTCCTCCACCAAGGGAAAGTCTTCCTTCCTCCAGACTTTCTCTCTTGCCTCCAGGGTCTGGGGTTCCTGAGGGCTGGCCTGAGCAGTAAAGACTGAAGCAAAGAAGGCATTCAGTAACTCTGCCTTCTCTGCATCCTTCGTCACCAGGGCACCCACCCCATTCACCAGCGGGCCCACGTTTTCCCTAGTCTTCCTCTTGCTACTGATGTATTTGAAGAAGCCCTTCTTGCTGTCCTTGACATCTCTCGCCAGATTTAACTCCAAACGGGCCTTAGCCTTCCTCGTCGCATCCCTGCATACTCTGACAACGTTCCTATATTCCTCCCAAGTGGCCTGTCTCCCTTTCCACTTTCTGTAGACTTCCTTCTTCTGGTTGAGTTTTGCCAGGAGCTCCTTGCTCATCCATGCAGGTCTCCTGCCTCCTTTGCTTGACTTCCTACTCATAGGGATGCACCGCTCTTGAGCCTGGAGGAAGTGATGTTTGAATATTAACCAGCTCTCTTGAACGCCCTTTCCTTCTAGGGCCCTAACCCATGGGATTCCTAACCAGTTATAAACAAATTATATGCCTGATTTAATTACATTGTAAGAGACTCATCTATGGAGTTTCTTGTTTATCATATGCAACTTTTAATATTTTCTGTTGAAGATGACACTGGCTGTATTAACTGAGTTGTAATGCATTTTTTAAAGAAGAAATGAGACTGATATTGTGATGCAGAGTGCTGCACTACACTGGTACTTAATAAAGGCATGATAGACATCAGTGATCCATTGTTCAAGGCAGTGCACACTTCGTAACATATAGATAACTAATCATTGAATCTTCTAAATTATTAAGAAGCATGACTTCCACACTCCCTGTTATCTACACTGTATGACCCTATAGAATTAATAAACTAATTTAAGTGAAGGATCACAATGATTTCATTAGGAGCAAAATTAGGGTTTGTGTGTTTAGTTCTGCTTCACGTTCTCATTTTGATTCATAGTCATACACTGAGCGCCCAGGAGAAAGGGGTACTGCAGTGCTGCAAGGAAGCCAATAGCTGAGCTTAACAGGGGGACACAAAGCACAGCGGCAGAAGAAAGTAAGGGGATTTATTGCTATCAGCTTGCTGAATGAGGGCAAGGACCACACTGTTATAAACTGTCTTATGGCTTATAATTATTCTGGATTGGGTACGTATTGTCCTTCTTTACAGAGCACTTCATTTTCTAACAAATTCTCTGAGCAGAAGACAGCAACGTTTTATTCCTCAAAGATATTTAAAATGTCACTACAACAACAGAAGCTCACGTTGGCATGCTTACATTAGCGTGGGTACTACCAACACCACCACAGAGGTCGTCATCTACAGATTGTACTGATCTGCAAATGGGATCCTATATTCAATTCCTGCCTCTGTTTTACAAACTACTCTTAACCCTGTGAAAAGTCCACATAATATTTAAAGCCACTGAGGGGTTCTAAGTCCAGACACTTTGCTCAGGCATAAAGAATGGCCTTAATTTTTCCCTTCTATAGAGACACTAACATTATATTACCCCTTTTATTCAAATATTCCCTTACAACACAAAATATTGTAAGCAAGACATACAAAATTAGTACTGCTGGCAAAAGATAGATAGATAAGGTTGCACACAGAGAAAGAAGAGCTGAAGAGAGAATTTGAAGTTTTGATGCATGTAGCCCATGATGCACATTAAATGTAGTAGTGTTCAAGTGCATACCTGTGAGTGACAGATGAAAAGGTTTCTTTAACAACCCTTTTTTCTTGCCATTATTTTTTCTACTTTGTTTCAGATTTACTACACACAATAGCCCAGTTTCCAGGCTAAGCTTATGTATAAATCAACTTATTCTCTTGTATTTCAAAGCGCTCTGCTCTTGGAAGACAGTCATGAAGCTGCTGCTAAACTTGGCTCCAGAGGAAACTCACGTGAGAGCAATCTGTTAACTTCCCTTCAGGCACACAAGTAAAGAAATACCAACGCAGCTTCAGAGAAATACAAGCACTGGTGTAAAGGGAGGGGAAGAAAGATTTGAACACAGTGCCAGTTCATTCCAGCAATCCCCTTCTGTGCACGCTGCTCAGCTAAAGCTGCTCTTAGAAAGCATTTTTCCTGAATTCCCTTCATGTCTGTGCTCAGGAACACATGGCATCCATTAATACTCCCAGTTCTGCCCCCGAGTCATGTGCTGGGCTGGCAGCAATAAAATAAGAACTGCACGAATGAGGCCAATTTTTTTGTGAAAAAAATACCAGGCCTCTCAGCTGTGAAGCAAAACAGTAAACACCACATGCAGCAGCAGCAGAAGAATGGATACAATCTCTGTATCCGTCCCTTAAACTGCCACCAAAAGGTGTATTGTCTGTCTCCTTGAATCCCACTTATAAAGACACCTTTTATCACTTACAAGTATCTATTATTTATATAGGGTTTATACTTATGCCAACATCTTTAAGCAGACTATTAGAAACATCAGTGCAACCTGATGAATTCTACAGATACCACACAGGCTTGTACAAAACTGTATCAAAACACTAACAGTTTCTGAAGCTTTTTTTCTTCAAGAGCATAATGCATTTGTCAGTGCACTGCCCAAGATTTTCCACTCAATTCATTTCCCACAGATTCTCCTGGGTGGCCTAATTGTTTTATGAAGTAAAAAAAAAAGCAAAGAAAAACAAAGTCTGACTAATGATGAGAACATTTTCCAGAAACAGGCCAGATATTTGGATGTTACATATCCCTTTTTATATTACCCTAATGTAAACATTTATTTTACTGGAAAGAGTCCCGAATCACCTTGAGAAGAAGGTTTATATATGTCTGTACTAAAAGAATCTGCGATACATTAAATGTTAACTAAAACCTGTCAAACAGATTTTAGTATCTTCTTCAGTCACACAGACTAGAACCAAATTCACATTTTGGAATATGAGCCCCAGGTGGTATCTTAGCATTCAACTTTCATCCCTGAAAAGCTTATGAGAAGCAGCTAAGAGGAGCTTACTTATCTATGTTAAAAGAATACTGCCAAAGACAACACTTCTAAAAGAAATACTAAATTTACCAAAACCAAACCTTTAAGTGATTCACATTCCTGCTATAATAAAACTGCTTCAAAAACAAAGGGCAAATCCCTCCCTGAAAAAAAATTTGAAAGTAACCTTCATCAAGCTCTTTGAGAATAGCTGGAGCCCATGTTTTTCTCTGAGGTAATTAAGTCCTAATGAAGAGGAATTTGAAGCTTTATCAGCTGTTTTTTACTACACTTCTATATGTCCTCTATACAGTATATGCAAGTAAGACTGGAGAACTGTGCGAGCATGCCCTCCACAGCGGAAGCTGCAGCTTCCGCCAATGTGTCACTGAGGTTCCTTGAGCCATTTCTTGCACAGGTGCCACCCGCATGATGCATTAATGATGTTTTACAGCCACACCTGCAGGAGCACCAGGTAGTCCTTTCCTCTCACTTTGGAGCATTTCTACACCCTAGGAACGTGAGCTTACAGACTCATTTATTCCTCGGACAGGAATGCCATAATGGAAAATGAAAAGGAAGATATTTTGTTCTGGCTACTAGGCTTCCTCTTATTGCTTTTTCAGAGCCAAGATAATAATTAGGAAAAAATGAACTTAACTGGGAGTGTAAATACGTAGGGTCCACCTCAAAGAACTCCAGCTGAAGAGACAGAGCCTTCACTTCTTTATCAAGCAGCTTCTTAAAAAATGAGATGGGTTGTTAAGCCACTGTGAAATTCCCACACTATTATCACATTCCTGGCTTTCTTGTCCCCAGCTGCTTACTATACTGGCAAATATACCTCATACATACATACCCAGCCCTGCTCCGCAAGAAATCCTCAGCAGTTATAAAATTTTTAAATAAATTACTGAATAGAATTAAATGTCTAATGCAATACACTAATGTTTCCATATAAAGAGCAACTAGTCAAAAACAAAAAGTAAAAAACTTATTTCTGGTTAAAATTTTTCATGAAAAGTTTGTCCTTTCATCAAAATTTCAGCTTTCAAGCCACATCTCCTTAGACTTAAATGGTGAAATGTGTTGAAAATAAAATGAAGCAAAGCATAATAGGACATAATTCTTTAAAAATAATTAATCCCATTTTTCATAACAGTTTTCAGCTACAAATATGTGCATTCAGATTACAGTGCTTTAAATTAACGCTTTTTTTGAAATATCTCACCATACTAAAAGAGCTCATTTGCAGGCCAACTGCATGCAAAACATGCAGGAAAAGGCCATGTTCTGGGATCAACATGGTCAGCTCTATGTTAAAAGCCCCCTTATCAACTGCACCATCTCTCATCCTCACTGCTAGAGGCCAGAATTTCACATACAATGTAACCAAGCCTTTTTGTGCAGTTTTGAATAGATTGTGTTCCATACCTGAGTGACACCTAAAAGGGGACAAGAGAGGGGGTAAATCTGAATACAGAGATATTTTCAGGCTCAGGTCTGTCTTTTAATCAAAGAAAAAGAAATCTTTTCCTTAAAGTTTTGATGGAAGATTCTTTACTACCAACGCCAGAGGATAACTTGACTTACTAAACTGAACAACAGAAGTTTTATTCGTCAGCTATAACAAAAACATGTAAAACTATCAAAATAGGATTGATAGATATGAAAGTATAGATTACTATTAGCAACAGATTAAACTAACACAAAAGCTCTGAATTCAAACCTCAAATCAATATCAAGCCAACAAAATAAATTCATTTTAATATTGAAGCTGAAATCACATTAGAAGTTGAAATCAAAATAACTAAACTTATGTTCTAGAAAGAATCTAAGAATTGGGCTTCCCAGTGAGTTGTAAATCCCAATCAGTGCATTTTATAAAATATAATAAATCTTATAATTTGTAACTTCAGAAGTTTTCACTGGAATATGAATTTTCCACCAAGTTAACAGCTGAGCAGCAACCTCAAAGCAACTGGAAACCTCCCTTTTAGACATCCAGTATTACACAATGTCGGCTGTTTTCCCACAGAAAAGTGAGTGTAAACAACTCTTTCTTAACTTAAATCTTAAACAAGAAAAAATCCACATATGACAACGTTGTATCTCCAAAACCTTCTAAAAAACAAACCCTACTTTAACAAGTCACTACAAGATAATCTTGAAGGTTATTTAAACTTGTAAGTTTTCTCTGGTGTCACTGCAGCATGAACTTCCCAGGCGCTCACAAACATGCACACAATTTTGAGGGAAGAACAACCACCCTTCAAAAATATACAGCAAGTTTCAGCTAAAAAAAAATCCTATTTCATCTAGAAAGGATTTTAGAAATGTTGACTAACTAATCTTCAGTGCAATTCTGTGGAGCAAACATTCAGTTATCGCTATTCTGTGCTTTAACAGACAGCCACCACCACAATTACCCTAAAACTATTTGGGCCTATTAGTTTGTCACATCAGCCTCTAAAGAATAAGAATAAACAAAAGGATAAACAGATGCAAAAGGAAAAGGAAACTTAAGGCCTACAATTTTCAAAATATGACAAACATAACTGCAATTCTTCTGACTTCTTAAAAGGAAAGATGAGGACATCTACAAGAATCAGCATTGATATGCTATTTTACATGTAAAAAGGAAACCTTAGACAGGCATATCCTAAACCACGTTTTCCAAATGCCAAGCAGCATTAGCCAGGTTAGTTACATGAGGTTCTCAATTTATCTAAAAATATGGAAATTCTTGAGACAGGCTTTGAAGCTTAATTTGTATATAACAGTTTTTCAAGAGCTGCCTTCTTTACATTATACTATTGACAAAAGCAGCCTCAAAATCATTAAAATTATGTTGTTCCAATCTCTGTGGAATTTAGAGCCAGAAGTACATTTTAAAGGCAGATTTTTTTTGTCCTTACAAACTCCAAACCTGATTATAAGGCCAGGAAACTCTGACTTCCCTAAGTTTTTACCTTTGCCAGAGTTTAGTTTGGAGCTCTGAACAGATGAGGTAGACAACTGTGTGTGCGCACACATTCAGGGCAGGGGGGAAGGAGGGAAGCCATCTCAAGCAGGAAAAAAAAAAACAAAAAACAAGAACAACCCTTGCACATGTGTAAAACTTCTCATGTCCTCATGGTGTGGGAACTCATTCTGAATACTTTTATATGCAGTCAATAGGTTGTGCTACAATGATTCAGCAGTGTAAAAGGTACAGAAAAATTACCCAGTAATATAGGAGAAAAACTTGTTATATCAAATCCAGACAAAATTGCACGAGGATAACCCAGACTACAGGGTAAACTGGAGGCAGGTGGAATGCAAATAACCGAGCTGATATAACACCTGGGCTATTGTTGGAGGGAAATGACAGGAAATTGCTGGCCAGGATCTTAGTTTTTACAACTTATCTACCAGGTGTGATCTAGAAAAGCAGCGTGCCTATGGTCAGGCTGCAATATAAGTTCATCAGTGACTCAGAGATACCATGTATCTGAAACGCCTTCAAGGTCCACACTGAAGCATCCTATCAGAAATATCCTGGCACAGCTATCAAGGATACAGCTTCAGGGAATACATTTACATTGCGTAATTCATGGACCCAGTTCAGGTAGGAATTGCAACCTGACCAAGTACACAACTACTTCTCACTCAAGTCTTCCTAAGAAATCTGGCAAAGACTTTTCATACTAAAATGGAAATGGAACACAATTTTGTTGATAGAAATACTGAAAAGATACAGAGCTAAGTTTATTCTGGAGTGATTCAAGAGAACTCAGTGCAATTACACAGGAATGAAATAATATCCAATCACATCTCTATTTCACTGAACTTAACTTATATCTCTTAACCTCAATGAAAAGAATAATTGTAGTACAGATGGAATGGGATGTCCTTTCCACAGCTGGGATGAAAGGATAAAGTAGTGCTTCAAAATGTGTTTGGCATTAGATTAGATCAAAATATTGAAAAGTGATGTGAATGTGTTCTGTCAGAAGTGCAGACACCCCTGTCAGTCTAGGGATTTCAGTACCCCTCATTACCTTTTCTTCTTTCCATACTAAAATGATTATGTTTATATATTCACAAATTCTAGATCCTCCTCTAAGCCAACAAGATAGATATAAGAGCGTGTCAAGCTTAAGGAAACCCCAAAGAGACAGTGGTCTAGCGCACCTTTAGAAAGGAAGCTCCAGATCAGTCTTCATGAGTAGAGCTAGGCTAGCTTCATCTAGAAAGCACAGATAAGCCCAGCAGCACATGGCAGCACTGCCCTTAGTGACCATGTGCCTCCAGAGGCGTCAGAGAGCTTGCACTCTGCTGCTAGCTTATATTCAAGTGCACCCAGCATGTGATTATCTATCACTAAGTACACTTAATTTAATAACAACTGGTCTTCTCCATAAGAAGTGGCATCAGTAAAGTTTCTTCTGCATAGAACAGTAACTGACATTAAGTACCACATAGTCCCTCCTCTTGGTTTCATTAAACACAATTTCAGTTTAGAGGAATAGTAAAATGTGTAAATGTGAAAGAAATTCTGTCCTAGCACACTATAAAGGGTACATCCAGAGAAGTACACTAATTTGGTATCAAAAACAGAAAAACTTTGTATTTGAATAGGACATTTCAATCAAGAAAAATCTCTTCATGGTTCTCCTTGACTTTCCATTTCAAAATACACCAGCTCCTTTGGCACACAAAAAAGCTGATCAAGTAGATTTAATTATTCAGTGATACAGACTGCTGTTGCAGACACTGCTGCTCCTTAAGATCAGCTGCAATAACTGATTTTCCATGTCTAACCCCTAGTGGAAGATTTGTCTCACCTTCCAAACTGCTCTTCTGCAGTTCTAACAGCTCTCAGTCCAAAGTAGAACAGAGTATATAGCTCGTTTTTACTTTCATTTCATCCTCTATGATACAACTCTATGTTGAGGAGAACATCATGCAAAAGGAAAGGTCCTCCCAAGGAATAACTCTGAGAAAAGGTTTCCCTGACAAAGTAACACTCTTCTCTCAGCAATTCCATAAAGGTAGATGATATGGCTGAAACATTTATTTTGCATGCATCTCTTTCTCTTTACCTACATTCTGGGAAATAGCACATAATTTAGGTAGGGCTGTTCTACACAGCTCCAGAATATGGAAAACACTAAGTAGGGATTAAAGATTCTCTATTCTCTTCTGTATCCAACAACAGACTAAGAATCAGGCCTTCTAATTGACGGAGAAAGCTTGCATATATCACTTTCCAAACCAAGGAAGGACCTAACTTGGAAAGTTAGATTCTGAGTGCTCTGGAGAAACATTGCACACAAGCCAAATAAGCACATTATCAACAGCAAACATAACTACCGAAGGAAAAAGCTGTTGCATTGGTCTAATCAGAAAGCAGTTTGTTGGTAACCAACCTGGAGCTGGAAAAACAAACAACTTTGGGATAGGAGTCTTAGAGATGTTACATCCTGAGAAATGAACAAAGAAAGATGCCAGAAAATGCTCATCATTTATCAGCCTGGAAAGTCAGCATGCAGAGATTCAAAATACATGTTTTCCATTGCAAGGCAAACTCTAGCTGGCCTTTAAAAGTGGATTTTACAGAACCGCCTTAATGCAGTTCACAGTGTTACTCCTCCAAAGGAAGAGGTAAGGTGAGTACTGGACCATGCTAACACTTTTTATTCCCGTTGATCAGCAGTGCCAGCTTCAGGAAGGAGGGGTACTTAAAAAAAACAAAAAACACACACTGCAAAACTTAGTCAAATCTTCTGCTGTGTGCATTCTCCAGATTCCTCCTTCACTTCAGTCAAGGCAAACAAACTTTTCAAGCTACAATCTGGTCAACAAGAAACAGGGGAATGAAATAACAGCCTTGTTTAGAAGATATCTAATAAAAACCAGCTCTTGTTTCATCACTTGGCACTGAATACAAACTTCAGTTCAAAATAAGAACAAATGCAGCAAGAAGCAGACCAGACTTTAGAGACTCAAACTCTTGACTGGAATTCTGCACTTGAACCAAAGCAAAAGCAGAAACAGTGACCAGAAAATCCTGTGAAATGTCTGAAATCAAAGACTTTCTGGTATTTGCAGTTCAGGAGTGTATCTCAGGAAGCTAGAAGAGGGACAAAGCTGAGATTCCTTTAATGACCTTTTTAGTGAAAGAGCATGTTATTATGCATGTTTCCCAGGATTTTAATACAATCTATTATTTTTAAAAGCCCCATTATCAAATTTTTAAAGTTTTTAACTCTCTAGAACATATTCCTTAGGTCACTTCATTGCATTGCATTCAATATTGCTGGAGTGCATGCTTCTGGGGAACTTGATTCTCTCAAAAGAAACTTTTTTGTCATTAATAATGACAAAGAAATTCACTGGCACATTGCCTTGTCCTTAGCCTTTTATACCACCATTACAGAATCGGACTGGTGACCACATTGGATCACAATGTTCTTACTCGGCATCTAACCCTGGAACAGGGGCACAGAGAGGTTGGGGAATCTCCATTATTGAAGATGTTCAACACTTGACTCCTCAAGGTCCTGAGCAACCTGATTCAAGTTGGCCCTACACTGAGAGGGGCCCTTCTTTAACAAGGTGATAGAGAAAGGTCCCTTCCAACCCAAATTGTTCTATGAATCAATTTTGTAAGTGCTCATCGTTCAGGCATAAAAAGGCAATGAAAAGTACCATACATACTTTGCAAGCAGAAACCTGAAAAATGTAAAGGAAAGGTACCTGATAAACACTTCGGTGACATGGTAAAAGGTTAGTTTGATTCCAAACTTTGCCTCAAAATTTTACTAAGAATTGTCATGACATAGATGCACAAATCTCCTGCATACAAGTTAGTAAACAGAGAATAGAACTAGCTTACAATCTATTAATATCATTCTATTATGAAAAGTTGCATTTTGTAATCTTCACTCCAAGTGTCATTCTGCCATTTAATCATTCTGCTATTCCCAGGTTTAGATTAAGAATTTTTCTCAGCATTTTAATGCACAAGACCAGTCCATGAATTACATGCAACTTATAACTCTGCAACAGCATAGTAAAGCACACAGCTTAAAAAAAAATAAAAAAACACAGATTGCACGCATTCGAATGAAAAAAAGAGCAAATGTGAAAATGCAATTAGGAATCAATAAGAGGAGGAAAAATAAGTGAGATAAATCAGTATAGGCAAACTAATTAAGTTAACATCTATGTATGATGTATTCAGTTTGTTTTTTTTTCTTTTTTTACTTATCATAAATTTTATATAATACTTGCTTATTATTCTGTGTATTGAACTTAGGAAGAAATTTAAGTAAGAAAAATAAGATACCATGGGAAAAAAATATAAAAAGACACTGGAAGAATGTCTACATCATTAATATGCATGGAAATAAAAGTGCAATTATATTTTTCTAACATCACATGTATACGAAGTGAGGCATCTAAATAAACACAGATTCATTTAATGTTCAATACTAAATATAAAATTTATTAATATACACCTTCACTGGGCTTTATTTATTATTGCAATGACAATTACATTTTTCTACTTCAAGGTGCGTTTCTCAGCATCAACCAAACAAGCGCGACTAATTATTTTCCTGCACAGAGACCAGAAGAACCTGCCACTGATGTCAACACACCTTTTCCAGGCACTGGGGTAAGAAACTGTGAGCGCAGTTAAGGGCTATCCCTGTAAGAGTCATCATAGCCTAGCAAACAAAAGCATCTCTAGAGTCTTTGCTATACTGATCTCCCTTCAAATAAAATATTTCTCCAAACAATTAGCCACAAAAAACCATCTATTTCAGTAGCTATCCTCTATCCCTGTTCTAGATGGCTTCTTAATGCATATGAAACCAGAGACAGCAGTCCCCTGACGATAGGTACCACATCATTGCTCTGAAGTCAGTAATTTTTTTCCTGTTAGCTGGTGATTTAAACACAATCCCTCTCTGAATCCATATGCAAAAAGCAGTTTTACCTTTCACTCCATTATTTTCGCTAGCAGAAACAGAACTTCATTGTACCAGCCATATTAATTCGGCACAGTCAAGTGGGTATTTGGAGAGGGGCTTCTCAACACATTATGAGTAAAACATTTTCAGAGTATTGTATCCCTCAGGCTACTAAGCTCCAGGCTCATCTCCATGAAGTAAATCCCTGAGGCTTTATGATTTGGCAATATTCCACAGAAAATGCAGTCAGCCAGTGTTTCTACCTACTGAAAACACCTTTAGACTAAAATGCTGCACATCCAGCAATAAGCGAGCTCTCCTGCCAGGCCCAAATAGTTAACTACGTATTTATTGCTGAATACATCGTTACTATACACATGTAGATATCCATCATGTGCTCAGCTTCCTGGGGTAAGAACCTTGCACAGTATTTTTCACACTGGAAATTAATCTGTATCTATTTCTAGTGCCCTTCCATTTCCTCTGCTTCTAGCAAAGCCCAGACTCTTCACCACATTCCCTACATAAAGGCAGTGAATTTATAATACAACACAAACATTCAGAAGGATGCTTTTTTTTGCCACCTTCCAATGTTCCCATTTCACTATCATCTAAGGAATTTTGGAGCATAAAGTCCATATGAACGTATTCAGCATTTGTTCAGTACAGTGGAGGAAAATACAGGAATTATCCTGTGGCCCTATGAGCTTAAATCCAGCAATGAAAGGCCATGAGGGAATCACTGAGCATAATGATAATTATCAGCATGTAGAAAGCTCCAAATGCTTTCCTGCTCCAAAATATTTCACAAGCATGAGCAAATTGAATCCACACCCACAAAGAAAATCTACAAAAAAAACACAAAACAAAGTTGTCCCTTCCCCTCAAAGAGGCAAAAACTGACAGGCTATTTTGACAGCTCTAGGGTTCTGACTACAAGTCTAGTTCATAATCTCAGAAAACATTTAGTTCTGCATGTTCACGATGAGAAAAGAATGGAGAAAAAGAAAGGGTAAATACACTAAACTAAGGTAAAAAAAGCAACAGTCTTCCCTGAAGTATCACTGCTCTTGAGAAGCACTAAAAGCAAAGAAGGGGAAGAAACAGATGGAAGTTGCAGTAGTTTTTCTTGCTCTCTTCTTCACAGAGTAAGTCATCTGTGATCTTGCATGATCCAACTCTGCTTTCACAAGAAGAGGGTGTTTGGTGAAGGCCAGTTTCTACAGCATTTTGCTGTACAAGCTACCTTTTTAAAATACTTCAACTCCACAGAAAATTATTTTCAGTCATGTTGCCACTATCTTGAAATTGTATGTGTGTGTATATATGTATGTATATATATATAAATATATATATATATAAATGGAAGCAAGGATCAGCTCTGAACATTAAATACATGTTAGCTGGCTTCTCTGGAAATACTTTGCAAGTGTTTAATTGTTTAATTTCAAGTCTCTGCGTGTGTCCACCTTCCTCCTCCCAAGTTTCCGAAGATCTCCAGCCTATGTAGGGTATGCAACTGGCCCCTATCAGCACAAGGACAGAAAAACATTCAAGAAGGTAACTTTTTCAGACGCTTTTTCATGAAGACAAAAAAAAAAAACAAAACCCACACACAATCCCAGAAAACCCCCACACAGTGCACCTCCCTAAAAATCCGATTGGGAAAAACAATGTAGTTTCTCTTACTAAGGCAACCTAGCAATAAAACTAAATTCAAGTTTCAGCTCCCCCAAGTGCCTTCAGGAACTAAAATTATTTCCTTTCCTCCTACTACTTTATCTTAAACAGAATCTTCCTTTTTCCTTAGCAAAGCACAGTAACCAAACCTCAAAAGCTTCCCCAAACATCCAAAACCCATTCAATTTGCTTGTTAAAAGTCCTTTCTCAAAATTACATGTTCCTCCAGATTGTTTTTCCGATGCATAAAATATCTTCTAGTGTCAAAAAACAAAGCTATTTTAATTTAAAAACATTTAAGCACCAGATGATTGCCTATGACCACTCTTAAATGATCCTATTGATGGCTTCATGACTAGAAGAGGTTCTGTGTTTCACACACTGAAAAGTACTGCAGTATCTGTTTTTGTTGTGAAACAACCCTCACCTTTCAGCTCCAGCAAAAAAGGACCAAAAAAGTCTCAGATGGTCTGTTGGACTATTGACAGTTTCACAAATATTCTTGCTTATAGATCTGCTTAGAATATATCAAGGTCCTTTCACTGCCTAGGTCACATTGATCCACAGGAACAAGCAACAGGGCCACCAAACAGCAAGTATCATTAAAACTCAGAGTTTTATTAGACACTCCAGTGTGAAGGCAAGAGTATACATAATATTTATATTGCCAATTATACTAATGTAAAGCCAACATCCATTCTGATTCTAAAATCAAACACAGCATTTTTGGAAGTATGTTTCCAGAGGAGCAAGCAGTTAGAAGCTCAAAAGCAGAGAAGCAAATCACTTCCTGCCAATATGCTGGGACAATTCTTAGCAAAAGCAAATTAAGAGTAATCTCTTTATATGGGTAAAAAAAAAAGTTTACATCCTCTGAAACTATGAAAAGAAAGCATGCTGGCAGTTCTGAACTGAATAGTTGCAGATTAAAAAAAGAATTAGATAAAGTTTCAGGAGTTCAACAAATTCTCCTTTCTGATACTTCTACAATGTTCCCAAGTAAAGTATGGGAAATTGTGGGGGGTTTTTTTAATATCTTCCTGCTCAGTCTGAAAAAAGGTTGATCTTATCTCTACTGCAGGAAATGGAACACATCAACTGTGTGTATCTATACATATATGTGTGGAAAACGGATTTCCCTTAGGAAACACTAATTTTAATTATGTTTGAAAATTATAGTGCAATTAGTTTATTTGTCATTAACCATAGATGTGATCTTCTAGTTTTGGATGGTGTTCCTTAACAGCAAGGATGAAGGATCTGAAAGCAAAATTATTTGCTTTTGCACCACAGATTCAGTTCCTACAGTGTTCATCTCTAAGTGATCCTTGTGGGAAAGTTTATAATGAGCTGAAAGCTGCAAAAGAAAAATTAATGACAATCATAAGTTTTGTTCAGTTTTCCAAGATTGACTTGTTCTGTGAATCACTCAATTACATGTGAACATGAAACACGAGTCTACAATAATGTTTCCTGGCTTGCAGCTACCCCCAAGCTATGCAGAGATTTAAAATGCTGTTCAAAAAAGTGAGTTCATAGCGAAAGTATGTTTTTTCAGCACCATATTTGAATACTTAACTACATAAACAAGACAATCAACTGTATACACAAATAAAATATTTTTCAACTCTCTCTCCCTGCCTTCCTCCTCATCTGATTTAAATTTGCTAAAACTTCTTTGCTTTCCAGGGTAGAAGGGACTTACTGCCCCATCACCAGCCAAAAATATCTGCCTTGACAACAAATAAGTCGTTTAAGTGAAAGAATAACTTTGTTGTTGGATTTCAAGATTTTCTTATGCCTAAGAAGTCATGATCTTTGTTAAGGTCCATTCAGCATTTTACCAGGAAATTATTTTGCACCAACTATTCACTACTTCCAAAAGAAAACAGTCTACTTCAACTGAAACACGTGGACTTTGGGTTATCACAGTCTTTGAAAGAAAATTTATCAAGAGCTCACATTACAAAGTTTGAACTAAATATGTACAGCAGGCTCAGTTTCCAAATGCCATGATATTAACAGTACTATTTGGTATTTTTGCTTTTACTTAAAACTGTGAGTCCAAGTTTTCTCACAGGAATGTGATAAAGAAAATAATGAAGGGCTGCAACACTGCCTCTGAATTAGCCTAACAATTTCAGTACAACTCCATTCCAATGGCTAAAGTTCAGCTTTCCATATTTAAACTTAATACTATCAATAATACCATGTTTCTGAACAGCATTTGTAGTGACACTCCCTAACTAAATCTTATTCTTATGGTAAAATGTGCAAGTCCTGTTAAACATATATACTGCTGTAATATATTTATTCTATAATATTAAAAAAAATGTTCAAAGTAAACCAGTTCCAGACTACCTACTTACAATTCCTCTCTTTTTTCCAACATGCCTTCACAGAATGCATCATAACCCTTTTTAGTCTCTTGTATCATACTCACTTTCGCTAAGTGACTGAACATTTGGCTGCTTCTGAAAGTTCACACTAGAATGGTAGCACAGCACTGGAGCAAGCTGCCTAGAGAAGTAGAGGAATGTCTGTCCTTGGAAGCTTTCAAGATGCAGTTAGACAAAGCCATGACTGACCAGACCCAGGACTGGCATTAGTCCTGCTTTGAGTGAAAGGTCAGGCTAGATGACCTCCTTCCAACCACATTTATATGATTCTCTTACCATACAAAGCACAAAAAGCAAACAAGATGTCACATACCCAATTCTGACTGGCAGAAGTTGGTGTTGAGAGACTAGGGTGTAATATCTCAGTCCAGTTAACCTCTACCATCCATTGGGAGGTAGGTGAGAGGGTAAAGGGACAGACAGACTTTTCTGCCTCTAGTAAACTCTATGTCTGGGACTCTTCCAGCTGGAAGATTATACATATCCTTTGCCCTTCAACACAACACCCTTTCCCCTATTCCAGACCCCAAGGACCTTTAAAAGGTCAGTATTCCCTTTCATCTTTTTTCAGTTATGGCTGACATTTCCAGCCCTAGTGACTCAACATAACCCTTTTCAGGGCTAGAAGCCTGAGACATTTCTCATCTAGATTGTTTTATCTTTGCTGCTCAGTTTCTTTGACAGCTTTCTTTTTTGCAGTTCCAGGGTTAATCATCTCCTGTAAGCATAGAGGGACATTCAACATATTTATAAAATAAACTCATTTCTCTTTTTATCATAAGATGTGCCTGTCAAAGATATAGAATCTACAAGACAAAAATCACGTTGTTTCATGGTGATGGCAGCCAAGTTCTCAAGTGTTTTACGAAGAAGACTATTTTCAGATTTCCAGGAAAATTTGTCCACACCACAGAGCTTGAAAGCTGTAAGTGTCCTTACAGCTTTCCCAAGAAAACACAGGCTTAACTGCCCCGTCCCAGAATGCAAACACAGTATTTCCACTTCACAGGCAAGTTGTTTCATGTTTATTGCACTGTCAGCAATAGCCACCATTTGAATCAGTGGATTCATTTGAAGCCAAGGTTATGCTTTATATGTTTATACCTCAAGCATGTCCATACAGATATAAAGAATGAATGAGCAACTTGTGTTAGCTATAGCATCTGCAATCTATGTCTATGATGATTGCTCTATTCTAGGTTAAAATGCTAAAATACATATAGTAAAATTGAGTCCTGTCTAACTAATGGAATTAAGTGCCTTTTCTCAAGTACTACTCACATGATTCATTTCAAACAATGAGTGATGAATATCACCCTAACAAAGCAATCAGAATCTAAAAATCAAATGTAAAATCCAAGAACAGATGCACATTAGGGTTGAAACATATGTCAACAAGTGTTCCAGGGATCTCATGCCATTGCTGGAGCAGCTAACTGTGGTGAGGTCAGCCCTGGAGAAGTGTGACAGCACCAATCTCACCTGCCTGACTCTTGAAAACAACCCAGAAAGCTGTTTTCTATTAGAGTTTTATAACAAAATAGCTATGATGCACTTCTTACTTCACTGAGCTCTCTATCCTCATTCTTTGAAGTTTAATTAACTTGTTAGCTGAAAGTTTATTAACATGAAATAAAATCCTAATAAAGATCATTTGAAGTTTTCACACATTAGCAGATTGCATTAATTCTTACTGGGGAAGCCTGGAGGGCACACTTTCACCTTTTAAATTACTATTTTTTTCAGTTGAGTTTTAAATACAAGCAGAATAAGATATTTTGGCTCTAAGAAAGGCTACTTAGACAATACTCTTGGGCGCAAATTCCCCAAAACATGAAATACAGATATATTCTGCATATATGATGCCAGTGAAGGAGTAAGAGAATCCTGAAATTCCACCATGAAGCAGATTAAGAGTTAAAGCACCAAACCTGGAGGCAAGCACATTCAGAAGCCAGATATGTCTGGAATTATAATAACAAGGCACTAGTTTTATTTACTTAGTTAGGACTTAATGCCATTTTTTAAACATCTACAGAACCTACAGTTTGAGCTGTCCCTTATTTGTACCCACCCTTTTACGCAGCTCCAATGCTTGCCTACCCATTCTGTTCCTCTTTAATAAATTTGAGCTCATCAATGAACTTCAGCCAGAGATGAAAATCTCACAAATATTAAGTACTTACTTACAAATTTAATGAAGCCTAGGGTTTGGGTAGAGAAGATATTCAAATTAGTGTCCTCACTGAGGGAAAGACTGCAGAATGTGGTCAGAAGTTCCTAGATTTGGATGACCTAAGCATGAGCCAAGTAATCAGCACACGTGTAGATAAAAGTTATTCCATCTGCCTCTTGCCCAGGTGGTAACTGTAGATACAAAAGACAGATAGGGATGAAATGGCAAAGGGACTTACACAAGACAACAATTGCTATGTTGAACTTCTGTATCAATGGTACTAAGAAAAACAGAACTATTTTGCATGAGCAATCTATAGTACATTACTTATTTAATGACATATAAGTCTCAAAGTGAAGACTGTCTCTACAGGCTGTTTGTACTTAACACTAAGCAAAGCTTCTTATTCACATTGGAAATGGGAGTTTGCATGCCCACAAGATACCAATTTAATTTAATCTCTTACCACAGATACCAATTTAAATTATGCTGAAACTATGCAAAGCAGGCTTAGTCCTTACAACTCTTACAAAGTCCTATTAAGGGGGTACATCTGAAAGGAGGGTGCAGTTAATTCTAAATTTATCTGTAAAAAGAAATAGCAGGATTCACTGTATTTTCACATTAAACATTAAAATATTTCCAACCAAATTTTGAAGAGACAATCTATATCAGAACAAAATTGGCTTCTAATTTGACTCACCTTGCAAATAAACACAGCAAGGGGAAACTCATCCCAAGTAGTTTGGAGTATTCACTTATGTCCTTGGATAGCTGCAAAGATTGAAATAAACTCTGAATATTTTGAAGCTCATCTTTCAATAGGTTATTTTTCAATGACAAAAAACGTCATTAAGTGACATTAACGATGTTAAGTGATCTTCCAGAATGTCAAGTTCAACAGAATAGAAGCATCTGCAGTCTATGTGCACTGGCAGTGTGAAAAAAATCACAATGTACTACTAACACCATGAAGCTTACAGTAACTTCTAATACTTGCTCATAGCCAGACTGCTTACTGTCAAAAGAATCAACAGTAGAAAAATAGTAAGATAAAACAGAAAGATAAAACAAAGTTAACTGTAAAACAACTCTGGCACAAGAAAATTTAGTCATCAATCACATACCACTACTTTTGACATATCAGACACCAACAAGAATTTCCCAGAAAAGATTACTTGTATGCATGGAAAGATCAGTTTATTTGATCATTATTTTAGGATAAAGTTGAGCCTGTTCTAAGTTACATTACAAATGTAATATCCGAATTGCTTGTAGTACTCTGAAATCTAATAATTTGCAGAATTTAAAACAAAAATAGTGGTCATGTGGCCACCTAACACATTGTGTTAAATAAAATTAAAACAGATAGTGTTAAAAATAATTAAAAACAAATACAGACAGCCACTTACACTATTATTAACCTATTGCTCAGTTTCCCCGAGTTAAAAATTAAGGTGGTGTGAATCAATGACACTCCATATCATAAACCACAATCTTAAGTATAATCCATTTGGTTCATTTGAAATTCTGTCAGATTTTGTTTGAAAGGCTGTCTCTGACAATTCTTTGACAAAAGTAATCTGAGCTGGAAGTTTACAATAACAGGAGGTTTGGAAAGGCTGCCAAGTTTTATATAATGCAGAGTCCTATGAGTACTTTATGGTTTTTTTTTTCCCCAAAGAAACCTTTATCCCTGTCAACTTGTTGATAGACATATTTCAATACCTGTTGCATCTTTTGTCTGCCTAGCAGTATGAGAGTCATAACTTCAAAAGAAATGGGGAGATAATTAGCATGACACAATAGAGACACATCCCCCAAACACCTTCGCTTTAGAATTCCAGCTCTTCCAGGGCTGTAAGCTCAACAGCTTTCCAGTCTCAGTTTTCATCTGCAGCACTAAACATATCAAGGGATAGTTTATTAATATTCAATTTAATTCTGTTCAAATGGAAAACCTGTATTTCACCTTCAACAGTACGAAGCCCCAGACACTCCAAAGAAGGTTACTTAAAGACCGTTTGGAACAAATACATTTAGTGGGAGATAGGAACTTCTCACAGCAATGCTGTGGCACTAGCTTAAATCATGTCTGGCGTTGTCTGCAGAAAAACGTGTTTGTATGGAGAGGTCACAAGGAGAATAAGCACACAGAACCACTGCAACCAGGCATTACAGGGGGAGTTATAAACATTACTGACTTGCAACGTTTTTCCAAAGGGGCCTACATCAAGCCTATTTGCAAATAAATAGGTCAAAACCACAGCAAAGGGTGTCAAACTGCTGCAGAAGCAAAGGTTAACATTATTAACCAGGCAATGGATAAGCATAAGCTGGTAGCACAGAAGCTGTTTGTTATTCAATTAACTTTATAAACAGGTGTGAACCTGAAAGGGGTCTGTTGCAAAAGGATTGTAAAGCACAGCTTTAAAGCCTTTTCTCAGCATGATTCAGGTACTGCCTAATATTAACAAAGAACAGATTCTTGCACAGGATTGCTGTGACCACCTGCAAGAGCAGATTTCTACAGGAAAGAGGGAGATTTAAACAAAACACAAGCACATATTTGTTAAATTGTTTTCATCATAACTGTAATGGGACAGTTCACATTTCATTAAAGAGCAAAATTTCCCTATTTTCCCAGTAGCTGATGGGAAAAAGCTTGTTCAAAGTTTATGCTGCTGTTCACCAGTTCTACAGACACAACAATAACTAAGTGCTTAGCAATGGTCCTTGTGAAAACATCATTACATCAATTCTTTATAACTTATGTAAGATATAAAGAAATATTCTTTTTGAATTCATATACAGCCCTTAAGCATGGGGTTTGTGCAATACATTTCTAAATAGAAACGAATGAGAAGAAAAAAATAAGCATGATTTTAAACACAAGAGGAAAAGGCAGCAAGTTAGTAGCTCTCCTTTGCAAAACAAACAGTGCATATGCTTAATACGGAACAGACGTACCGGACACATGGAAATTATGAAAAAAAATCAATTCAGCTAAGATATACTTTAACATGACATGCATTTGAGATTTTCCAGGTCTTAAACCAATTTCATAGGACTGCTCTGTGAAACACAAACACACAGACCTATTTAAAAACCACATTCTCATTCTCAAAACAAGAGTGATGGTCCTGTGTCTAGAACAAACACCTGGAGACCAGGATGTTTTCCTGACCGCCCCGCAGACTCCTGGCGTTAACTCGGACACATGAATCACTTCACCCCTCAGAGACGCAGCTTCCCTCCTGCAGACGGAAGCAAACCGTATTTCCACGGATATTTCATATACCGGTGTCCAAACCTATCGTAAGGGCTTTGGGACGTTTCCAGAGTGAAGTCATTTACGCATTACAGACTGAAATACAACTGCCAAGGGCTTCGCTTGCCCCGGTGCCGCGCGTGCCGGGGCGCTGAGCCGCCGAGGCCCTGCCGCCCTCGGCCAAGCTGCGCCCTCGGACTGGGATTCCTGTCACCCGGGGGAGAAAAAGCGACCCGCCCTCGACTGATTTTAGCAAGCCGAGCAGAGAGCGCGGCTGGCCGCCCCGGCCAACGCGCCGGCCGCCTGCGAGGGGAGCCGGCAGGCGGCTGCCGCTCCCGGGGCGACCCCGGAGCCGCCCCTCACCGCCTTCTCCTGGCGGCCCGCGGCACGGCACTGACCCGCCCCCCCGCCACGGTCGCTCGGGGTATTTTCGGAGCGCAGGGCCAGGGCGCCAGCGCACTTGGCCCGCGGCGGAGAAAGCCGTAGCGAGCGGGGAGGCAGCGCTTCAGCGGCGGTGGCGGCGGGCACAGCCGAGCTCTGCGCCGGCTGCCCGGGCCCCGAGGCGAGCGCTTGCCGCGGGGGCAGAGCCTCCTGCCGGCAGCCCCGCACCGGTGCGGCGGGGCAGGCGGTGCACGCCCGCCGGCCCTGCCCAGCCACGGGACGCGGATGCCGGCTGCGAAGCGACGGGACGACGACGGGGAGCAGCGAGCAGCGCGGCTGCCTCCGTCCCCCGCAACCCCTGCACTGCCCGCGCCGCCGCCCGGCCCGGCTTCCCGACGGCGCGGCGCTGCCGGGCCCCATGCGGCCCGCTCGCGTCCTCCCTTCGCGCGGCGAGCGGGTGAGTGACGAGCCCGGCGGCGGGGCGTGGGGCGGCGGGGCCGGGCGCGCTCACCTCGGCGGGCGCGGAGGAGCCGCGGCTCCCCGGTCACGGCAGCCTCGACACGCGGCGGTAGCGTTGCGCACAGGTAGGAGGGACTGGGGGGGGGGGAAGCACCTTCATTTTTAACGACTCTTCCCAGGTGCTAATTGCGAGCACTTGGCAGAAGCTGCCTGCTCCCACCCGCCTCCTCCTAGCTAGCACCTGGCCGCGTGCGCCGCCGGCGCCGAACCGCGCGTGGCAGGGTCGGGCTGGCTGCGCTCGCTCCGGTGCCCGGTTCAGCCGGGGTCCGCCACGAGCCCCCGGTGCCAGCTGGAAACCCGGGAGCGGCGGAGGGGGCCGGGGGCGAGCGGGCGGCGGGGAGCCCAGCCCAGCGCATCCAGCGAGCGACAGAGCTCAGAGCAGAAGTTCAGATGAAAGGGGGAACCACACGGATCTGGGAAAGCCGAGGTTCTCCATATAGCTTAACGGCCACACTAGCTACTTCGAATAAAGAGGTTAGGGTGAGTTTCTGTTCTAGCTCTAAAATACTTATGCTTTTATTTTATGCGTCTTTCTTTTGACAAACCCAGAGTATCCATGGAAGAGCACCTGGCTGAGGAAGGGGGGAGATGAGGCAGAGGGTTGTTTGCTTTCAGAAAGGGGAGGGCAGGCAGGGAGTTAAACATTCGGGCAAATCTTCCTCTCCCTCCACTCTAGCCGCTATTTCTTCCTTAAAACAAGCAATCTTACATTTTCAGGTAGTGAAAAATTCTAGATGCATTCATTCCCATATAGACATGGTAGCATTTCTCAAATATGTAAAAAGCCACCCCATCTGGAGGGTGGTGAATGGGAGAAGTGGGTATAGTAGGGACACAACATGCTCTAAAGCCTATACTGTGAGCAATTCCTGATGTAGCCTCTCCAGCCTTTCCTTCACAGACACCAGGCAGGAATGATGGAGAGGAATTAAGTTTCCTGGATAAGCGGCCTCTACACTGTTTACCTGCAAGGCGTCAGGCGCTCTAGCTGTAAGAGAACTTGTGTTCCGCTATTCTGCAGGACTTGTGCTCCGTTTTAGTCATCTGTTTAAAATCCAACAATCAACATCAAACCTGTTTGGAGAGGGGTGGGAAGTGGTCAAATTCAGCACATCAGATATGCATTTAAAAAAAAAAAGATGATGACTTGAAGCGTTAAAAGAGTTATTACTAAAATACGAAGGAACTCATATTACTGCTGTAAGTTTACTAGCTGTTTAAGAGACAGCTCAATGTATATTCCTATTAGAGACAAAGAAGAAATTATTTTGTACATTAATACATTTAAGTGAGCTAGGATTAAGCCTTTCACTAACTGGGGTTTACTTTGATTGATTAACAGTACAAGGACAGGTGAGTTCTCACATCGACTAGGATTTTACACAGAAAGGTTTCTAGACAAATCTGTGCATTTTTGTAATGAAGTCTTGCTTATAGCCTAAAAGCACTGAAAGTTCACTTAGGCAAGTTCACTTCACTGAATTGCTGAAGAAATTTCTCACTGATCAAAACTTCTCTAGCCTTTTTTTAAAGGAAGATTCACAAAGGGTTCAATCTGTTGTTTAAAAACTATTAGAAACACTACTCTATGGCTTAGATTGTTTTATAGATCCTAATAATTATTATAAAGGCATTTCATATTATAAATTACAGTATTAGCATGATTATAAACTAGTTGATGTTTATCCTGACCAGAAACTAGTTCTAAGGAGAGGAGGGCTCTAAGTGCTTTTTTTTTTGGGGGGGGGGGGGTTAGAAGGACAGCAACATTGGATTCTTCAACATGTGTACTAAGAGCTTAGAGAAAAGAGTATCTTGATGGATGTGATTTAGATCCTAAGAAATCCTTCTTTGCTGTTGTTACCTCACTTGTTATAAAACAAAAGCAAGTTGACTCCACGTTTCTAGCATTTCCTCCTCAGAATTCCAAGAAGTTAATCACAGATGAGTTTGTCAGATTTTATAAGTGGTTAATGCATTCTTTATTGGACAATGAAGCTTTCTTTATCTAAACCCAGCTGTTTCTATTGGAAGCAAGTAATGTGCAGAGCAAATAGCAGATAGAATATCAGTATGCAGCCTCAGTGTTTAAAGGACTAACAACCCTTATTTGCACACATTCCTTTTTTGGTTCTCTGACAATGATTCACTGAGTTACTTGGGGAGAAACAGACAAATTTCACTGAGCAATAATATTTAGAAATGAGTGTACTGTAGTTCTGATGCAGAAATATTTAAAAAGCATACAGCTAGATTTACTGTAGGGCAAGGATTGGAATAAGAAGTAACAGAAGATAGAATCCAAAGACTCTGAAGATACCAGGCTATCCTTGCTTGAAATATGTCCTGTGCTTTAGCAAGTTGGAGATTCCAGTTACAGAATAGGTTCCAAGGAAGAAGGCACCACTGTTGCTACTCAGCTTTAGAGACAGGACTGCACTGGGAAATTGCCCGATTTGTAAAAGCTTTTACAGCTTTTACAAATTTACTTTTGCATCACAGCCTTATTACTGTACCAAAGTAAAAAGGAATTTTCATCTGTAACAACAATTACTAAATTATTTAGCTCTTAAAGCAAAAGTCTCTTTTTTATAGACAGCTAATGGAAAAGAAAATACTTGGAAGATGAAACTTCTTCAGCATTTTGCAGTACTTAAGTGCTTAAATAACAGTTTGTCAAGAGATCACACACTGATGAAGATATTTATGCTGAACTAGACTACTACAGCAGTCTGTTTAGGCTAGGAGGGCAATTTAATACCATATCTGGAAGCTTTAAGATTATAGTCATGATGGGAGTTTTCCAAATCTCTGGGAGGAAAAAAAAAAGTCATCCATATATGGGAACCATAGGAACAAGATTGGTCTTTTTGTCATGGAAAAAAAAAAGATATTTAAGAAGACTTTGGGAAGCAGATTGAGCCACTGAAACAAGAGTTTAATAGGATTCTGAGCTTACATTTTAAAGGTCAGAACCTTCTTTGGAATGTGTCTGTCTTCTGTTAGGACTTTTGGTTTTCATGCTCATACAGGTCCAGTTCTGGGTTGATCAAAAAAGCCAGGCAGAGCAGGGGAAAAAGGTACATCTCTCTTGATAATTTCAGGAAAAGACACACAGATGTTAAAAATATATTTTTTTAGGGAACAGATTGTAAATACATTTTTTAGTGCAACAGTGACCAGAAATTTTTTTTTTGGACCAGAAATTTTTTAAGCAGCTGATTATGCTGCTGATGACAACATGTATACATCAGTAGAAAGTGAGACTTGAGAGTACTAACGTATGTAGAAATGAATGGTCAGTCATCAGAAGATGGCAGCACTACTCAGCTTGGAAGATGTCCAGTGAGTTTCTCACTTCATGCAACCAGAAGGTGAAAGATACTGAAGCTACATTTTCAGACTACCCTGGTTTATGTGTCATCATTAAAAATTAAATCTCCCCTTCTTTCCAGTTAAGTAGCTACAGTGCCCATTTGTTTGTTTTTCCTTTTCCTAGATTGCTTTCAAGATGTTCAGCATAGAAGCTTCCATATTCACTGATTCTGCTAATAAATGATGAGCCTGTAACTGCTTTCCTGTAAATTAAGACTATCTAGGTTATGAAATGCATCAGGACTTTTTATAAGAGAGGCAGAAAAAAAAAAGTGTTTCCTAGCCTAGGTTCTGTCAGTAGTTGAATGCCAGGAGACTTTTAATAATTGTTTCCTGATATTATTCCTGTAGATCTCATGCAAATCATACAGGCCAGCTATTACTTTCCCCCCGCCTTCTTCTCTAAACTAAGAACTGAGAATGGATCAGGAAAGATCTGGTGAATCTCAGAGATACTGAAGCACAGGACTGGTAGAGCAGAATATCGTGGCTTTGACACAGAACACAATGTATTGAAATGTATGGGTGCAATACACTTTCATATACCCTTCCTCTGCTTTTCAGGCCTCCTTTCAACTTCTGGTTTATGTCTCTTGTAGCTATGTAACAGGACTGTATAATACATCAGTATCAGAATAATGAAAATTCAGTTAAGCAGAATATGATCTGCAACATATGAACTCGAGTTCACATATGTATCGATTTCAAAGACACAGAAGCTCTGTCCTTACTTATGCATTGAAAATAATGCTCCCAAAAATTCAGTTCTTCCTTTATCAAAAAAGTTAAGAACCCTAAACAGTGTAATGAATTAGTAGATACTGTATAAAACTGCAGAATTCTGTAATTCATTTAGGCTCTCAGCAGTGAGTTCTGTATCTTCTGAAGAGAAGAAATAGAAAAGAGAAAGAGAAGACGTGAAGTCAGTGCCATAAAGACACAAGGAAAAAAAACAGTTTTAAGGGACTTATCCATTAACACTATGTGAAAGCCGAGAGTATTGATGATAAACTGCTTGTAGATAATAGTATGCACAGAGTAAGACTTGCGTACCAAAAGTGATGAAGAAAATATTGAAAAGATTTTTTTCCCCTTCAGTACTACTTATTAACCTTCCACTAGTAATATAAGTTTTAGAAGCTCCACCAGAACCACTACTCATTGCTGTTAATCAAAGACATTTGATTAAAAGCAGAGAAACAAGGCAGGGGGAAATCAGGTACTCTCCCTTCAGTCAGGCCTATTTTCTTTCGATCATCTTTTCAGCAGTCACGCAGAGCAGCTGCAGCTTGCATAAGGGCTGTAAAAAGACTTTGTGTTGTAATGATTTTATACCAAGCCAAACTTCACAGGACTGAATTTGGTCTTGCCCTGGCCTCTTGCTTCCTGTTTTGCCCTGGCCTCTTCATATTTAGAGTAATACATTACTATAGCATTAAATCATATGTTCATCTCTGCAGCTTAATTAAGACATGCATCAGTTTTATGGTGGTACAATTAAATACTACTATTGCCAGTAGTATTGCCATCAGTTTTCTAGTCACAAGAAGATTTCTCTACACAGGAAGGCATATTAAATATACAATAAGCTTCACTTTTGGGGGTATGTCACTTTATTTAAATAGTGAGGGAGAACTTACCTACTTTATTTTTCGAAAGAAGATTTGATATTTTGCAGTGTCTTACATATTAGTTATGTGCACACTTCCTCAGACTAACACGTACTTGTACTTTGGATTCACTTTCCATTTCTGATAGTCAGACTGATACAAGAATATGCCTACCAACCATCGCGCTCCTAGGTTTTTTTTTTTTTTTGTACACTGTAGCACATACTTCTGGGACTCACATACAGTTCTCAGCATCATATTTATGTAAACCATACTGTACAAGTCACATTTCTTGTTATCTGGGGAGAACAAATAATCAAGTTTATTAAAATAGATGAAGAACATGGAGGTATAGGAACACATAGCAAGATCAAAACAGAATAAAGATGTTCCCAGGACAGACTCCACTTTCTCAAGGAAGAGAGCTTTGATGGAGCTCTAGTTATACTAATGACAGCAAGAACCTCCACAGGAGTATTTCTACTATCAGTCTTTGCTCAAGAGCTGGCCCTTCTAGCATGAGTCTAGACTTCAAAACCAACTGGCTGTGTTTGGCTGCGCCCAAGAATAGAAACATAAGACCTGATGAAAGGATCCCAAATCAGTATCAGTTTAGGCTAAATAACTGATTTGGATTAGATTTGTTTCAGAATTTCTTTTACAAGATGTTTCTTGTAAACAAGCCATAAGCAATAAGTAAATCACGCTTTCCATGTCCAGCCGCCTCAGATCAATATCCTTGTGCATACGCAACCGGAGAGAGAAACATCTCACACTTTCAATTGCTTGAGAGTAAAGCTGCATTTGTACCATTAAGTTTCTAGCTCCCATTTTTACCAAATGAATTTGGTTGTAGTAGTTTGTCCAGTTCCCCTGCAGTCACATGCATTCATAAGAGAGAAGATAAACTGTTCGCTACGTTGAAAGGTCAAATACCCCATTGCCATCTCAAGGGAATGCGCTGGGACCAGCTGAATTGCTCCAACGTATGAGCAGCCCAGCACATTATTTTAAAATTAAAAGAGTACAAGATCAGCAAACATAAACTACTATAATATTCTAATACAAATTGCTCACGCCAGTTTTCTTTGTTGGAATGGAAAAGAAATCCAATGCAGAGCACAGTAAACCAGTAAGGGGTGCAAAAGGTCAGGCTGCCAAAAGAGACTAGTTATTTGTGAAGGAGACAAGCCTTTTCACAAGCTGACATGGTACGGCAGCCTAATCAAGATTTGAGCTCAGACAGTGCTGTAGCAACTCATACATCAATACAGTTTCCTTACACAGTTGTGTCCTTGTTATAAAAATTTAGAGGAGTCAAGATGATGTGTCTATAAAAATAACAGGTTACCATGACTGTACATGAGAATTTGTGTTATTCAGCCTAAAACATTAGCTTTTTATTTAAGAAGGTTGTGGAGGTCTAAGCTTTTTGATGGCAGATAGCTGAAACTGTGGATAAATTCATTCTCAGTAAAGCGACCACCCCCAATCAAATAAAAGCATGAAGAACAGCATATCAGAAAAAGCTGTGTGTTGACATCAATGTGCAGGATGTCAATTTGATTGATGCATGTGGCTGTAGCAGCAACTATAGTGATTCTGTAAAAGCTAAAAAATAAAATATCAAGTTCAATCAATTCAAGCATCACCTACAAAGCCGGACTTTCACTTATGTTTTCAAACTATTTCAGCCTGCCCAAACATTCTCTTGCAGTTTGAATGATTTCCTCAGTCAATTTGAGTATTTCCTCAATTAAAAAAAAGCAGAAGTATTTATTTGCAATCCTGACAGTTTATACCCTAATGTACAGCTATAGGAAACAAAAAGGGCAACAGCACAGTAGAACCACTGGACTGAAGGAAAAAAAAAATATATATATATATACATATACACACACATATACAGACACACAAATATTCTTACAGCTTTTCCTACATAAGCAAGTTACAAATTCAGTATATCATACAGTTATATCACAAATACCTTTTTTTCTTGAAAGGCTTCACACAAAGTTAGTAAAAAACTTAAAGTACCCTTCATGATAGGCTCAGCATTTTGTCTTTTGGTTGTTCATAAGGTCTGCTTTATAACATCACTAACCAAGGCTAGAGGAATAAGCATAAATTTGAAGTCACAGACCAGGCAACAGGTAAGCAATACAGTTCCTGTATAACAGGGCAGATATGATGACCTTTTTCTAGTCCCTTTGCAATACTGCATTAAGCAGTCCTCCAGTCACTGCTCTTAGCATGAGAGAATTATGCACGTTCAGAACAGAAGTGGATACACGAGTTCAATGAGCCTCAAGTTGTTGTAGTTTAAAATGCGTTGCCATGTGCACTTACTCTAAACTTCCAGACAGTTTGCCTGTCTGTTCCTAGGGATACTTGTGTAAATATATTTTAAGAGCGTGGAAGTAACTCCATTATTTCTTCTATTCCACTTTGCTCTCGATCTAGTACTATACAACTTACTCACTGCATTATTTAGACAAGTGATTGAACCAGGAGAAAAAGAGCAGAGTGATTAGAGCTATAGAAGTAATAGGTCATTATTACTATTATAGTAATAATAGATCATTCACTCTCTTTGGAAATGCAAGTGTGGAGAAGACTTCCGAAATAGTCTGCTTGTCTTTGCCCTTCCCAAGCGTAGTACTCCTGTCAGTCACCACTGGGATATGACAAGTCTGCACCATTTTCCAAGGTGTCCAGCTCCTCAAATCAATACTCAGATCACCAATTCTGAACTCTTAGTAGTTTTGTCTGTGCGTTCTAAGCTGTAAAGCAGCTTCTGCATCTGCTTCTGCGTAGCTGCGGTAGTGTCCATCCACTATTTTAGTTCTGGTCTCTTTTTTCTTCAAGACAGTGTTTACATCAAGACCTACTAAAAAGCCTCTGCAACCAGATATATACAGCACAAGATTATGCAGAACTAGACAGCCAGGTGTCAAAATCAGTTGGATAAAAGTTTCTTCAAACAAAAGAAGAATCATAATTTAAACATGGAATGAAATATTTACAGGTCAGGTTGGGTTGTTGGTTCATATAATAAAACATTCACTTTTCACTTTCAGTGGCCTTAAGAAAAAAGAAAGTATATTGGGGTAGGAGTTTGGGAAGATTAATAAGATTTGAGTGGCCAAACACTGAGACATCAGATTATTCAGTCCTCTCATTTCAAACTCCAAGAGACACTCAAGTGTAAATGCAATCCAGTCTTTTCTCAATAGTTGTAAACACTTTTTTGAAAAAACATGATCCTTTTTAGACTGAGACAGTGGGTCATCTAAATGGTAACAGCCGACAGGTTATCAAGTTCTTCATTTGCTATTTAGCAAGAATATTCTTGGAATACTGACAAGCATTGCCTAGGGATTATTATGAGAAGGTATTAAGAGCAGAGATCTTTCAACACAGAGGAGTGTTTCCAAGCACTGCTGTGTTTAGTGGTCAGCTGATAGCCTTGTTCAGCCACAGCTCTTTCAGAAGTCCAGAAAGCAGTCAGTCGAATACTTGCTTATTCTGTATGCAGGCAGACATTCAGCAGTGATTTATTCAAAACTAGCATACTGGAGAATTACTGAGCTGTTAAAATAGGTGATGCATGTTCTGCTGTCAGATGAGTACTATTTTAAGAGGCTTCCATGGCAGCAAAACTCAAATGGATGCCTGCCATCTTCCCTGCAGAGTCACACCCAATAAGCACTTAATTTACAAAGGATTTGTTCATTTTTCAATAGTCATTTCTTAATCCTACTTAAAAAGTTTGACTCTTGAGGGCAAAAGTGTAGGCCATAACCTCTGCTGCTGCTGCTGGTAGCTTGGGGTCGTGCTCGTTGGAGATACTGGATACTGCAGGCATAGCACAGGACATAAGGACTGTTTATTTCCCAAGATGACATAGTAGGTCAAGTGCAGTTGTTCCTAGTCCACTTCATAACTCAACTAGCTCTGTTGCTCTGCACTCCCCATCTGTTTGGTCTGAAGACACAAAATTTAATTATATTCTGTAAGGCTAATAACAAGTTCTTTCTCTGCAGATATCCCGTAATATTCTTGCCTAGATTAGAAAGATGACTAGCATTTGGGGGGGAGGGAGGGGGGCAAAGGGAAAACATTTACAGAAGAGCATCTGTGCTATTTTTCATCCTTTTATCCAAGAAAGGGGAGAAAATAATAAGATTCATATTTGTGTTGTGTATCCTGTGGATAAGAAGAAGCCAGTGATAACACAATATGCTAGGGTAGCCAAGTAACAAATGTATTCTGGAGCGTTTCTCTCTTCATGAAGATCAGACAGGCTGCTACAACCAAATATACATTTAAAGGAAGTTGGTGCATCTCTACACAACATTCAGTTTAGATGATGCAAGTCAGTCAATGATCTGTGTGACAACTGCCATTTTGTGCAATTACTTGGAAAATCCTAAAATTCAGAATACTACTGGCTGTTATGGCCAAGGCTCCAAGATTAAATGATACACCATTTCCTTATAGCAGGGCTGGATCCTGACCTAGCCTCTCACCATGCAGCCCCAGCATGAAGCACACATGCTTCACCCCAATTTAGCATCCTCTCCTCCAGTTCAGGGCCCCTGCATGTCAAATGGGGAGCCAGTCCAACTCAACGCATCAGGAAGAACAGGAGAGAACCCACATTATTACATGACAAATGCATATGGAGTAGTGGTCAAAGCAGGAAAGCTAGGGTTGTGGACGTCAAACAAGAAGTGACTTGCATGCAGAATACAAAATTTGACAGATCCTCCCCACTCCCTTCCCCACACATGCACATTTTGAAGGCATGATTATCTTTGTTTTTGGAGAAGGCTTCACATGCTTCCTTTTTCCCTTTACCACCTTTAAAAGGCCATTAAAAAAATCCTTCAGCTACAGCCAGCATTGTGAACAGACCTTTGGCCCCATAGACTCTTATTCACCTGCATGGGTTCTTTTACCATTTTCAGTTAGAAGATTAATTTGAAAAGTACAATTTCCTCTCCTTAAGACTGTCCTATCTTCATCTTTGGTTTGAAGACTGGTTAAGATTTTACATATCTGTGTTAATATGATTATCACAAACACAGAAGGGCTCTTTGAAATAGCTTCAGAAAGTAAAACTCAGACTTTGTTAATCACTTTACAAGCCAGCCATCCCCACCTCTGGTGCTAGGCTACAGTCCTTCAGGCAGGGACTGTCTGGAGAGTGCACAGATGAGACATACCAAGAGAAGGAAAGCCATAAGCATCACTTAATCTTAACATCTTTAGCATAACAAATAACAGTATTCAAGCAGATTTGTAACTAAGTGTATTGTATTTTCTTAATTAAAACCAGCTGGAAGTTTGCATAAAATGATATAGGAGGTCCCTACAAAGAGTCTGAGAAATAAGGCCATTTTGGTCTCAACCCTCAAGAGTTTTCTTACTCTTTCCTTAAACATCCTTTTTTTATCCCCTTCCATCCCCTTCTAGTTAGTAAGCAACACCATGTAGCAACAACACTAAGTATTAAAACTTGATTTTGAAAAATATTTAGACTAATACCAATTCCAGGCTTATTCCCTAGGAATCCACAATCACTGGAATAGAAGGATTTTAAGTCCCAATACGATAACTGTTGCACAATTTTGTTTGAACCATCTATACATTAATGCACTGCTGCTCTGTTGTCTTTCTCCCTGCCATTTCCAGTAAATCTATGTCTTGGCTTGCCCTTTGTGCCATTGAAGTATTGTTTCTGAAATCAGATTAGCAAGTGGCTAAGCAAAAAATTGATGTACATACATACAAACAGTGGAACGCTGCATATGAAGGGATCTGAAGATACAAGTATTACTGCAGACTGACAGAACATCCTACATGGCACAGTTAGAGCAGACTATCCACAGTCATTACTCAGTCTTGTTTCCTTTGTCCATTTTTTCTGAATGACAGTATGCCATTAACTGCTGCAGTCTTTGGGACATCAGGAAGTTTCCCTAGCAATCACAAGCATAAAAAGCTTATAGATCTTCCCCTACCAATGTGGCAACTCTTCAGGAGTTCTTTATATATTGCTGAAACTAAAGTAAACATGAATTTTTCAAACACTACCTCAAAGCGAGTATAGCAGGTCTTAAGGCTTTCCAGATGCATTATTTAATACTTCAATGTTAGAAAAATGCATTTCAATTGCACCTATTATAGCCTGTTTCAGAGGTGTTCATTAGGCATTTTAATCAGCAGAACCACAAAAGGTCCTAGGTGCTCCTCCCAACAGTTTTTCTACAAATCTTGAGACATTTGCTTCTTACACAGTAAGAATGTGAATACTTAGACTACAGCCTGATAGTCTAAATTATTATCAAGATATTTTCTAGGAACCATCATGTATACATCCCAAATTAAAAATAAGAACTTGTTATCGTTTACAGCACTAAACTTATTTGCAAACTAACAGGTGGCTATCATTAAGGAAGGAGTAGCCTGTTAGATCTTGCATATATGAATAATAAGAAAGAGTCAGAGGTAGACATCCCTACCTGCTGTTTACCATTAGAGCAATCAAGGCAGAGAAGCAGCTTGAAGAGCTTGAGGATCCTGTTAGGAAAAGTGTTTCTTGCTCTTTCCACAGATTGCAAGGGGGCCGGGCTGGGGGAGGAGGAAAACCCTGGTGATAGGGGAAGAATCCCTAGTTACTGTTTATCTATCTCCGAGGTATTCTAGTTTTTTCATTGTCATCATAGAACTTACAAAATAATGCTTTACTCAATGAGAAATATGAGACCCAACTTAAGATGACACTCAGGCATTTATACATACAGTTTCACCAAGCTGAAAACAGGTAATACAGGCCATTTCAATACCTAAAACTGAATGATTATTTACTGCTTGAGATGTACAGCACTTCCTTTCCTTTCCACCCCCATCCAAAAAGCTACAGCAACAAGAGAGGCTAAAATACAGATTAACTTAGATATTAAGCTCTTTCTTGGAACACTGACAAAATGCCTTAAAGTTTAAAGAACATCAATACTGTGTCAGCGGTAAACAAGACAACCCAGATTAATGGATCCTTGTGCTTGTATTTGGACTTCTAGAAATTGTGAAATTATTATTTTTTTAATTAAAAAGGTAAGCCTTATATAGCAGCTGTTATAAACTAAAGGAAGCTAAATCTTGTCCAAAACCAGAAAAGAAAACCAAAAAACCAAAACTCACTACCCCAAGCATCTTTAAATGAGATTACTAGATTAGATGACAGACATTTAAATGGAGGGAAAACGATTTCTTGGCATTTTTGTGCCATGTGTTTGAGACGTGATCTAGCTTCCTAGCACTCAGCAACAGCAAGTACATATGGCACACACAAAGACATTACATAACTAGTTTTAGCTTAAGTCCATGATCACGCATTGTTTATCAAGTGACTGCATTTCCTTCAGAGTCCTTCAAGGAGTATCCTTGATCCTTTACTATTTAAAAATTCAGCAGAAACTGGGAAGATGACAGTTTTCAGGTACTATAAGGTTTCAGAAAGAGACTAAGACATAAGTATTTAATAATAGGTAATGCATACAGAACAAGTAACACAAGGAAATAGAAGTCTGTATATACCAAAGTGTCAAACCATATCAAAAACAAACACAGACACCAGAAGCCACTGTAGGAAATGGTAATATAGGAGGAGGAAAAAGAGAGAGCGAGAACTTGAGTCATGGCTAATAATCAAATACATGTTAGCTTCCAGTGTAATTTTCTTCCTTTGCTTTCTTTGTCTTTCATCCAGGGATTTATCTTGTCCTTCTGGTCAGAAAGGGAAAGACAGAGAAACAAGAAACAAAAGATTTACACTGCCATATAAGAGGCTGGGTAGCAAGATGATTTTCTTTCTTGGCATGAGTGGTATTGATGTTGGATTACTACAACTCAGTCTGAAATCCAGAGTTGACATGAGAAGAGACAGGAAGCAGTAAAGGACTGAAAGGTACACTATTACCTCTGAGGTTTCAAGAGCTCTCTTTAGGGCAACCCTCTGTTTTCTTTTTGAAGAGTAAATCACAGCCAATAGAATATCTACATAAGACACAAAAGATAAATAAGGAAGTTCTCCATTCCAACAAGAGTCACTCGTAAGAATTTGAGGCTCAAAAGTAAGGTATGCATTTGTAAACACTAAGGCAAGTTAACCATTGGAGTAACTTAAAAAACAGCTGTGACAAATTCACCATCCTAGAAACATTCTAACGATAGAAAGATCTAGCTGTCTATATGCACAGAGATACACCATATATAATACTTCATAGTTCTTGCCAGCTTATTTCAGTGATTAATACTGCATATATTTGTTACTGGGTACAGTCTCAATCCAGCCAGTAATTAGATGCTATGGTGTAATTGGTCTCATTACAACAGACAATGCCAGAAGGTCAAAGGCAAACTAAGTTGCTTGACTGCATTAAAGGGTTAAAAAATTAAGTATTTGATTTCTAAATCAATATTGCTTGTCTACTGCGTCTGAATGAATATATATCCCCAGCCTGCACAGAAAAAAAGGTCTAGTGGTTAGGACACTGTTTGGGGACCCAAGGAGCCTCAGGTGCTTTTAGCAAACTCTAACATTCCTGTATGTTAAGCAGATCACTTTGACCTGTTTTTCATTTTTACTTTAAAATTGAATAGTACATGACCAATTCCCAATAAAGTAGAGAAGATAAAATCTGTAAGGTACTATGAACTGCTCAAATGCTATGTTGATGAAAATTACATTAGCAGGCAGAGAATGAATATTGAGTGCCTGTTAGCATGTGCACTTGGAAAAGGGCAAATGCCTTATCCAACATTTTTTCTAGTTCTTAGCATTCTGAAGTGATCTGCAGATCATTCTTGTTCTTTATAGCCTGTAAAGCATAATGCTTGATGTTCCACTCTTCTCCATGAGCAAAGTAAGCAAAACTTTGCATTTAATAGAAGTCCAAGAGTGGAAGAAGAAAAGATGAAAAACTAGAACTTCCTGTGCTCTTTGGAGCAGAAGTACTCCTAAAGCCAGACCAAATTCCGCAGATCAGTTCCTAAATCCTACCCTATCTCACTGCAGCAGTGCTAAAGGGAAAGTTTGAGAAGCAGGCAACATACAATTTGACTGTATCCTGCTCTATGATTTATTCCATAAGCAGTTCATAAATAACTGGGTAAAGCTGTCTAATGAGATACATTTAGTTGCTGATATTCTTTCAGTTGAGGATTCAATTAAAGTTGTCTTCTCTCTTTTTATTTTGCCATAAATTTAAAAGAAAATATGTGGGGGTGAAGATCACTAATTTCTCTGTAAAGTCCCTGAGGCAATTGACACCAACTTCTTGACTTGACTGTGCCCCATATACTTAACTCCAGTGGGGAGTTTACAGTGATAGCTGTGGAAAGACAATAACAGACTGGGATATAACCATTTCCTGTCACCAAACATGTTGGTTTAAGACACATGGAATAATTTCTGTTCTCTTTATCAAACAGGAAATGCTTGAAGGATGA
Organism: Apteryx mantelli; assembly: GCF_036417845.1. NCBI lineage: Eukaryota > Metazoa > Chordata > Aves > Apterygiformes > Apterygidae > Apteryx > Apteryx mantelli. Next base: position 9,539,318 of record NC_089989.1, on the reverse strand, counting down.
ATACAAGTCCTCTCTGATCTTTTAACATCTGTGACTAGCTGTCATACCTGGCAGAACCTGAAAGCTGTACAGAATACAGAATTACAGAACCCAGATCTTGAGCTCATACACTACAGAGTATGTATTTTCTCCGCCTGTGCACCCCACTGATACCTACCACACCTCTTTTGTTAGAATAACAGACTCTTATGAGTAAAGCTTATGGAAAAAGGAATTTGATCTCTTGTAAGGGAGAACACAAACATTCCAACTTCAACCAGTGATTACTGGAGTAAGAAAGAGATAAAGTTAGCATAAAGTTAACATAAAATAAAGCATTGCACTGTGTTATTTTGACCATATTTGGAATAATAAGGATAAGAAATCCAATACATATCTTTCAGTTTTAGTTGTGTAAATATTGTGAGCAAATAGGTGGAAAGGTCTCAATTTCCTTTCTTATTAAGAGATTTAGCAGAACTTAAACTTAGACAAGCACTATAAGAGAAAAATGGCATAAAATATGTATCACCCTCACAGTTGATTTTCTCATATATCTTAGAGATAGGATTGGTCAACTGATCATATGCTCCAACACTTAAAATATTATTAATGCTTTTTTGGACTCTAGATCAATTCATGAGGTTAGCTGTTGGGAAGCAGAAGATATCAAAAGCATAGAGAATTTCTGGGTAAGGGAATAGCAGTATCTATCCAACTCTGAAAACATGCTTTTCTTTCCCCTAAATTCCTTCACTGTCTTTTCCTTTCTGTCCTTTCCCCTTTCATTACTAATGTTTGAGATATTATGCTTGTGTTAGAAAATGGTAGAAATAACACATTTTACAATTAAGGCCTATGATCTCAACATATAACCTCTACCTTCATGAGCAAACTATTCACATATAGTTGTTTCCCTATGCAGATCAGGTAAGCACAAAGCTACGCGACACTGGTATCTGTATAAATGAAATCTGCCACTCTTTGGTAACACTTGCAAAATAATATGTAGAAATGAATGTCACTAGAATACAAGCCTAACTGGACAAATGTATACATCACGGTGTGTGTTTACTAGGTTGTCCATGTTCTGTACCTCAGTACATGTTAATTTTTTTTAATTGAGCAATGTACATATCAATCTTTATCTCCAATAGACAGTAAAAAGGAAACTAGTACTGAGGGGAAAAATACTGAGAAGAGGGAATACTGAAAAATGGCTTAATAAAGATGAGCTAGGAATCACATTTTTATTGAAATATGGTACATACTCAGATCTATGAATATTCCATATGTACTGTCATTCTGAAGGCTCTATGCATGACATGCTAAACTTCTATGTAAATAAAAATAGCTCATTTATTCAAGATGAACTATGACAAAAAGTTTCTTAGGCATAAAGTAAAAGTTTTGCTACATATCCAGCCTCACCTCCACTTATTTCCAGTTTTATTTCGGGTTTTAATATCCAGTTAAATATCCGCTTTAATGCAGCAAACAGCAATAGTAAGCATGCAGGAGTGAGGTGGCTTGAAATTGGAGGATAGTTCTTGTATATATTTCTTAGATACCCGAACCACTCCTAAGCTAATAATCCTCAGTCTAAATGACCATATATTTATATACATTTGAGAGGTTGCAAGGTGCTTATTAATCCTCAAAAATCCTATTATTTTCCCTGAACTGTTATTGATTTGTATTTGAAATAAAATAGGGTTGCCATCTTTAAATGTTTGAAATCTTCTGTGTAAGCATAAACTGGGTAGAAAGAGATTATTCATTATTTATAATTTGAACTGCTGCCTACAGATGAAAACATAGGCACTGGCTACAATCTTAGGAGTTATTTGAGAATCTCCGTATCAACTAGATGCATATACTGGCTGTAATCTTTTTATTGAATGGAACACCTTGTCATGTGACACTAGTATCAGTAATTCCCTACTGCTGGTGGATAATTAAACCCAACTGCTGTATTCTCAAACTATTAGATATACTTTGCAAATCATCACTGGTTTGTTTAAAAATATCTAATACAAAACATGTTCATTTTATTAACCAACTTTGAACTGGTTTGCCAGTATATAGGTTATGTTATGGTTCCTGATCAGCTATGTATTTAATGATATATAGGAAGTTCAGACAGTAAGGACTGAAATTTCTTCTCCAGATTCCAGGGTCATAATTATGAGGATCCCCATGAGATAACTCTGTAAACCATTTTGGATTGGTTCATGGAAATTGTTCCAGTACTTTTCATAACACAGCTATAACATTTCACATTTTAAATTATCCATTTGTAAAATGTTGTAAATTTTTTTTTTTATTGAAGGAAGTCCTAAAAGGGAAAGTACTAAGCTGAAGCACAGATTAGTTTTATTAGTTTTATTTTAGTACTACAGTGATTGACCATATTTCTTTTCTTTTCCATAGTTCCTGAAATAAAAATCACAAAGACGTCCAACAACATTCCATCCAGGATTGTTAATGAAGAGCGAATTGCCAAGGCCTGGGCATCTTCTCTGATTTTTGCTCTGTGCTCTTGTGCAAAAGATGTCAGAAAACACAACCAAGAACTCAGCTGACCCTCACTCAGCTCCTCTAGGTTTGTTCCTGGGTAGCATTTCACTGATCACTATTGTCATGAATATATTAGTACTATGTGCTGTGAAAACTGAAAAGAAGCTGCAAACAGTAGGCAACCTATACATTGTCAGCCTCTCTATTGCAGATCTTATAGTTGGTGCAGCTGTTATGCCACTGAATATTGTTTATCTTGTAAATCACACGTGGATTCTGGGCCTACCAGCCTGTTTGTTCTGGCTGTCAATGGACTATGTGGCCAGTACTGCATCCATCTTCAGCCTCTTCATATTGTGCATAGACCGTTATCGTTCAGTTCAGCAACCACTGAAATATCTCAAGTATAGAACAAAAATGAGAGCATCGCTAATGATTTTGGGGGCTTGGTTGCTGTCTTTCATGTGGGTCATCCCAATTCTAGGCTGGCATGTTTTTGCTACTAATGGGGAAAGGACAATGAAGGAAAACAAGTGTGAAACTGAATTCTCTGAAGTCACCTGGTTTAAATTGTTGACAGCCATCATCAATTTCTACATGCCTTCTATCATCATGCTATGGCTTTACTTTAAAATATTCAGGACTGTCCGAAAACATTGTCAACACCGAGAGCTCATCGATGGATCATTTCGGTCTTTCTCAGAAAATAAAAGCATACATCATAGTAAGACAAAGGATGAGCAAAAGACTTGCCCCCAAAAGCAAATCTTAGATGAGAACACCCTTCCCAAAGACCAACACAACTCCCCTCAGTTGAAAAATATGGAGGCAAAGCTTCATTTAGGCAATACCAACAAGTCTTCAAAGGCTTTTGTTAGCAAGAGTAACAACAAAGTTTTGAAATGGAGCTGTTTCCCTCTCACCACTGCCCAGTCTAAGCCAGGCCTGGATAAAGCAGGAAAGAAGTATGCGTGTGTTACAGAGGGGAATCAGAATGAAGAGGAGCCATGCTCACAGGACAGTGACTTAAGCAATGCATCAATCGACGAGAATTCTGCAGAGGAAGTTTCCTGTAGAAAGGACTCTAATCCTAACCCTGAAGGAGCCTGCAGCCCTCAGGGAAAGACTGAGGACAAGGATTTCACAGGACTTACTTACCTGAAGAAAACATGGCGAAGACTGCATAGCCATTCCAAAAGGCACATTCAAGAACTGCATGTGAACAGGGAGAGGAAAGCAGCTAGGCAGTTAGGGGTCATAATGGCAGCCTTTATTTTGTGTTGGATTCCCTATTTTATATTATATATGGTAATAGCTTTCCGTAGTCGTGAACAATTTTCCAAATTACACATGTTCACTATATGGCTTGGCTATGTGAACTCCACTTTAAATCCATTCCTCTATCCTCTTTGTAATGAGAATTTCAAGAAGACATTCAAAAAGATCCTTCACATTCACTGATAGTTTATCTTTGGACTGATTTTTTGAGCAAAAAAAGAGTTCGTAAGTTCAACCAAACAAAATATTCTAGTTTCAAAAGCAAACACCATGGGTAAAGTAGGTGGCTTTGGAAAAATGTAATTTATAAACAAGTGTTGGTAAAAGTAGAAAACATGCATATAATAGATTTAGCATGTTTGAAGAGGAACTATTTCAGATCAGGAATACTTAAAACTTGAGGTCAATCTCAGAACTGTTGCACTGTTGTACACACTTTACAGCTTGAGATTACCTCTTTCATCATGTAGAACAAAAACTGAAAATACAAATAGAGATCTTCAGTGATTATAAAATATTCAACTGTGGAAAAGGAAGAAATAGAATATGGTTTCTGTGACTGGCTAAATAATTATGTTTTTCTTTTTCAACTTACTGCTTTAAACATGGGAACACATTGCTTGTGAAGAGAGATCTCTTGCAAAAGGAGATATGTGGCATAGACAAAAAAATAAGCTTCAACTGTTTGAGACAATCTACCCTATTTATTTATAACTTCCTCCAAATCATACACTTTTTTGAAATGTCAAGTCAGATTGTAATATACCTCTTTGATATCATGTTTCCTTTATTTTCACCAGTACCTGTTAACTTCAATGAAAAACAAGAGAATTTTTATGTCCTGGATATTTTACTAAGACTTCCCAAACTCAACATACTATCACTGTCTATTCAAGAAGGGTATGCTGTTGTTACTAAACTTGTCGTATGTAGTAGGTTATGGACAACATATTTTTTTTTTCTTCCTACAAGTAGATAAATAATTAAGCATGCAGTCACAAACAAATTCATCCTTACAATAGGCACACTCTTCTTACTATAACAAGGCAAACTCATCAGCAGCAACTAAAGCTTGCAAAACAGGAAATAAAATATATGAAGTATGTTTACCTTTTCTATATTTATATTTAATTGCATTTTATAAATCATGATGTAAATGCTGTTACATATTTCAGGAGTCACATAGAATCACAGAATAGTTTAGGTTGGAAGGGACCTCAGGAAGTCATCTAGTACAACCTACTGCTCAAAGCAGGGTTAACTGACATTAGATCAGGTTGCTCAGGGCCTTGTCCACAAATTGAATAACACATATCTGCAGAGAGCTTCACCTGGAAAACGTGGAAGGCAACCTTGACCGAGAGGTTTGCAGCAAAGGTTGATGCTACTAATTTTGAGAATTCACTTGCTCAGCCATTAGTTTAACTGTTTCTAAGGACAAACAATACTACTCAAAAGTAGACATGCTCTGTCATACAATAGGAATCAATCACCACTCTATAAGTGCAGTTAGGTCGCAACCAAAGGAAAAAAACATAGTTCTTTAGCAAGAGAGTACCTCGTGGCATATGTCAAATGGGCTAACTCATCAGCACGCTTACAAGTTACCAGTACAATTACACCAAAATTAAAGGCATACACTGATTGAGGAGGGGGAAGGAAAATTGAGGCAGAACAGGTATCTGGCCCCGTATTAGCTGAATATCTCAACACCAGGTTGTGGCACAACAGCAAAGCATTCCTGTTCTTCTGTGATGGAACTAAGTGAAAGAAACATTTTGAGCAGACACGGTGAAGTTTCTGGCCTTTGGGGAAACTGCTATGGCTGTGCCTTTATGGTGTTAGTTTTAAAAAGAAACACCAGGACCAGAAAACGTCAAGAGCCAAAGTCACATATGTATATAATGGTGAGTTTATGTAAGCTTTTCCATATGTTTGTATGTATGGAAAGATTAGTGAGACATTTTCAAGGTTCAGTGTAAAAATAATGTCCTCCCACTGCCATTCTGTCATGTTGATGAATTTACCACTTCCAGAATGAAGTGTATCCTTGTTTCTGAAACTGCTCAGTTAGCTTAACAACAAAGATCTGTTGGAACTGAAACCCCTTTAACTGAGTACTGTCAAGAGTTTGGTGGGATAAGTTGAAAAGATGTTCTGTGTAATATATTACATCAGAAAGAAAAAACAGTCATTTAATATTTGGAGGAGAAATTCTGAATTCTGTGTTCTTACTTAATGATCTTGAGCTACTTAGAGTCTCTCTGTCCCACATGTGCCTCTTTTGTAGTGACTATGACATGATGTGACACTTAGGATAAGGTTTGCATGATGCTCATAAATTTTGGATATAATATGCTAAGTAAATTTTGGATATAATGTGCAAAGTACTATTATCCTCTGTCAGTTTTCCATCTCTGAATTAAACATCTGAATGTCACTTGCTGTATTTAAAGAATTCAATATTAAATGAAGCCTTAGTATCTTTGCATTTTAATAAATGGATACTTCGATGTTTGGAAAATATGTGGTACAGGAATAAAGTTAAATTCAGTCTATTTGAATGTATCAGAGTTCAGAGATTACTTGATTGTGGTCTGAAGTCGTACACAGGAATAACTGCAATTAGGGAACTCTAATCTAGAAAACATATGGCAAAATACACAGACTATGGAGGCAGCAAAATTCATTCAGGGATTAAAACTACTTTTTCACAGCAGGAGCAGCATCTGCACAAGCAGCAAAATACACCTTCTGTTGGAACCTTTTGACTACAATGCAGCATCTTTTGAAACATATGCTCTAATCCAAGAGCCTCTCACAGGCAATTGCTCAGATTCACAGCTGTTCTGCTCTTTCCATTGTGATACACAGGAGTAATTCTAGCCAAAAGGGATTGTAATTTAGGTGGGTCCTGGCCCTGAGGAAATAAAAAAGCAGCATACTAATTCAGCCATAGTTACCAGTTTACACTGTTTAAGCATGCTTGTCTAGGGGCTACTATAAGTTATCAAGAGTTCTATCCTCTCGATTATGACAGTTGCCTTTTCAGACTTTAAAAAATATTAATATATGAAACAGCAATAAAAAAAATCACTGGAAATTGGTTTAAAAGTGATTAATATCATTACAAAGAATACATCCAGTATGACTGAAGACCATTTTAACACAGAACAGCTAAACCTAGGCAAATAAAGCTGCCTGAACTTTTCCTACCTTCATTTTTATCCATAATCTCAGTGTAACTGTGGCAATAATAAAGACAGGGGAAGTTGTCATAGTAAGTTCCTCTGATGCGATACATACAGGTGATAATAAAATGGGAAAATGGGATACTGCCTATTTTAAACTTCCAATTAGCAAGGTATGTAACAGGCTTTACTGGTATGTTTTACTGGAGTAGGCATTCCAAATGGCTCTGGATGTAAGTGAAGCAGAGAAAGGTAAATTAGGGTCAAGAACGGAGAAGCCTACTACAATGTGGGGCCGAGCCTCAAGAAAATATTCAAGGTGTGGTTTCCTGTAAAATATCTTCAATGTTTTCTAGTTAATAAACGAGGTCAAAGGTCTCACAACTTCAAAAGAACAAAAGAGATTTCTTGGAATATGTTACTTCGTTTAAGGTGTGGTGAAAACAACCAACCTCACTTGTAAGAGGCAGAAAAATATATTCTTACAATTTTTTGTATGTCAGTGGTGACATCTAGTGGCTAATGAGATGAATTCTGGACTTCTACATCAAATACTGTGTATCATACAAGTCACCCACAAAAGAGGGGTGCAATTAGCAAATGGGTGCAATCTATTACATGTTTCTTTTTCCATATTATTTTTAGGAAACACTGCACTCTAATAAAGGAAACATTAGTGTTGGAGCACATTAGATTTGCTGCTGAAGCATATCTTCTGGCTTAATTCCATCATCCAAAAAGACTCCCTTACATGCTCTCTGAGACTTTCTGATGCAAACTATAGTGCAGTAAATAAAAATGACTAGGAGATTCACTTTAAAAGTGTATTGCTTCCCACTGAAGAGATGTACATTTTTATATGGTAATGATAAAAACTTAAATTAAATTCTGTATTCCTTCTTATAATTTTCCTTTATCTACCACGATATCTTATATTTAAACTCCGATGTGTTTCAACTCAAAACAGGCCTTAAATGGAATATGCAGCATCCGTTACTATACATCAACACTGTGCAGTTAAAATTAATGCCTTGAGTAAAATCAAATGCCATAGTTTTGATCAGGACTGAGTCTTATAAAGAGCAAAAGATGTTCAAAGAATTGACTTTTCTTCAGATGTATGCTAAATTCTGGACAAGATGGACAGAGGTCAAAGGACAAAAGCAGTAATTGCAATCTGATCATATAACATATTATGTCATAGTTATGTCACCTGTTATCATGGAGTCACAGAATCATGTAGGTTATAAGGGATCTCCAGAGGTCATCTAGTCTAACCTTCTGCTCAAAGCAGTTTGGGCTAGAGCAGGTTGCTCACAGACCCGTCCAGGTGAATTCTGAGTAACTCCCAGGATGGGGATTCTACAGCCCCTTGGGGCCCCTGTTCTAGTGTTTTACAATTCATATGGTAATTTCCTCAGCCCCAATATACTGAGTTGGAATTTCCTATGTTTCAGCTTGTCCCTTGTCTCTTGGCCTTTCACTGCACACATCTGGGAAGTGGCTGGCTCTGTCTTCTCTTTATTCATAGGCATAGTTAATTACCATTGTCAGGGCCCTGAGTGCCGTAATAGGCCCTAGTGGCCCTGATCAGTCTCACCTAGGGCCCTACCCACCCACACCCCTGACCATGGGCCCAGAAGCTCTATTTAGGCTCAGGCCTGGTCCTTCAGGTCCTGGTCTGAGGTATGTTTTAAGAGTACTAGTCTGCAGCTCAGCCTTGATGATCCAGGCCCTGACCCCACGAACTGACTTCCCAGCTTGCACTTGCCTTGTCCCCATAGACCTGCCCTGTGATCACTGGGCTGCGTCTGACCCTGGTTACTGTCACTGGACCTGATCCTGGCTCTGACTTGCAGATTGACTTCGCAGCTTGACCTCAGACCTGCCTTACCAGCAGGAACTTGCCTGATGATTTGGACTCTTGGTTGCACCTGCCTACTATCTCTGGGTCTGCTCTGCTTACCTCGCCTGGGTAGCTGGGCCCCTGCTGGTGAGGCCTTTGGCCTGCTGGCCAGGTTACAGCTCATGGCTCCTTGTCCATTAGGGAGCAGCCAGCTCTCACTGCCCCCTGACACCCATTAAGTAGTTGTACTCAGACATACAAGAAGAAATATTTTTTTGGTAGTGAGCTCTCTTTGCTCCTGATAAAAGAAAGGCTAACTTTCTAATATTAATTCTAGCTCAACAAAAGTAAAACACCTGCATTGCACAATCCATGCTACTGCCTAACAGCTGCAGGAGTCCTGCAAGAATTGTCAGTGATCTGTCAGTCCAGCCCTCTCTTTGTAAAGTACAAAAATACAAAGTGGGTGATGTATGGTTCAAAATAACATCAATGGGAAATGATGTTTTGATTCGTAATTCCTCTTAACTTTAAGGGAATTTGTGTTGGGTAGAAGTTTTTCTCACCTTCAATTCCAGGATCATTTTCCCTTGTTGCAATATTTTGCTTGGGGAAACTGGAAGTCTAACCTACTAAAATATGTGCCAAAAACACCCAAAAGATCTCTTCCTTGTTTTTAGAGAACCTGTCTTTTAGCTGATTTATTATTTTCAAATATTTATTACAGACTGCTGTTTGTTTATAGAAAGATCTCACAAGGTAAACTATACCTGCGACAATCAATCAACTCCAGTATGAATCTCAGATTAGCCTTGGTTTGTTATAGCCACTTTCCTGTAGATTCCATGCATAGAGAGAACTGTGACTGACACGGTCTCTTTCTCTTACATTATAAGACTCTTCACTGGGGGATGCTCATCTATATAGCAGCAGTTTCATGTGTAAATCTCAACTTGATTTCCCAGGTCAGCTAGCCTGTATAAAAATGATAGTCCAAGAAAACAAGCCTACCAGATACATCTCCCATTTCCCCAAAACTACACTGCTGTGCAGAAACTTGATTCCTAGGGGCTGATTTCTTTTCAGGTGTGAAATAAATAATTGAGATAATATGGGGATGTGGGCTCACTGAATAATGTCCCCTCTGCTGTGTATTGGTATTATTTCTAATGACCTATGTTACATGCTGACAGTTTTTTATACAGTATGTTATGAAACTGAAACTCTGCAAACACTAACAATCTAAGCAAGATTAAAGTACATATTATGGAGACTAGGTGACTTCAATCAAGCTATTTTGGTGGGATGCCATCAATGTTTCCTTTATATTTCATGTAAAAAAAAGAATACAAAGACCAACAAGTATTCTATCAGACTGAGATACAAGAAAAACTTTCTCCTTTCCAGCCATGGGAAAATGGACTAGAGCACCAAGTTATGATGTGTCCAACAGAATAAAAGCGTTACCAATATTGATAAAGTGAGTGGTATGTGGAATAAGAAAGTGTAGAATTTTACAGATGTAATGCAGCTAGATTCAAGGTACAGTATTTATAGCAACCTTCACAAAGTTCATTACAATTTGTTATATTTGTGAGATTCCTAGAAGGTCTACTTTGCCCATACTCCACAGCAAGATCCTCTATCCAAATATCAGGACTAAACTAGCATAACTAGCAGCACTGCAAATTTTCCTTTGACACTGCCTGAACAATTGTCTTTAAAGTCAAGGTCAGACAACAACAATTGCTGTCTAAGGTCAGCTGACCTTAGTTGACCAAATAAGCATGTATCCATGCTTATTTGACTTGTGGCTTTTCCTCTGAGGCTTACTTCCAGTTTTGTTGGCAGCTTCTGTAATATGGATGTTACTGCAGTATTGCATGTTCCAAAATAGGAGGCCACTCTGGCAAATTTAGTTTCTCTATGTAAATTTAATAAAATATGTAAAGAGATACTGCTTGTTTTGTTTCTGCATCCTAGCTCTATAAAAATCAACCATGGGGTCATTGAAAAAATTAGGTTGGAAGGGACCTCTGGAAGCCATTTAGTCCAACCTCCTGCTCAAAGCAGGGCTAACATGAAAGTTAGATCATGTTGCTCAGAGGCCTGTGCAGTCAAGTCTCCAACAGTGGAGATTGCGGAGTCTCTCAGGCAGCCTGTTCCAGTATTTCACCAGTCTCATTTTGAAAATTTTTCCCTCTATACTCATATGTAACTTTCCCTTTTGCAACATATGCCCCTGCCTCTCCTCTTCTGTTCTGCATCTCTAAGAATTTGTCTCTGTCTTCTCCAGAACCCCACCTGAGGTTACGTAAGACAGCAATTAAATCCCCTTTAGCCTTCTTTCCTCCAGGCTAAGCAACCCCAGCCCTCCCAGCCTCTCATATCATATGCTCCAGCCCCCTAACCATTATAGTGACCCTCTACTGTACTCCTCCCAGTTTGTGATCTCTCTCTTGTACTGCAGCAGGGAGAACCGGACACATGACTCCAGATGTGGTCTCAGGACTGCTGAGTGCAGGGGAACGCTGCCTGCTCCCCACCCCCCCACCCCAACCCTGGCCACGCTTTCACTAGCACCGCGGCAGTCAGCCCTCATCCTCACAGAGGGACGCTGCTCACTCACGTCCAACGGGCCTCCTTGGCAAAGCTGCTGCCTGGCAAGCGAGTCCCCGGCACAAACTGATGTGTGGGCGATGTATGGAGTCAGTCTGTCCCAGGCGCAGGACTTCGTATTCGCCTGTGTTGAACTTCACAAGGCTCCTATCAGCTCACTCCTCCAGGATGCTGAGATGCCCCACAGCAGTCCTGCCCTCCAGCGCACCAACTGCTGCCCCCGGTTTGGGGTTGTCCAGGAGCCTGAGCTCATGAGCCATGAGCTCTGACAGCTATCATGGAAGGCAACTGTAAAGATTTCGGGGATGATGCTCATGTTACGTTAGGGATCAAGCAATTATAAAAACATTGGTGACAACTGTAGTACTAAATATCAGTCACCACAACCAGGTTGATGATCTTTGTAGATGTAAAAACTATAAAATCTCCCACACCTTGCATTTTATGTGATCATCTTCAGTATTTTAGCTTATGAAATATGGTTAATAAACTCTGTGAATACTTTATTAGGACATCAGCACCATTTGCTTTTGTTCAGCCCCATGCATCTTGTGTAGATTCATGCAGCAAGATAAGAGGAAAAGGCATTTTATAGACATCGCTTCACTTTTCATTGGTGTCATGAGCTGTCAGACTGAAGTACTTTAGACTTGTCTATTCATACAGTCGTTGCAGCAAATGCAACCAACAGGGCGTAGGAACGGAGAGCAGCAGCTTACACGTGACTCCAGGAGGCAAGGACGGATGGGACGGATGGAGCCAGGCCCCTGGAGGTAGTGCGGGCGCCGAAGCTTCTGCTAAGGTGGGCGCCTGTGTAACGCGCGCACACCTCCCCGCCCCGACACCCGGCGGGCGCCAGACCGGCCCGGCCCGGCCCGAACCGCCCGTGAGCGGCCCCAACCGCCGCCGCGAAGCGCCGACCCGCAGCGCGTGCGCAACGGCCTCTCCACTGCCGCGGCCTCGCGCGGCCTCGAGCGGGGGGGGGGGGGGGGGAGGGGGGCTCGGTCACGTGACCAGAGCATCGCCGTCGCCGTGGAGTTAGCGCTCCCCCTGCCGCCCGGCGGATGACGTCACCCCGCGGGGCCGCCAGGCAATGCCGGAAGTAAACCGCGGCGGAGCGGGTGAGCGGCCGTGCGCGCGCGGGGGCCGTTGGCGACCCGGCCGGAGCCCGGCTCGCTCGCTCCGTCCCTCTCGCTCCTTGCGCGGCCCCAAACGGCCGCTGTCTTCGGGCTCCCGATGTCGGCTCCCCCCCCCCCCGCCCCCTTCTCGAGGGCGGTGTGTCGCGGTGCTCCCGGGCCCCCGGCGGCCGCCCCGGCCCGTTGCGAGAGCCGCCGCCTCTGGGGCGCCGGGCCCCGAGCCGGGTGCGGAGCGAGGCGGCCGGCGGCCCCCGGGGCGCGGCGGGGCTGCCGGGGCTCCGCTGCGGCGGGCAGGGCGGTGCGCGGCGACGGCGCCGAGGTAGCGGCGCAGGCGGCGGAGCGGCGGTGCCGGCCGGGCGCCTCGCCAGGGTGGGACACCCGCAGGGGTCGCTTCTTCGTGGCTTTTTTTAATTTTCTGGTATCCAGCTGTCTCAGGAGTGACTATTCCCCTCTACTTAGCAGTCGTGAGACCGCATCTGGAGTCAGGTATCTAGTTCCCCCCCACCCCGGTACAAGAGAGAGGTCATAAACTGGAGAGGGTCCAACAGAGGGTCACAAAAAATGAGGCCTTCCTGTGTTGACTGTGTTAATAGAAATAGTGAAGACTTTCCTTGCCCCCGAAATAGGCTTGATAGTGCACATCAGATGAGCTTAGTGTTCTGCCAGCCAACAAGCTGCTATTCTGAAAATGTACTTCATGTAGTGCTCAGGAAACTCTAATTTCCTCGACTGGCTATGGAGAGGTCTTCAAAATACTCTTGACTCTGTGGTCCAGAGTTGAGTTTTGTAGAAAATTAATTTTTACAGGTTTTAGGGGGTTATGTTAATTTGGTTTAAAATTTGTTCAAACTTCATGATAAGTTTTGAAGGCCCTTTAATCCATTGTGAAAGTATGATTACCAATTAATTATGTCTGTCAAGGAGAAGACAAGCATTATTAAAAGGCCTTGTGTGTTGTTCATTTCTATTAATTATAGCTTAATATCTTCCTCCATTTAGATTAGTTTTATATGCCTGCGTATTTAAGAGTAAGTGCTATAACTTAGATAGGTAATAGTGCGTTCTTATTTCTGATTATCCTTGCTGATTATGCTTGTTAAAATTCCTTACTGTAATTCCTTACTTAGGAAAATGTCCAATCCAAAGCATACTGGTAAATTCTTTAACTTCAAGCACACTTTTTCAAGTGGGCTTTTCAAAACTTGAGTTTTGTTCTGTATTTAAAAATTGTAATGCCTTTTTTTTTTCTTCGTTCTTCTAGTGACTGTTATTACTATTAGAGACTGTACATTAATATCTGTATGCAAGTTCTATGAAATATATATATTTCATCTTATTTTTCAGTATGCTTGTGTTTGCTGCACAGATTTATCTTGGCTTATAGATCTTGCATTAAGAAAGCATGTAGGTGAATATTTACATTAAAATACTTTGAAGGAAGTTTTCAGTGTAGTCAATACACCAGAAATGATTGTCTCTGTTACTCTGTTTGTATCTGCATAGTACAGTGAGGCCTTCTGTTTGTTCCTTCAGTTTTATCATAATTTGTGTACAGTAATGATGAAAACAAGTAGAGCGTTAAAAGTCCATCCCAACTGGATGTGTTTAGGCTGGTGTTTTCAGTATATAGTATTCAGGTAGCACTAGTTACAGTCAAGTGGCTTCTTGGTCATTTGAAACATTTGACAATATGCTTTAGTTGTTTGGTATGTCGTGTACTTATTTAGAAAAAAATAAAAAATGAAATCAAGCCTTTACCTATTGCAAAGGTTGAAAAAGGACGTCAATGGTTAACTCTCCTGGATGTAGGAGAAGCTTTTGTTACCTACCACATAGTTTTTACACAGGTGAAATGTTTAACTTAAAATTCAGAATGAGTAAACCTCTCGTTACACACACAGCCTCTTGCCTGTGTGTCAAGAAAAGCAATCACTTTACCTTTTGTGATTTTTTTTAACTTTTTTTTTTTTAACTAGTACCTTCCTAAACTTACTTCTAAAACAGAGAAATGAAAAATTTTCATAGATTAGGATTGAGTAGGCAGGTGTTAAACCTCTGAATAAAAGTTTCCTTATGGAAGTCTTGACATGAAGTGCTATGTAATATGACTCCATTATTGCTAATGCTTATATGACACAATTGTTTGCATGTTTTATGATGAGCCTTCTTTGGCATTTAGTTGCAAAAAAATTTCTGTAAGGCCCAAGACCTAGCAGAAAAAGTTAAATGTTTGCTAATTTATGTGACTATTTCTACATGTTACATACTGAAAAAGAGCTTTATAAAAATGTTAAGAAAATTCCATGTAGTTAGCTCTGCTGTTGATAGTTCTAATGCTTTCAAGAAACTCACTGATTTTTCATGTTAATAAAATGTGATGCGAGAGGCTTTTCAAATAAAACAACAGTTCACACTACCATAAATTCCTGCTGCTGCTAAAAATTAAATAAAAAAAGGAGTGAAATGAAATGGCATACTTGCAGTAGGCCAGTTAAAGCAAGACATTATGACACAACTGAAGTCATACACGTTTTTCCATCAAAAATAAGGAAAACATCAAATTTGTACCAAAAAAAACACACTTCACAGTTTACTAGCAAGTAAGGAAACCATTTACACTTGAAAAAGGAGATGGGCTGTATAAACTGAACTTAGAAAGAATAGCATGGCTAACCTGAAAGTCTGTTGGAGAAAGTACCATGTAAGGAAGAGCATAACTGTTTTTTTTAAACTTTGTTTTGACATGTTAGAGAAATTTTTTCAGAGAAGAGCTGGCTCTTTGGCAGTTATTAAGAGATTAGAAACACCTCTCCCTTCCCCACCACCACAACAGAAAAGAATGAACAACAAAAACCATGAAATCTTGCAGAAGCTATGGTACAGCAAAGCTGTAGTGCATCTATCGAAATTGATGCTGGGTTATACAGCTATTCTAGGAATCTTATTTTGATTTTTCAGTATGTAAAATCATACCGTTGAGCCGCGTGTAAAAATCACAGGGATCTTGTGAAAGGTCAGTGACAAAACACAATCTTATGCTGTGCAAACTAAAAAAATTAGTCTTCAAAAATCATTTAATTGAAGGATTCATTTCAAGATTGTTTGAGTTCAAATGGTTTATTTGATAAACAATTTGAATAAAACCTGAAAGATAGTTTTTGACCTACCTTCTGGAGTTAGAAAAGTTACTAGCTGGGTAAAAGGATGTGTTGCCATGAACAGATATGAGTGTATGCTCACATCTTTGTGAGGAGTTTTAAAATTAATTTTTTAGAGTCTTATCTTTTAATATGAAATGCATCTTTGTTTTGCCATGTATATGCGTAATTAGCTAGATAGGCAAAGATGAACGTGTAATATGAGGACCTTCCTTCCCCTGAGCTGTATATTGAAATACTCTGTCGTGTTCTTTCAGATGTCATGGGCTATGTCTCTGAAGCTTGCATCTTAATGTATGTAGGTGTCAGCATGAAGAGGGATACCAGCAGTAAGAAAAGGAAATTCTTGAGGGACTTAATATTTTTATCTGATGAGTTTTCAGGCAAATAAGCAGTTGGGCTGAATTACCTCACAGTCGCATGAATGCTGATGCTAACACAAGAGAGGAGAGATATACACCTAGTTGAAATAGGTATAGGCAGCCCAGTTTAGATGTTATATCCCTCATTCTGGGGTAGAATCTAAAATTCTGAAGTTTGTAATTGCTGTGAAATGAAGACTGGGTGCTTACAGGAATACTGTTCAGCCAGTATTGAATAGGGACTGAGGTTGTAAGAAATAAATGTTGCCCATATACAAAGACTTTCCTTCTTTTAGGAGGAGAAAATCTGTAAGAAAATCTAGACTTATATTGACTTCCTAATGGCTACTGCAATTGTTAGGGAAGTTCTGTGTTCTGTTTCCAGCTTTGCCATTCACTGGCTGCTAGGTTTTGTTTTTAGTTTCCCTTCACTAGCTTTTCATGTTAATCTGTAACTGCTTTGTGACAGTGTCTGACTTTCACCACAGGCTGAGTGGTAGAGAGGACCTAGTTAAATGAAATATGCTATTAGTTTGAATTTTAAATGCCATCAGAATTTAAATAGTACTAATAGATTTTTAATCTGAAACCTAGATACTGGAAGGAGTGCAGATACAGGGCTCAGTATTTTGTTATTTTTGTCTATGGTAGCACAGTACAAGAAGTACCTTAGAATTACACAGTTCAGATGTAATATCCTAAGAAATAGGAGAAATCATGGACTGTCTGTCAGGAAATCAGAAGCTTCTGGGTAGCTTTGCGAAATAGCATATATACTTGCTTTCTGTCATTTTATATACCAGAAATTGGAGGGGCTTGATCATCAAAGGTTCTTTCAATCCAAATAAATTTTTAAAACTTGTAGTTATGTAGACATTTAAGGGAATAAGGCTTTCTACACTTCAGCACAACAAAATGTAATAAAAAGGAGTGTTGAGTAGTCATGAGTAATATGGTCAACTGAACATCGGCTGTACCTGCTTTTATAGAATTCTATTTGTTTGTTTAACAGTAATCATTGAATAAAATCATGGCAACTGCCAGTAATGAGGCACACCATCCTCTAGATCCTGGAATCTCTAAGCTGCAGTTTGCTCCCTTCAGTAGTGCCTTAGATGCAGGATTCTGGCATGAACTAACCCAGAAGAAACTCAATGAGTACCGATTGGATGAGACTCCAAAGGTTATCAAGGGATACTACTATAATGGTAGGTAGAAACTGAACATCTTTCTTAGTAGTTTAGATTTCTCTTGTTATTCCTTTAAGAATTTGTATAACATTTGAAGTATTTTGCTGAAACATTACTGGGATTAGAAAACACTAATGGATGAACTGTGAATTCTGGTGTGTCTGTGGGTAATTTATAACTTGTATTAAAAAAAAGAAAAAGAAAGAAAGAAAAAAAGAAAATTAAGCTGTGCTTTGCTATTTGAAGGACATGTGTTTCTGCTTTTTGTCCAGGTGATCCTTTGGGTTTGCCAGCTCGCTTGACATTGGAGTTTAGTGCTTTTGATATGTAAGTACCTAATGTGGTTTATCTTAATTCATATGTGAAGACACTTTCCATGGATAGTAGTAATGCTTTGACGTGTAATATTACTTGGACACATGTTACAAAAAATAAGTATATGTGTTTATGGGCTTTATAACAGTGGAGAGGCTGCTCTGAATCACAAACATTAAATTAACACCCAGTTTCTGAAGTAGTATATTCATCTAGAGGGCTGAGTTTAAAATATTCTGGTGGGAAGTCTCAAATACACTCATTCTGTTTGTGTATTTGTTTATATAAAATAATATTTTCTTTCCATTTTATAGGCCCTTCTGTGAGTAAGGGAGGATATTTTCAGTCATCTGACTTCTGGTGAAATTCTTCCTTAGATCTTTATTTACTGAAGATTCATAGTTAGAATTAGGAGCTCAAAATAGTTTTTACAATCCTTAGTTTTTACGTGACAATGACTTCCAAAGTAGTTAGCCTTTATGACTGAAATTTTGTATTTTAGCTTTTACCTCCAAAGCCAAAGATCAAGAAAAGCTGTTCGGTATACACACCAAAAAAGAGATGTGAGAGGAGGAGTGTTTTTTCCACATGGTTTTCAATTCCAGCAAATACTTGAGTTAATATAATTAAAATAGAAATAAAAAAGACTTCTTCATAGTCAGGGTCTTGTTTGCTTTAAGTTGGTGGATTACAAAGCTATAAGTCATAGAAGTGACCTGCTCTGTCTTGCCTGGATATCTCCATTGGATGTCAGGAGCTTAGCGAGGCTTTGTGTATTTTGAGATAATTTCATAGGACTTACTCTTCTAGTAATTTTTATGTAAGAACTTGTAAGTATGGTACTGAAAGTATATACAGCAAAGTGCAATCGGAAGAAGGCTGTGGTATTGGTTACAGGAATTTCGGGTTAGTGAAAAATGGGTGATAACATCATATTTGTTCTCTCAAATGTTATGACAAAAATAAAATAATGAAGGTCCATTTATGTAATATATAATAATCCTTCTGCTGTAGGAGTTTTCTGTACTCTGTTACTCTGGAAGTCAATTTAGATGATGATGAAGTTTCCTTTTAGCCTTAAAAATCTCTGGAAACTATACATCACCTATATTTGCAATGTAATTTTAAACTTTGCTGGATTTGCCCTTTAGCAGCAGTCAGAAGCATCAGTTTAAGAGAATGATCTTACGAGAGTCAATGAAACCACTCAGATCTATAAAATTAAGGGAGTACTGTAGTTTTTGACCTAATTTACATTGAAAAAGGAGAAAAAGACATACTATTATCTATAAACAGCAGTGTCTCCAGCTGATGATAAGATATAAAAGCCATTCAATCTTCTGACAGGTTTAGTCTTGCTTTGAAATGCCTTTTTAAATATAAAATTTTAATTGAGTAACTCTACATGTGTGAAAAATTGACTACTAAAATTCAGTCTTAATAATTTGTTCTTAGTGAAGATCGTATTTGTCATGAAGAATTTATATTTGTTTGGAATTGTTAAATCTTCCTTCAATCTGTGATTAAATGCCACGTTGCTAAAGATAATACCCAATGCATTTTTTAAATCACAGTGTATATGTGTATTTACACATGGTGCTTATATTAATCCACATTCAATAAAGCATTAATGATTGTAAAAACGTTTTAAGTAGCGCTGTCATTAACTGTTGTTACTGTGCCTTGTCATGTCACAATTTCAGGACAACCTTGCTTGGAAAATTACACCACAGGAGAGTTACTGTTACCACTGCTGATGGTGTTGAAAGTATAAGTGTACAATTCTCAGAGACTTATTTCTTTTATTCAGGAATGCTTCAATACCAGCACGTTGCTGTCCTGCTTTTGGAACATTATATAATACCAACACTTTTGAGACTTTCAAGTCCTGTGATAAGAAGTCACTTCTGGAAAAAGAAGCAAATGAGGTAAGATTAAAAATCAAATCAACTGGCAGAGAGATAGGGTTTGGAAATAGCCAGTGGAGTGCTTTATTGTCTCTGCTCCAAATGTTGGAGAGGCTGTCCATACATGTTTAGCAGTGCCAAGTCTTAACTGTTTCTGGAGGGAATAGTTTGACAGTTTCTTCACTGCTATTTCCAAGAGAATAGCAAGTAGCTAATGATACTTGCAGGACTTTATTCAGTGTTCTACTAAGCATCGTTTTAAATTTAATGGTGCTATTAGAGCTGCCGGTGACTTGCATTCAGTAGAGCATGGGTTTTTTATTTGTTTTGAAACCTGGAAACCAGCAACTGCCTGGTTTTAGACTTTAGCTTATTGCAACACATCTGTGTGACATAGAGATGGGGAAGTTCCTGAACAGCCAGAAGACTAAGGTAAAGCGAGAACAAGGTGGCTGTCAAAGGGGCTAGGAAAAGTCTTCTTGCACTGTAAGGAACTAACTAAATTAAATGTGGTGGCTGAGGGAGAAGTGAAAATCAAATTAAGATGACCTTTTGCTTTCTGAAACACTTTGACCAATCGTTGATTTCTTTAATTAGATTGATAGTCTGCCTGCAGGCCTTAAGTAGCAAAGTTTTCATGCGTATCTTCACTTGAGGTTATGAATTTTTTGTGTGCCTGTGGCCTAGTATTCCCCTGTCTGTGATAGATACAGTGCAGTAACTTCAATGATATCTTTAGGAAAACTAGAAAACTAGAAAGGTCAGAACACTTTATTGACTCTACTAATTTTTTTTTCTTTTTAAGACAGAAAACTCAAACAGGACTGCCTCATATCCATGTTACAGCTTCTTGTCTCACCTCACCAACATGCAGCAGACTGCTTTCTTAGATGTGTCGTCCTGTCCCCCCACCCATCAAATATTCACATACCTAGTATCTGTAGATTATATGAATAATTATGCGAAAGATAAGAGTGGAAGGAAAGGCTATATTAATATCCACAATATGATGTATATTGTTCTAGTGTTAATAGTCCCTATATCTGAAGGACTGTTGCTGATATTTTTTGTCTTGTTTAATGCTGTATGCCTAATTCATGAATTAATGCCCATCTTGCTCACCAGCATCCATAGTTGTTGTGTTAGAGAACACAGTCCTGTGTGTTGCCTTTAGAATCCTTTCAGCATGGTTAATAGCCTGCATGAGGTTAGATAGGAAAAGGTCACAGTGGATTACTGGGAATATTAATTTTAGTATTTTTAATTTAGCTGGAAGCATTAAAGATTCCTGCAGCCATTCTCATGCTACCTTTGTGTTTTGTTTCTCTGCCTTTTTTCTTCCTCCCTGTGCTGACAATCAACAACAGATATGGGAATCAATAAAATCTGGGGCTGCTCTTGAAAACCCTATGCTCCTGAACAGGTTCCTGCTGCTGACATTCGCAGTGAGTAAAGATAATATACTTAGAACATTGAAATGGAAATGATGAAATAGTTTTCTTTCTAGGAGAAATATTATAGGAGTATTAAGATATTAACATTATCAGGATAGTTTTCAGATATTTAAAAAACTAGTAAGCCATTCTTTTATACAAATATAAAGGACTTTAGGATGTAGCCCATAAAACCAGCTGATGCCACCTCATATTCTCTTCTACTAACAGATTAGATTATCTGATTACAGGTATTAGTAAAAGTAGAACACCTGTTTCAAGTTCAACAGATTGTGTTATCTAAAGCATTATTTATTAAAACTTTCAAACTAAAGCTTTACATGCATATTGTCTCTTTAAATCTTAAAGATTAAAAACTGATCATCTAGTCATCTAGTATTTTTTGTTATTGTTTTAAATCATCACAGTGCCTTAAGGAGCAGAGAGAACTATGGTTAGGATAATCAACCATCAGTTATCAGCAGTACCTCAAACAGTAATTTACATTCTGATTTACATGTTTGTTATCTACTTTTATAAAATTTCTTTCTAGGATTTAAAAAAGTACCACTTCTATTACTGGTTTTGCTACCCTGCTCTCTGCTTCCCAGATGGGATACATATCATTCAGAAACCAGTGTGTCTGGGTGACAGATTCCCTTTAAATCAGGTATATCAAATAAATACCTAATGTTATGAACTTTTTAATACTAAGCTTTTTTTTTTTTGCTTTAAAACTTAATATTTTTGTCTTAGCACATGCTGAATTAATTTGAGGATCTAATTTCTTTTAAAATCATCACTTATTTCCATGTGGTTGTTCTTGTTTACCTCTCTTTTTTTCTTTACTGTATAAAATCTTTCTCCCCTAGCTTAATATCACTTCAGCTTTATCTAGTTAGACACAGAGGTAGCAGACAATTCTTGAAGAGGCAGTTACCTTCATTTTAATTTTTTTATGTATCTTATCGAATATATAAATGAATTTTTAAAACTTTCAAAAAGGTTGTTTGAAAGTCTTTTTATAAGTGGCATCCTCTGGGAGAGCTAAGTCATTACTGAGGTGAGTATAGAGTTAAAGGAGGGCTACCGTAGGTCAGAGAGAAATATGTTCTCCCAAACTTCATGTCATCTTTATTGTGAATAACTTCAAAGCAGTGAGTATTCCTTGTTAGGAAAAGCAGGAAGACATTTAATCTGGTGGAAATAAAAGCTGAGCTGCATCATAATTAGAGAATATATAACCCATGGAAAAAGGTGTGAGACTTGAGGAAAAGTAGTAAACACCATGAAGAAGGTGCAGGGCAGGAGTGAAGGGAAGCTGACTGGAACTCAGAACTTTACAAATGCAGAAGAAAATCTTTTCCCAGAGCAAAGATTAGGATACTGATTCTCCTGATAGACAAACTGAAAGCAATCAAAATGCTTAATAAAATAGTTTAATCTGTGAGAGAAATTAATAGAAAAGTTCTCTACTAATGGAATTTGGAACAACTGTTTTAAATAGAGGATTTTAATAAAGTGAAAGATCTAAGCAGGAGGAAGTTTTCATGCAAGCATATCAAGACTTTTTATAAAACCCTTAGTCTAAGGAGGGCTCCTTCTGACCTTGGCAGGTAGACTGTATGTTTTCAGGACTTCTGTTCCATTCCAGTGAAGGACTCAAGTTGAGCCTTTTTTGTTCATAGATAAAGATGAGAATGCAAGTTTCAGATTTTCTGTTAACTGATGTAAGAGAGTATTCTGTCAGAAGATAGTTTAATGTGTCATTGTTCTTCAAATTTAAGAGATTCCTGGCTTCAGATAACCTGTTCTTTACTAGTATTGTGAAAAGTATTAATAAAATGCATGACTAGACAAGAAAAACACTGGATAGGGAAGAATTTTTGAGAAGAAAAGTTAGATTTTTGTATCTTGTTTCATACTGCTGTGCAAAAGGAGAAAAAAAATAAGTTGCCTGCATATGCTCTTTGGCTTTAACTGGAGTTAATGTGAAACTTTGAATGTCTTTTTAATGTCATAAAAATCAATGAGAAACAGTTTTGCTTTTTCAGTTAAAAAAAATCCTTAGTTCCTTTCCTTTCAGAAGACCCTCGTTAGGTCTGTAATAAAGAAGAATATAAAGATGTAAAAATACCTGTCGTGATCCAAAGACAGATTTTTGACTAAACACTGAAAATACATGCCACAAAATAGATTGAATAGGTGTATAAACCTCCACAGTGTAATACTGTGATTAATGTTTCCCAGTACCTAATCCCATACTACATATTTTTGTAGTTTGGAAACAGAGAACATGGTTCTCTTGCTAAGAGTAGAGGTACAGATTTACTTATCAAGCTATTATGGCTATCAGAATGAGACTTTATTTTGTTTTAGTATTTCTTTTCACATCCATTTGCAGTAACAGTAACAATGCTTCTGTTTAAAATTTGCATTGGCAATTGCTGTTTTAGTAACTGAATTGCTGATTTCAGTTACTGTGATCATAATGGATTTTAAAAATTGTGTATGCTATTTTTAGTGGTAAGAGTATTTGAGAGATGGCAGGAGTGAGCTAGCCATCATTCCCAAGGGTTAATACACCTGCTGTGGCTCTACATAAGATCATTGCAACTGTTGGTTACAGTTGTCTTTTTGATTTTAGATTCAAGCACTTCAGAAAGCATATGATGAACTTTGCCAGGCAGAAGGGGTTACAGCATTGCCTTATTTTTTAATTAAGTATCATGACAATTCTGTGGTGATATCTCTGCTCAAAAAGTGGGATGGTTTCTTCCAAGACCAAGGGGAAAAGGTAAGGAGAATTTTGCATCTTTTTATAACCCACAAATGCTTAATTTACAAATGATTTCAAAGGTGTCTATAATACTGAGCGAGGCACAGTAATTGGCCAATGAATAGACAGGGTTAATAGCCAAATACCAGCAGCTTGGGTTGATTTCTCTCTCAAGAGTTAAGTATCCCTAATGTTTACACAAAAGGCTAGTTGCATCAAATTAATGGTCAGCTTGAAAACAGAGTTCTTCATGCTCTTTTTACTCCCTTATTATTCAAATAGGAATTATACAATTTTATGAGTTAACATAGTAACTTAGTATTTTCCAATCACTCACCTCATATACAACGTTATAGTAATGCAAAGCATTTCTTTTATTGTTTGTGTACTAAAAAGTGGTGTTCATATATTTTATGAAGGTGTTAAACCATATCTTTTTGTTGGTTACAGTAACAGTAAATATACCTGGGAATGCTATATGGGAGTTTTCAACTGTAAAAGTTCATATGCAGTTTCCCACAAAATTTGTCAAGGAAATGTTGGCATGTGTTTTGCCACAAGTGCCTGTTATAGCTTGAGAATTTTGGAAAAAAAACCTGCTGCAAATCTGTATATGAACAATATTCAAGTTAAACACTTCAGAATTTTGGAAGATAGGTGGGTTGTGGTCCAGAATAGTTTAGAATAATTTCTCTGTTAAATGCAGAGATCATGCCTGTCCTTTGAAGAAGCGAGCACTGTCCATTGATTTCAGTTAGGAAAACATTATGATAATACATGAAGCAGATGTCATCACAGTAAGAGTTGACTGGCTTGATTAACTTGTGCTTATGTATTGAATTCTGTTTTGGATCATGTTGCTCAGCGCTGAACTTTGCTAGGCCTTTCTGAATGTTTTGCCGTCTTTATTTCCTTGGAACTTTTTTTTTTCTTGCATGGCATTGAAGTGCTAGGAAACAAAACTCTGAGTTATGGTTAAGAGCTAATAAGTGGGGGGGGGGGGGGGGTGGGGGGAAGAAATCCTTAAAGGAAATTTGTCATACCTAGTGAAAGTCATTTAGTTCTGTTTTATAATACTTGATCTTCAGTGTTTTTTTCTGCTTTTCCAAATTTTTTTTTTTTTTCCTGAAACTGGGCTTGGGTCTGTAGTTCTTGACTGAAATATGAAAGAGAAGATTAAGACTGTAAATGGTAGTATGATGACAGGAATGGATCATAGATAACAGAGTACTTAATTAGATAGGAGCATCCTGAATATGAGAGAAATCTGTAATCATCTGCAATGTATTTCTTCATTAACATTCAGTTTGGAGGGATTTGCCAAAATTTTAGACCTGTTGGATAGGATTGATTGCACCAATGGTGCAGCAAGGGTACAGGGTTTGGAGTTTGTATTTCAGTGAGCCAGCTGAACTTGCTATCCTTGGAGAAAAATGTATTTTTGTTGCTACTGAGTTTCTGCTAGTTTATCAAATTGGATCAGCTTAGTAAGGGGTCTGGTGCCTGCTCAAGTCAGCAGTTGCAAAGCAGCAGCTGGAAGGAGGGATGGGGAGTGGGCCCCTGCTCTGATCTGTAGCCATTAGATTGACTCATCTACCTCTCAGACTCTTCCTATAGACCCTTAAGTGAGGTGGTAAAATTGAGACCAGTCATTTTAAGACCATCCATAGACAAAGAAGCAGGAGGGAAAAGCTCTAGTAGCTGTGAGAGACATGGGTATCACTAGTGATGTCTGAGTTCAGATCTTCAGCGTATCTAGATTTAAGCAGTTGCATCTTTCTAATCTGTGAATGTGTTTTGGTTCTACATTGGCTGTGAAGCAATTAGGTTCGTAGTTTAGATGCCTCAGTTAAGGGAATAATATTACACAGTAGGAACATGAGACAATGTCAAGGTCCTTTACTTAGATCCCTTCTTAAAAATCATCCTTACATGTGATTTTTATGCTATGTTTTTCCTTTGACTTGACATCTTACTAGCCTGTCCCCTTTCACTTTGATTGTCTCACAATCAATACAGAATTTTGTTTCAAGAGCAAGGCTTTAGTTATTGGGTTTCCCCAGGTTTCATAATGCTGTCTTTAGGAAGGTAGACATACTGTAGTGAAATGTGAATGTCCATTAAGTGACTAAAATGAACAAATCTAGAAGCTGTGGCAAGTGTTTGACTGAAAATTAGTGTGATCATGTAGTAAACATTTGTAAATACTTAAAATGCTTATGTAGTCATTCTCTGTCACAAAGTTTTATGTAAAAAATGCCAGATAACCTTTACTGTGAACTGAATACCTGTTATTTTTTTGCAGGTGACAGTTGGAGTTTATGATCCATGTAATTTAACCCACTATCCAGGATGGCCTTTGAGAAATTTCCTCATCCTGGCAGCCCACAAATGGTATCTATTTTGTTATATTTCTCATGGAGATTATTTATTGACTGATACCAAATTAGGTATTTTTCTCCCCTTGGCACTTTACTCGTATCACCCACCTGATCCTTGACTTCAGTGACTGAAATATGCAAAAATATATGTAGAAGCAAAAAGAAATTCCTCCAAAGATTTGAAATGTTACTTTCAACATTGAGATGATTCACTCTCAGTGATTTTGATTTTGCATATTATTCTGGTTTTTGCTTCTGACAGTCACAAGTTTGCATTAGTCACATTCCTCGCATGCAGGCATGTGCATGCAAAGACATGCTTTAGACTCTGCTGCTGGCCTTCTTTAGACTCTAGCTGGTACAAGTGTTGCTTAAAGTATCCTCTGATTCTAGAGGATGAATTAGTGCCCAGTAAAAGTAGACCTGAAGTTTGAAGATCAAATACTCCTATTTTTTTCTTGTAGTGTACCTTCTTCAATTTTTTTTCTTGGGCAGAGGCTGGGGAGAAAGGAGATGGTTTTAGACTCTGGTGTTTTTAAAAGAAAAAGTATCATTCAACTAAAATTAGGCTGTTGTAACAAAAATGTAGTTAAATTGCAGTTTTATAGTTTTGACTTTTACATTTTATTACAAAATTCAAAGAAGGGAAAAGAAATGCTCAACTAAGGTACAGCATTTTCCAAGCTGCCAATTGAACTATAGCACAGAAGGATATGCACATTTCTAGACAACTTTACACATTCTGAGATTTAGAGGATTTTAGTCACTAAAGTGCTAATTCTTGGCTTTTAGAATTGAATCCTAAAGAAGAAAGATGATGTTGCATCAAGAATTGAGAGGCTCTTGCGTGGGCCCTGGGGAAGTACAAGTGTACATCAAGTCACCTGATGTCTGTTCTGAGCCTTCCCTGCTTTTTATTCCCCTAAACACACAATCTGTCCAGTAACATTGTAGAAATGACAGAAGACAGGCTGACAGTGTCATTTTATTGGAGCTGCTTCGCAACAAACTGGGCATTTCCACATTCTAAGCAACTATGTTTATTTATACCTGGTAAAAACAACAGTGTTCCAGGACTAATGGGAAATGCCTTATTAAGAATCTGCAAAAGAGTAAAGATTTGTGATATAGGCAGAGCATTCAAAATAAATTCCTTTCATTTTAAGGAAATTGCATGTCTCTAATTTTTTTCCCCTCCCCCCACTACCAGGGGCAGCAGTCTCCAGTCAATTGAAGTGCTCTGCTTCAGAGACAGGACCATGCAAGGAGTGAGAGACATAACACACAGTATTATCTTTGAAATAAAGCTTCCACAGAGAGCCCTTGGCCCAGGTAATCTCTTTTCAAAAAAATTAATATTTCTTCCCCTTTATTTTTCTCCCTCAATCACTGCGAAGATGGGGAAAAAAAGACATTAATACTATTAAATCATTGCTTAGGCTAAGTTATTTCAAATGGATCTAAAATTGTTTGAGTTTGACAGAAGTCTATAAAGCAAACTGTTCCTTCTTCAAAAAAAGAAAGAGGACAGCTTATTCTCCTTTTTTTTCTTCCCTCCTTAAATCCTGTTTATGGTATTAAAAAAAAAAAAATAAGTATGAGACAGTAGTTTGTAGTGTCTCTTGTGCTATGTATATTGATACTAAATTTTAATTTTTTCTTGTTAAATATGTCTACAGTCCCTCAGCTATTAAAAAAAAAAATACATGCAGTAGTGATTTTATGTAATACACATTTTTAATGCATTTTTAAGACTGTAGAATCCAGAGTGGAATTGTGTCTTCAGCCAAAAGTGAGATAGGCAGATGTAATTTAAAAAATTAACTTGTACAATTAGAACATAAACTCAGACTTCATTTCTATGTACAAGACAGCATCACAAAATTTCACTACCTCACCTTATCCAAGAAGTTCTGAGTGCTTTACATATGATAGGTTTAAATGGTTTAATTATTATATAATTAGGATATCTAATTCTCTACCCAATTTACAGATAGGAGCATGAAGAGATGGTTTAACTTGACTAAATTTAGAGTTCTGAATCCTGTAAGAAATACAGGAATTAATATGAAATGTATGACATGAATTGATGTCTGAGCAAATTATTGGCCAAACTGAAAACAGCGAAGGTTTTTAAACTCATGGTTTTTTCTTACGACATGAATTTCATTGTTATTTGTTGCTTACAACAATATTGTAGAAACTAGCATAAACAGATAATTGCCCATTAGTAGGATTGTATAGTCTATCTGTGTAAGTAAAATAAATATTGACCATTAATTTAACACTAGAGTATTTATTCCTCACTCCTCATTTTTTCTCTTCCCAGTTCTCTTTTCTGTAATGCAGCTAGTCTATTTTAAGTGTGTTGTGTAAGATCTGATACATATATAAATACAAAAGATTTTCATAAAATCAAGTGTGGCATAGAGAAGATTCATAGGGAATGACTGCTCGCTCTCTCCCATTATTCCATGTGATGCCCTACAGTTTTTCTCATTAGTTGGTGGCAAGTTCAAAACAAAGAAAAGTTCCTCATATAGCTCACTGTTAATCTATGACACTCCTTGTTAAAGGTTATTGTTGGTGGCAAAAATTTATATAGATTCAAAAAGAACTTCACACAGTCATACCAGAAAAAACTGCTTTCAGTGCTAGTAAATATTAAGGTGCTACTTTTGGCTCAAGAGATCCCTGAGCCTCAGGGTGCTGGGAGCCAGGAAAGTCCAGGCTTGGCATTCAAGAGCCAAAGGCTTGATGAGGAATGATACCATCTCTGTTCTAGGTTTGAAGCAAGTTGAACAGGACGAAGCAGCACATAAGACACCTGATGTTAAATTCTGCAAGAAGCACTGTTTCAGTAGACATAAAATAAAATAGCTGCATTTATATAGCAATGTATACTAGGATGTTAAGATACGGATTATTTGCTAACAGGTTTAAAATTTGGGATTTTTTTCCAGCAAAGTTAAATCCAAGTTTCTTTTTTCTGTCCTGCAATATTAAGGCTCTTCTTTTTCTCCTTCTTTCTTCCCCTCCTTTTTTTTCTTTTTTTTATGTGTCAAATAGATTGTCCAAAGGCTGTTGGATGGGAGAAGAATCAAAAGGGAGGCATGGGTCCAAGGATGGTGAATCTCAGTGAATGTATGGATCCAAAAAGGTTTGTTCCTTAAATTCTAAATTTCTGTAATTTTCTTTACTTGGGCTTAAGCCAGAACAAGTTAAAATGTGAAACATAAGGACTGTCTCTGTTAGGTAAGACTATACCACGTACACTGTAGAGTCTTTGAACAGTCCTATTGGAGATAGGGACTTTTTAGAGGAGAGTGCATTACATGCAGAAGTGTTTGTGATTTGTGTCTCTAACTTAAAAGTTCAAATGTGTTGTATTCAAACCTGAGTGGGAATATGGCTTATGGTGTTACAGGCCTGTGATTCTTGTTGAATTCTGTAATCTGCTTGTTTAATTTACAGAAAATAAATACAGAGAACAGCTTAGCCTTTCAGAGTTCTTAGTGTGACAGGAAATAGCACAGGAAACATGACCTTTAATGATCTTCATCATTTTGCACATAAAGTATGGTCAGTGGATTGCAAACGGTGTAGTTACAGCGTATCAGCTCATCTGCTTTCACTAACTGTGCATGTGCTCTTTATGTTCCAACACTGAGAATGTGCTGATCTAATGGTTTAGGTTAACATATTTTATGTAACAAGGTAAACCATTTTGTCTTGCAATTATGGCGATTCAGAGGATGTTCATAGTCCTTTGAGAAGTGTCAACTGAGGGCTCCTAATTCTTTAAG
Source organism: Apteryx mantelli (assembly GCF_036417845.1). Classification (NCBI taxonomy): domain Eukaryota; kingdom Metazoa; phylum Chordata; class Aves; order Apterygiformes; family Apterygidae; genus Apteryx; species Apteryx mantelli. The sequence continues at coordinate 9,509,418 of NC_089989.1, read as the reverse complement.
TAATTGTAATTGACCTTTATTTGTATGCATGCTCACTTCCCTTAATTCCCTCTCAGATTTTTGGTAATTTGACATCTTTGGCAATTGTGGTCTTGAATCCTTATTGAACAAATAATTTGCTGGAGATTGCAAAAATTACCTTTATGACTTGTAAGGGAATTAATCTGTCGGGAATCTGAGAACATACATGCTTATCTGATCTGAAGACAAGAAAGACAAAAGAATTTTAAGGAGTTATATGAGATGGTGCAGGGGGTAAGCATTAACATTCTATGTGAAGCAATATAGTCTTTACAAAGAGGAAGCAGGACACTGGATGAGATAGTCATGCTCAGAGGAGTATATACTGATGGATTATTTTTTTTCTTCCAGTATTTTCCTGTGCCAGTTATCACCCCATGGGTGCTTTACGATAACCTGACTTGAGAAGAGCTTTAAGACCCTTGTGTTCTGATGACGAGGAAATCTGACACTAGGCTGAATGTGGCTTTCTCGCCTCATTCTCCTTCCAAAACAGCCACAAAGAACTGATTCTTTAGAGGGCAGGTGTAATAATGTTTAGGACTGGTGTAACTGGATGCAGAAAATCAGTCGTTTTGTACAAAAGAAAAAAAAGTTTATGGACAAATGGTCTGTCTTATCACTCAGCTTAACTAGAAAGAAATCTTGACTGAGAAACCATTCTTATTTTTATGTTTGCATCAGATGTTACTCAAACTTTATATTTTGGGTTGTTATCTTATTCAGAAGCCTTTAGAGATCTGTTCCAATGCCTAAGGAAGTATGTGACTTCAGTAGATTTTAGAGGATTCCAGAGTAGATAGTTGATGTTTTCTTCTGGCATTTCATTTTTGTGTATCTTGGCTGTTGAAAGAGAACACTTTCCTAGAGTGAAATCCATGGTTAATGGATCTTTACAAATGTCATCTTTACAAATGTCTACAAACTGTTTTTTTTGAAGCTGTCACTTTCCTAGCTGTCTTGTTACTCTTGTTTCAGTAGTGATTTACTATTCTGTTTCTAAGCACTGCAGTCACAGCTTTTGTAAAAATGTATGTAAGCTGTGTTTGGCCAGCACATTGGTAACAAGAGGAGGTCAAAGAAATTGAATATTTAGAAAGTGCATGTGTGTGCATATGTGTATATATGTAGGATGACTTTTGGCATGATAGTTTTTTCTGTTTGCATATTTTTTTCTTTGTATCTGAATGGCAGAATGGTTAGAAGAATTTGTAATTTGGGTCCTTAAAAACATACTGTGTCATCTCACAAGAGAAAAAGCAGCAGAAAGTTGTTTCAGATCTGCTGGCCGTGCTCTTTATTAGCAGATGGAATTACCCTTGGGTGATCTTGGTTTTTGTGTTATCCATATTTGAAGTTGCTTACAATATATTTATGCTCTAGCTGGCTTGTTATTTTGTTATCTAAGCTGAGATGCGTTCTACTTTGGAGAATGAGGTGCAGGTATCTCTGTATATATTTAGCAGTGTTTTATCTAGACATGTTTGTGGAAGGAGAAGCTTAAATTTGATCTGTCAGCATAATGATTTCTATTTTACATCAATGGTATTCTGATGGCTTCCATCAGGGAACTAGAGTAACCCTTTCTTTCCTATTAGACCATCCTTGTCTTCAGAATACTTGTCTGTAAATAAAATGTTGCACTTGAATACTACCATGTAGTGGAAAGATAGTAAAACAGTAAATCTCCAACCCAGTGAGTTGGAAAAGAGAATAAGAAACAAGAAAAAGAGAAGTAAAGAATAAAAAATGTAAGAGACTGAGGAAAAAAAATGCTTCATCATTATCATCATCAACAACAGCAACAAAGGAAAGCTGAAAGGCAGCTGAGACCAAACATGGAAAAAGGGAAAGATGTCAGGAGAAAGTGTGTGTGGCATATATCTTAAGGAGAGAAAGCACAGTGAATGGGCTATTACACTTTTTTTCTCTCCTAAAAGAGTATGAAACTTCTTCAATAGAAATAAAAGCCATTGCTTGAAACATTTGAAACACTTGAAACATTCAGAAGTGGTGTTGCTGTTTATTTCATGACATAGGTTAGCAGAGTCATCAGTGGATCTTAATTTGAAATTGATGTGCTGGCGGTTGGTCCCTACACTCGATCTGGAGAAAATTGTGTCTGCCAGGTGTCTGCTGCTAGGAGCTGGTACTCTGGGTTGTAGCGTTGCAAGGACCTTGATGGTAAGTCCTGAGTTAATCATAAAATTAATCTGTTGTTTCTGATAAAATCTGTATGAATTTTTTGAGCAGCTGCCATGGCACGTAAGGGAAAAGTTGTATGCTTTTGTATTAATGTATAGATAATACATATTGGTATTATAAATTGCAGGGAAAAGGTAAGATCTGTAGCCAGTAGAAATGACTTGAAGTTCTGCCAATAGTAGAATAGTAACTAGTAAGAGAACTTAGCAGAATAGTAATATGTATTTAATTTATATTAAAAAAAGATGGAACTTTAAGCTCTGGAGTAAATTAGCAAGCTTATAAAATCAAATTCATAGTGAAGCACTTGGAATAAGTAACTGTGCTGATGTTTAATTTCAAGGATGTTTATCATATCTCACTGAATTCAGTAGGATTACAGGGGTTACTGCTAAGTAATGCATTTTGACAGATGAATTTATGTGTCTCCTTAATTCAGTGCAAATATAAGCTTATTGCTGTGAATAGGTTCAAAAGCTTTTTGTAGCTTGATCTTTCTATAAAACTTGAAAAAACTCCTCTTGAGCTTCTGGCATTAGAGACTCAAAAGTGTATAGTTAAACCCATTGTCTTTATCATTACTTAAATTACTTCCTTGTTTAGGGTTGGGGAGTCAGGAAAATTACATTTGTGGACAATGCAAAGATCTCCTACTCCAACCCTGTACGACAGCCGCTGTATGAGTTTGAAGACTGTCTTAGCGGTGGGAAGCCTAAGGCACTTGCAGCAGCAGACAGGCTACAGAAAATCTTCCCGGGAGTGGTAAGATCAGTATTTAAAATGTGCTAATGATTTTTTTGACAGAGTACAACTGGCTTTAAATGACTATACCAAGTTCTGTTACTATTCAAGCAATGTTATGAGCAGATGGTGGCAGCAGGGAATGCTGCAAGCAGGTGTTACGCTAGGGTAACTAATCATTTTCACAGATAGGGAGTACCTGAAGTAAACTTTCTTGGGGCAGTAAAGACACCTAGTAATGAAACATAGTTAAGAATTACCTGAAACTTCTTGCAGCTCATTGATGGTAAAGTAAAATTCTTCTCTAGTCTAGTATGTGACTAATGAGCTTACATTAACAGCTGCTTTTAATGCTGTGTTTTTTCCCCTCTGCTCTTAACGGAGGATTTAGAAACATGTTAGTTGTCTATTATGGGAGCAGAAGGACTTGAAGGTAGGAATAAAAAAATCCTGGAGATTTCCTATTATGTTTAATCCCCAAAATTTGAAACTTTATTTAAGTTTATTTTCAATATAAAAGAGGCAAATACTGAATCTTCATTTGGTTATAGTGCTTTTGGAATGAAATGACCTAATGTTCTCAAGATCGCTATAACCCAACATTGTGCTTCATGAGTGATCAGTAGTGTAGTTCAAGTAAGAGAAATATTTTTTAACTTGTAAATCTGGAAGTTGGTTCCTCTGTTGGCTTTGTCCTTTTTTTATGTTACGAAGAATAACCTAATAGCAGTAAGTATTGATTATAAACTTATTTTACATAGAATTTTAATAAAGAGTATTAAGATGTGTGAGAACTTTTTTGTCTCTTTTTTGTTTAAGAATTAGGCAGATTAAGTCTGATTCAGAACACGATAGTTTAGAAGTGTTGGCCTTTGACCAAAGTACTCCTCTTTTGGGGAACCTGGGGGTAATAACTTATTATCAGAATGAAGTAGCTGAAAGGGAACAAAAAAACAGAATGAATTTTTGTTAGTTGTTTTAGAAGTTTTATGATGAAAAGCCCACCAATGGCAGCCTTTATCGTCCTTGACTCCAGGGCTGTGTATCTTATGCACATTATTTAGTACACAGGTTCAAACACTCTTAATTTTCAATGCTTAAAAAAGTAGATTTTAAAAAAAAACTTGACAGGATAGCTAATATTTGTTGATCTCTTAATTTCATCCTTCATTTGAGGGAAAAATTGATATGGCCTGTAATTTCAGAAAAGACACACTCTCAGCTTGGTCCATCATGAACAAAATTATTTTATGCTCGTTGGGTATGTGATAGAAGTCACTCAAAATGTTTTTAGCTTTTGCTTTGGATTTGAGACCATCTTAGAATTGGTAGCTATAGTTACCAGAGCTCAGCTGACAAGCGGTATCTTAACCTGTTTAGTTTAGGAATAAAATGAGTTAAGGACACTTACAGTTCAATTCTGTATTTTATGCCTCCAATTATATTACTAGTCATAATAATTTTTATTGACCGATATGAACAACGTAACATAGATCTGTGGTGTTGCTAATGACCAGTGCAGTGAATGAGCCTTAGAGAAAGTCCTTTCCACACATTTTTAGGTTTATTTGTTTGACCCAAGGACTGTTCCATGTTCTTGTTCTGCTTTTATCTGTGTTACTATTGTCATTATTTATGAAATTCAGTACTGGTATTCAGCAGTAATTCAGTGAACGTTTGAATATCAAACAGTGATCCCCAGTATGGAAAAACAGTAAAAGTTTCACTTTCACGTCTTTTGATGAAGAAGAAATTAGTTGAAAGTTCCTAGAGTTGTTTTAACCTTGCTGCACTATAATATTATTGTTACTTGGTGTGGTATTCATTTAATAACAGAAACATTAACTAGTAAAACATGTACAGAAGAGATTGCATCTGTACACTGTTACATATTTCTCTTTTTAAAATTGAGAGAATGGAAGCAGGAATATTAGGAAAGAATGAATAGTTTAGTTAAAAGAAATAAAAGCTGTATGTGTAATACTGAATAATATTACAGAACACATGGTTATGTATGATTATTTTGGAAATAAACCCAAAAAACTTGTGGGCTTCCTTGTTAGAAACAACCAAGGAAGCAAAAGACCTGGCATTACTACAGAATCTTTACATTTCGATGAGGCTTAAAAAAAAAAAAAGAAAAAGAAAAAGAAGTTGAATATAATCTGGAGAGAAACTCCCAGTAATAGAAGGGAAGCAATAACATAAAGCTCTAGGGAGCTTTTGTCAAGAAATTGTTAGTACATTTGGTGTGGGTAGAAAAAAAAGCACCATAATGTTCAGTAACAGCATACACAATGTTTAGCCTATACTGTATGTAAGGGATTTTTTCTCTTCCATACCTCAGTTGTTCTGCATCTACCACTGCTTTCTCAATTTATTATCTGCATCAATGTTACGCATTCTCTATTGTTTCTTCATGCCATGGGTGATGCCTGATCAGCCTCCAGCATGACTCAAACCTAGCTTCATAGCTCTGTGGCACAAATGACGAGATACCTATTGCACAGATCCTGCGTACCCCTCCGATGGCATGTTTCTAATATACTTTTTCAGGCAAAACCATATGCACATTAGAATTTGTGAAGAAGTATCATGTTTTACCATCAGTAAATATATAGAGAAACAACGTGGTAGCATTAACAAGATTGAATAGGTCTTTGCTGGAATAAATCTCTCTTATTCAAACAGTTAATGTCATGCTGACAGCATGCGAGAGTGGTGAGGTTTAAGCAGCAGGCTGGGCACATGTACTAACAATAGGTCTTTAATTAGCCTGGGTAGGCTTGGTGCTTTGGGACAGTTTGGACAGTGAATCTACTGTTATCTGGAGATGTTTATAACTCAGCTGATTTTGCTAAACTTCTTAAAATAGAGCTGCATCTGTTA